>NC_136975.1:9176422-9448922 GCF_032717465.1 Coenobita brevimanus | reverse complement strand
GACCGCCTTGGAGCAAGTCCCAACATACCTGACCTCATCCTTACAAGTAATCCTTCCGCTTACGCTGTTAATATTTCCTCTCTGTTGAGCTCCTCTGATTACCACCTTATCACGATAACTTGTCCTATCGCTTCAGTAAGACCTGTGGACCCTCCCAACAAGCGTCAGTTGTGGCATTTTGGAACTGTTGATTGGGAGGCCCTGAGGCAGTACTTCATTGATTTTTTACTGGAATGATTATTGCTTCCATGGCCAGGAGCCATCTGAGTGTGTCTTGCACATTGCAGAAGTTTTTCTTTCGGGAATGGAAGCATACATTCCTTTCTCATATTCTTTGACTAATGCAAAATTAACTTGGTTTAATCATGCTTGTTCTAATGCTGTCCACAACAAGAACAAGGCCTATTATCGGTGTCAGAGTCAACCCACTCCTGAATCTCATCTCTTTTCTGCTACTGCACGCAATCATGCTAAGTCTGTTCTTCGCTCTGCCAAAAATAACTTCATCTGTACGTTATGCTCTTAAATCTCCAACTCGAATTCTTCCCGCTCTTTCTGGTGCCTTGCCAAAAATCTTTCTAACAACTTTACTTCGACTTCCTTCCCTCATCTTTTCCACTCTAATGGTTCTATAGCTATTTCTTCTACTGATAATGCTGAACACTTTGCTCAGACTTTCTCATTCAGTTCCACCTTAGACGATTACAGTAGTGTTCCTCCATCACTTCCCCTCTCTGACTTCCACATGGCTGACATTAAAATTTCTTCAGCTGATGTATTTTCTGCCATCACTGGTACCAATACTAACATGGCAAATGGGCCTGATGGGGTTCCTCCTGTTGTCCTCAAGAACTGTGTTTCTGTGCTTACACCCTTCATAGGTAAACTCTTTCGCCTTTGTCCATCAACTTGTTCCTTTCTTTCTTGCTGAAAGTTTGCTCTCATTCAGCCTGTCCCAAAGAAAGGCAACCATTCTCAACCCTCTAATTATCGCCCATTTGCTTTAACATCCTGTATTTCTCAAGTTTTCGAGTCTATTCTTAAGAGAAAAAAATTAAAACATCTTTCCCATCACAACCTTCTCTCTTTTTGCCCGTATGGGTTCCACCAGAAACACCCCACTGGTAATCTTCTCATCTACCTTTCGGACTCCTGTCATCCTCCTTTCGAGACTATGGCGTGAGCTTTGCCATTGCACTTGACATCTCAAAGGCATTCGATCAAGTTTGCCATAAATATCAGATTTCCAAACTACCCTCTTACGGTTTCTGTCCTTCTATCTGTGCCTTCATCTCTAGCTTCCTCTATGGTAGTTCTATAGCTGCTCCTGTAGACGGCCACCATTCTTCTAGAGCTATTAATATTGGTGTTCCTAAAGGTTCTGTCCTACCACCAACTCTCTTTCTTTTATTCATCAATGACCTTCTAAGGTGTACGTCTAACCCTAATCTACTCATATGTTGATGACTCCACCCTTCACCTTTCCACTCGTTTGTTGCAGCATCCATCTCAGCATTTACTTCAACAAACATGGGAAGAGGCTATGGTAAACTTAATGTCTGACTTGGCTCATATCTCTGATTAGGGTAAAAGTAATCTTCTTGTTTTTAATGCATCAAAAACTCAGTTTTTACATCTATCAACCCAACAACATCTTCCACAGGAGTACCCTCTAATTTTTTACGATATTTACCTTTATCCTGCGTCATCTTTAAGTATACTTGGGGTTTCATTCTCTCGGATTTGTATTGGAATGAACATATTACCTCTCTTGTAAAATCTGCATCCAGGAGAATAGGTGTACCTAGCCGACTCCATGCTTTCTTTACCCCTGCACAGTTGATGATTTTATACACGAGTTTTCTTCTCCCTAGTGTAGAATACAACTCTCATATGTGGGGAGGCTCCCTACATACAGCTCTTCTCCAGAACGTGGAGTCAAAGGATTTTCGTCTCATTAACTCTCCTCCTCATCCTGGCTCCCTTCAACCTCTGACTTTTTGCCGCACTGTTGCATCTTTATCTCTTTTCTATGGCTACTTCAATGGTCACTGCTCCTCCGAACTGTCTGTTTGCATACTCCTACCACTATGATGGGCCGTAACACACGTCTAGGATCAAACTCGCATCCCTTTTCTGTCCAACTCTCTAATGCAAAAGTTAACCATTACTCCCAGTCCTTCATATATGCACCAGTCCTTCATATATATATATATATATATATTTTTTTTTTTTTTTTTTTTTGAGGGATCAGTTTGCTGGCTCCTGGCCTTTGGTTCCTTCTACCTTGCATTATTTTTTTGTGACTTAATGAGGTGACTGTAGTGAGGTTGCTGATGACAATGACAGGAACCAGGACACATCCCTACTTTACCATCACGTCCAGATTGAATGGTTTGGATTTCCTCCCACCTATGGATACACAGTGTTCATGTTGTCATGCAGACTCTTTAGGATGGTATACAATATTTCTGGTACTCCAAATTTTGAGAATGCATTCCATAAAGCTTCCTGGTTGACCGTGTGAAATACTTTTGCAAGATAAATGAATGCTATATATTGTTTGCGGTTCTGCTCATGGCATTTCTCTTGTGTCTGCCTGGCAACAAACATCCTATGATCAAAGCACAGGTACTTCTTCTTCTTCTTTTTTTTTTCTAAATCCACATTGTGTTTCAGAAAGTGATGACTCAGTCAGATGTTTTGTCAGGCTGGATAACCATATCTTGGTTAGTATTTTGCTAGCATTCAGTAGGAGGAATTTATCTCTGGTGTTATCACTATCTGGTCAGTCTTCTTTCATCATTCAGATGGTTTAAATGGTTACAATATCTGAATTAAGTCATTCAGATGGAATTCGTTCTTGATTCCTGAGAGTTAGTATGGTATTATCGAGGCACTGGTAGCGTTTCTGGCCACCCACTTTGATTAGTTCAAACGGTATTCTGTCAGGGCACTTTTTATTTTAGTAGAGAGAGGGAAATCAGATGGCCTGAACAGTTTTTGCAAGCGTCGATGGGACAATGAGATCTGTTGTTTGAGAAACATTTGGGTTGTAATCAAGGATATTGTGCTTCCTCGGGTTTCTTCGATTCAGTAAGGTATTGAAGTGTTGTGTCCACCTTTCCAGGATTGCTTGCTTGTCTTTCAGGAGCAATCCTTCGGCTGATCAATTCATATATGGGCGAGGCTGTGTTTGGTTTGCCCATAGATAGTTGTTATTGACTTGTACTGTAGAATCCATGCTGGGTATAAATATCAGCCCTTTGAAAGCTCTTTTGCTTGTGGAGTCCACCATTTGTTCTCCATGTCAGACAGTTTCCTCTCCTTTTCACTTCTGAGATTCTGGAATTTAGTTTTTGGGGTTAAGGACCTAGGATGAGCCAGCCAGTTGTTATGTGCTCTATTCTTCATTGCAAGTACGTAATACAATTAACATTTTCATGACACCAGTCTTTATGGCAGAGAGTGAAGAAACCTAATGTTTCTTCCGCTGTGCGTGGAAGCAGTGTCTTAATATTTGGCCACTCTGCATCTAGGTTTGTTGCATTGTTGTCTGGGTCATGTGGTGGGCATTGAGTGAGCTTCCTTATAATAATCCTGTGGATGGTGTTAAACGTTGTTGCATCCTCTAAAACACTACAGGTTAGTTTCTTGGAGGATGGTCTACGGTGCATTTCCAGGCGTATGACTAGTTGCAGTTTAGCGAGTAAAACGTTACGGTCTATTGAGTCCTCAGTACCTCTCCTGGCTTGTGTAATAAGAACTTCTCTTCGATCTTGCTGCCTTATACTGACTTAATCAATTAGATGCCGATGTCTAGATTATGGGTACATCCACGGGTGTTTTGTTTATTTTTAAGTTGAAAAATGGTGTTCATGATGACTGGACTGTGTTGCGAGCATAATAAAAGCAGTCTAAGGTCATTGGTGTTCATGTTACGAACACCATGGCAACCTATATTGCCTTGCCAGAGGTGACTGCCTTTTCCTACTCTGGCATTAAAATCTCCAAGCAGGGTTAGTTTGCCATTATGAGGTATTGGGCAAATGGTAGCATCCAGAGAGTCGTTATAGTAATCTTTGACAGTGTCCTCAGAGTCAAGTATTGGGGCATAGGCACTGATGAATGTTGCGTATTGGCCTTTAAAGAAAGATATGTGCATGGGCATCAATATCTCTGACATACACACAGACGATTGTTGGATCTTTTATAGTAGGTTGTCTAGGTAACCCCTCCAAAAAAATTTATATTCTCCTCCTGCTTCTATTAGATTGCCCTGTCATGAGAGGCGATTCACAGATAGGGAAGCAGTGTGAATTTATTATCTTTTCTGCTCATGGGCAATAATGACACTCCTATGACGTGGCCGTATGATTTGGTCAGTATCAAACAAGGTTCATATATTCCAGATAGCAAGAGTCAGAGGGATTCTTTTGGTTCTTCGACCACAATGTGAAATATCTCGACAGACTCTGTTATCTGCGCAGGTGTGAAGTAGCAAATGTTTAGGTAACATTTTCTAAATCCCTCCACTTCAGAGTAAGCACCTGAGTGTCCGTTTCTAGCTGCATAGTCGCACTGGATGCTGCTGAAGGCATCTCCTGCTGCTGTGCTATTATGCCAGCAACCACAGGGTCATTGCCGCCAGTGTACAGGAGTCGAACTAGCGACTTCCACCCACATGTGTGACCTCTCACCATCATCCTATTCTTTTGCCATAGGTCATTTGGTTTTGATGAAAGGGTGAACTGAGAGATGAATATAGCAGTGGGCTTGCGCAACGAATTGATTTGGTGTGGTGTTGAGTGTGCACAGTCCTTACCGCCACATTACATGGCCCTTCTTAGCCTGTGATGTGGCATGAAGATTCAGGATGACCATCTACTGTCTGTCAAGCCTTGTCTTTCTGTAGGACTTCACTTACGGATTTCGCTTTCAAAGTTTTCTCCAAAAGACCTACCCCATCTATGGGTGCCTGCGAACACTCAGTTTGTTCCCTCACTGATTGCCCCTCCAGCATGGGTAACCCTGTCCTCTCTCTGAGGCTGGGAGGATCTTCCCCATTGGTACGGCCCATCAGAATTAAGGGTACGCATGCCCCCCCCCCCACCTTGACAAGGTGGTTCCTGTGGGAGTCAGGAACAACACACACACACACACACACACACACACACACACACACACACACACGTTAAAAAACATCAATCAACTCCCTCTCAATCCTACAACTAAAAGATGCTAGACTACAGTAGAACAACATTAGCCTACAGTCCACCAGGTTTACATTCACATGAGCATGGGATTGGAACTTATACACAATATATAGTATGATATAAGCATATATTCATTTAAATATGCTTATGCAGATTATCTCATTTTAGTACTCAAATTTACAAGATTTGATAGTGCTTTAACCCGGACTGAGTTATCCCACCAGTGGACTAGCTCACCCATCTTACGTTCACATAAATTAAAGGTTATTCATGTACTATGCATCATATACTGGTATAATGAGATATTGCTGCATTAATAACGAGGTAACAATACCACTGTTACCTATTATTGGCTGAAGGACAAGGAAATGTGAGTACACTACCTCCCTATGCCTGTATTTTTTTCTGTAAAAACAGATCTGTGTAATGACAAACAACAAATCTTCAGCTTTCATCCAAGTCTGACCTCAGATCCTCGAAGTAAACAGGAGAATTATAATCCAGACTTTTAGAGAATATCATACAGTACACTACTAAGGAATGACGTGTACAGTTTCTTCCATTTGTACCAAGGTTCTGCACAAGAACGCCTTCACGCGATGGCATCTATAATTATGATTGGGTGACTCCACTGCCAGGTTACACAAACATTCCTAACTTTTTCCCTATCACTCGAAAAGAGGATATTGGCCTTCAGATGAAACGCAGTTTCACCCTGCAGTTTACTCGGTTCCCAATCAGATGAATCTGGGGCAACTACAACTTAGGTCACACACTGTCAATTTCGAGACGTGTGTGAACGTGGCGGTCTTTTGTTGTTCTTAATGTAACCCTATACTGCACAAGAAGGATTACTTCTTTCTTTGGGGATCGCTGTGTTACATGCAGATCACTGGCGTTTGAAGAAATGCGCTTATCGACTATGAGTCGGTCGGCGAAAGACGGGATCCTATGAGCTATCCGTCCAAAACATTAAGTCCAGCACATTCAGGCAGTAAAGAGTTGACAAAGTTATGTTAAATCTAAATTGATTGGCTGATAGGTTGATTGATTGATTGACTGACTGAAATGAGAACTGGCTGCGCAACTGCCAGAGTCATATTCCAAAATAATATGAAAGATGAATTTTAAAGTGAAAAAAAAAATTAATGGACTACATGGCAAATTTATATAAACGATGAGCATTACAACCAATAGGTGTATATCATGGCCTACTTACACAGTCTGCTGTAGTTAAATGGAGCCAGTCTAGGAGGAGGACTCTTTCCAATTGGCGAATGTCGAGATTCTTGTGCCATCAGAGGCGACCTGTGTCTTGGTTGAAGAAGGACGTAATTACGGAAAAGTGCGTAAGTGTGGATGTTAATATCTGTGAGATGGAGTCAGGATTCAGCGATTTTGAATGATGAGGGAATGAGAATGAAGCTCATATAACTGAGCAGACATCTTATATATATATATATATATATATATATATATATATATATATATATATATATATATATATATATATATATATATATATATATATCCTAGTCAAACCTCATCGAAAGGAGGGAAAAGATATGTAAATGATAATGATGATGATAATGATGGTGATGAAAAACTTTGTGTCCAAAATGTTGGCAGACCTGCAATAAAATACTGTAATATCTCCTGTCCTGTGACGCTGTGTCAGTGTATTGTGTTCTATCTATATAATTTTACTTCAACTTAGAAAGGATTTCAAACTGCGATGTAGTTTTTTACTGGTATATGCAATCCTGGTAGTTTGGGAAACCACTCCCAATACAGAATAAAATCGTCTGTCGCTATTATGATTGACTAATTGATTAACACAAATAAAAATTGGCATCGCATCTGCCTCGTGTGGCACCGGACAGCAGTGAAACAGACGACAATAAAGAGATTACAAGCAGACAATACGGTAAAATATAATTAGTAAAGACTAAAGACACTAAAAGCACTAAATAACACTAGAACTTATAGAGGAGTCTGTGTGCATGCACAAAGCAGAGGATCCCCCCACCCCATCCCGTCACCCCACAGCACAAACATCCTCTCGGAGCACTAGGATGTGTTTGTTAATGACGTAAAGAAAACAACATGACAGGGTTAAACTCAATCCGATGGCATCTTTTTCAAATATATCAGGCAACCACTAAACGGTTTTATTGTAAGTACGAAGGTCCTCTATTGAAGAGTTTAATGAAGGTTATATCTAGTCTCTTACAAGGTGCATAAAACCGTCTATACTATTAATCCAATCACTACGATGATGTCATAAGTTTATTGTTACATCCATTAAATAATATTTAATTCAGGAAGAATTTCTCTTATTCAAGGGGTTCAGGAAAGATACATCTGACCGACCCAGTTTATATTTTTTTTCTGCCAACCTTAATAAAATCGCCTAGACACTATATTTTCATGTTATGAAAGATATATATTCTTACATCTGGAAAACCAGGTTCCTATGTTTATTTGTTAACTACGATCACGTACTTTTTGCACCACCAGATAATTCCTTTCGCGATAGGATAAACTTTTCGGACTGTTGTCCGTATTCTCGTCGATTTAGGAAGCTCCCTAAGAGCTCTTCCTGGCCGATTTATTTTGCTTATCACGATACTCCTTACTGCCCACTTTTGTTCATTAAAATAATTTAAATACTATCATACAATTCACATATTACATATAAGTTGATAATAACCAGCAAGGTACAAAAATAAATTGTTAAGGAACAGGCGTTAGGGAGCTTCCTTATTCGACGAGAATGTGACCCTGAGAGAGCGAAATAAAGTCTTCAGTAACATCATCTCTACTAGTGGTCTCTCCCAAAATAAAATCAAGTACCAGCAGGAAAACTAATTTAAGACGGTACCTTGATGAAATATTTAAACGACTTAGGCCCGCATCTCGTTGGCTGAGGCAGCTCCATCTCTCCCTAAGTGATTTGTTTTATTTGCAATACCTTAATGTCCTCTTCTGTTACATAAGTACTTCTAGTACAGCCATACTCAACATAAATAATGCAAAAAATACCCAAAATAAAATCGATTAAAAAGAGAAATTTGGGAGGTTCCTTAACCGTCAAGAGTACGAGCTTTTGATCTATGCCTATTATCGGCTCGAGGATGATTAAAACAGACAACTTTTTTCCCCGTCTCAGTTGTCCCACAGGATATGACCTGCAATATCAGTTTACATCCAGGTCCCTGATACAATACATGTCCTGCAGTATCAGTTTACATCCAGGTCCCTGATACAATACATGTCCTGCAGTATCAGTTTACATCCAGGTCTCTGATACAATATATGACCTGCAGTATCAGTTTACATCCAGGTCCCTGATACAATACATGACCTGCAGTATCAGTTTACATCCAGGTCCCTGATACAATACATGACCTGCAGTATCAGTTTACATCCAGGTCCCTAACACAATATATGACCTGCATATCAGTTTACATCTAGGTCCCTAATGCAATATATGACCAGCAGTATCAGTATACATCCAAGTCCCTAATACAATATATGACCTGTAGTATTAGTTTACATCCAGGTCCCTAATATTACTATGAAAAACAAACTAAGACTCTCCCAGTTGAGAGCTAAATGTGCTAACAAATGCACCACAGCCCGCATGAAAAGTTTATCAATACTTGTGAATAGTTTTATCAACTAAGACTCACAAGATTAAGGTCCTAGGAATCATAAGTCCAAATTAACCAACAACTTTTTTTTTTATTTACTTATTTATTTTTTAAGAGCCATATGAGACGTTGGCTAGGTGAAATGTTGGATATTTTGTAGTCCAATTTCCCGGCTTCCGAGTCCTAGGCAGAAGGCAGTCAAAACATATGAGTGGTCAACTAGGTACGTAAATAGAGAAACACCTTTACCCTTAATAATCTCATTAGTTCCATTTGGTTGATTAGTCCATCTAATTCTGCATGTAGGATGGAACCATACCATCGACTGCCTAGTTCAGTAAGGGTTGTATGCAACTGTTAATCTGACAGTCGACGACATAGTGTTATTTCACAGCCATTTTGAAGTCCATTTTTGTGTGGATCGTTTGGCTTGTGAAGTAACAGAATATCGATATCTGAGAGGACGTGTGTCCTAGTTCACTGGCCGGAGCCTCATGTTTGTTTTATAACTTACTGTTCCGGTTTCTTGTAACCTCCCGCTTTATATATTAATGAGATGATGATGATGATGATGATGATGATCATGATCATGATGATGAGAAGGAGGAGGAGGAGGAGGAGGAGAAGGAAGATTTTTTATATTGATTCCGAATACTTCACATGAATTTACCGCTAATTATGAGACAGGTAAGGAAGTCTGGTCGACATGGCGCAGCAAATATGTGATAAAACTGCATGTAGACTTTGAGGAGGGAAACACATCATCTCAAATAATGTACTATATAAAAGATGTTTCATTTTATAGGTTAAATATAGTACGAAAGAGGAGTGAATTCGGTGGTTAGATCGTGAGATAAGTCCCAGCTGGATCAAGGAATAAGTTAAGGAGTTTCATTTCTTTTTGACTGTTTCCTAAACTTTCACAGAAGAAACCGACATGTCATGTAATATACCTACGCTAATTCAATCACATTCAAGCCAGCATTTTTGTGTATAGATGATTCAGTACCAATGTCCAAGATGTGACATATGATGGTGTGTTTCCTCTGCTGGGATTACACAGGGACTTGTGGGCCTATGTCCAAAGTCTCATAAATGACATTACCTTTAATGGACACACAACTACATCAATCTTCATCGCATTCTCCTTATTGTATCAATTAATCATCATAAGTGCTCTCGTTGCTTCGTTAAGTTGTGTGCTGTCTAGGAAAGGTGACATTACTGCTCTTGGAAACTGGGCATCAAATAGACAGTGGTAGTGGGAGTGTAGATGCCAGGTATTCCATTACCCTTGTACAATGAGCTGATTGACGGTCGTGTACAAGATAGCCTACATAAGTAATAAATTATCACTTGTAATCTTGGGAATATCATTAATTTTTCTATACAATTTAATATTTATGGGAAAAGAAGGCAATCAAAGCTGAAGATTATCGTACTCACGCGAAACATGCCCCCTCACTGTGATGTCACAACCCATACCAAGGCCACAGTCGACCGCCACTCACAACAATGTATGGGAATTGAACTGCAGTAAAAAAAGATTTCTTTGATATTCAGCTGTTATTATCATGATATGCATGTAAGATTTACCCTGATAGCTCTGTTAAAGATGAGGTATGCTATATGTGTGCTTTTGTGAAGAGTTTAATATTGGTTTTAGAGAGTACCAGTGACGGCGAACCTTGCGAGAACCAGGTACCTATAGGACAACTCAGTAGCACCACGATTAGATTTGATGAGGTAGTAATGATGTGATCTGTGAACTCAGTCAGTAAAAATACTGCTAGGTCCTGACTCCAGGGGCAATAGCCTTGAAATTGGGCAGTAACAAATAGGAGAGATATCACAAAGAGTGAAATATTTCGATGTTTTATCCTCCTAGATAGGCCTGACTGTAGACTTCTAGACCTCTGTTGAATATTTGCAGGGGCGTCCGCAGGATTTTTTTTTTTGAAATTACACATATACTCATGTGCTGTTATATCAAAATACACACACTCCAAATAGGCATAGGCATATACTTACATGAGTTACATGACTTGTGTACTATGACTTACATGATGTGCTATAACTCAAAGGAATGAAAATATACATGACGGCCGGGAAAGTTCCAAACACATTTTGGAATTCCAAAGGGGGCAACTGCTCCCCCTTGCCCCCCCCCCTCCAAATGCCCATGAATATTTGGTTATCTGATTTCTTGGTTTTATGTACTGGTGATGTGAATATCTGTGTAGAAACAGCCAGTCTGTTATGAAGTATAAGATTTTCACACCCCTACTTCAGCCAAAGTTAGAGTTGGTTTTGGTTGAGAAGTGACTGTTAGGTTAAGCTGTATAAGATAGGCTATTATAATTTTCATCACCATATAGTTTCATACACACCTAATTATCTGAAATCCGGTCAAATTATATTAAATTTGACTACTAATAAAAATTAAGGATTCAAAACAAAAATTTGCTAAAGTTAGCAGAAGTGTTTCACCTCTAGCTTAACAACTTACCTTGACAAACATCTGTTTTGTGTAAATATTGGTTTACAGTGTAAATACATTTATTTGTGCTTTAAATCAATATTTATTCAAAATGGAACTCTGTCAATGCATGTTGACAATCTGAAGATGAAATGTCTGCAAAATTTGGGACGTTTTAGTTCTGAAACCTGATTTTTTATTAATATTCATATTAATCCCTCCGCCCACGATGACGCGTTTGTCGTCACATGGGTGTGGCTGCGACTATACTCGATAATGAGTCTGTCGTCATTTAAGCATAAAAACCTTCGTCAGAGAAAAAGTTTGGCGGATCAGCGTCATTTTTGGAGGCATCATAGTTCCTGCGCTTCTCGTATAGAGTAATGACTTGGCAATCTTGGGGCCCGAGACATGCAGTAGCCCAGACAGGTTGATTAGTTCCACAGCAGCTGTCGAGGGAGAAGGTAGTGTGTGGCAGGGCATTTACATTGTACTCTATTTACCCCCGTCCCAGGCGCACGTCATATTCCACTATACCAATAGTACTTGTGTTTACTTTTTGGGCACTACTGTGATTAGATTTGGTGTTTGCAATAAGGAATTAGGTTTTTGTGAATCATTCCTGGCCGTTATCAGCCGTTGGCCCAACGAGGATTGTGCTAGACCTACCCTGTTTTTCGGCATGTCCCAACAACTACACTCCTTCCATCCTGCACCCAATGTGAGTATTCAGCCATTGAACAATAGTCATAGTGAATCAGGTGAATATAGTGTGCAATAGCTAGTGAGGAAGAACATGGTGAAACATTTAGTAGAGGGAGGTGGGTAACCACCTGATGACACAGCATTGTCTTGAACGGAAAATTTGCCAAGGTGTTCATGAATCCCATGTTTAATGCTGGTATATGGTGGATAGTGTTATTGTGCAATAGATAGGAGAATAGCACAATGAGTGTGCGTGATGAAATATTGGCTAGGGCAGGAGTGACGTATGCCTTACAAGCACGGCATGCCATTGTCAGGAGGGGATAAAATAGAGGAGGTTTATAGGGATATTTGATTTTATCATATTGTTATACTTATTCTGTATGCTATTTGTGTGAAATAAAGCATGAGTGTTATAGTGATACGTTTATCGTATGCTTGTGTGGATGAACTTAAACACTGCACCACATGCTCATCAGAAGATATCGTCTGCGATACCTTAGGTATCGCAGATGTGACATACAGAGCACGTTCATGTACTGTTGTTGTGAAACATACTGTATGTCTCATAAAATGATGGATTTGATTATGTGTATTGTGAAATATAATCATAAAGACTGCACCATCTTCAGGTAAGGGAAACATCATCTGCTACACATTAGCACACAGGTAAGGGCCATGTCTAGTACTTGTGGTGTAATATACTGTGTATTTCATATATTGATAGATTTGGTTATATTTTATGTGAAAGACAGTAAAAGACTGACTCAGTTGCTCGTAAGAAAGACTGTCTTGTACATCTGAGTTAGCACAAAGGTAGCAACATGCAATGCGAGGTTAGGAACATGTGCATTTACATTTTATTGGTGAAATATACTGTGTATCTCACATATTGATAGATTTGGCTATATATTATGTGAAAATAACGTGAAAGACTGACCCACATGCTCATAAGAAAGAAAACATCTCATTCACCTGAGCTAGCACAAAGGTAGTGAAACGCAACATGAGATACGTAATTGTAGATGGTGTAATACACTGTGTAACTCATACAGTGATATATTTTGTTAGGTGTTTATGTAAAAAGAAAGTGAAAGTGAACCATGTGATCATCTGGAAATCATCATCTGCTACACCTTACCGCCCAGGTAGGGGCCAGGTAAATGACCTAGGGAAGACGTGCATTTACATTATGTTGGTGAAATATACTATGTATCCCATACATTGATAGATTTGGCTATGTATTATGTGAAAACAACGTGAAAGACTGACTCACGTGCTCGTAAGAAAGAGAACATCTCATACACCTGAGCCAGCACAAAGGTAGCAAAATGCAAAAAGAGGTTAGGAACACGTGCATTTACCTTTTTTTTTTTTTTTTTGGTGGAATATACTGTGTATCTCATAAAAAGTGATAGATTGGGTTATGTTTTATGTGAAAAGACAGTGAAAAACTGACCCACGTGCTCGTAATAAAGATTGTGTGTCGAACATCTGAGCTAGCACAAAGGTAGTGAAATGCATCATGAGGTTGGGAACACATGCATTTACATTTTTTTGTGGTGAAATATACTGTGTATCTCATAAAAAGTGATAGATTGGGTTACGTTTTATGTGAAAAGACAGTGAAAGACTGACCCAATGTAGTGTTCTCAAAAGGAAAACACCGTCTGCTACACCTTACCTCACAGGTAACGGCCTTCAGAACACGTCCATTTACATGTTACTGGTGAAATGTACTGTGTATCTCTTAAAAATGATGGATTTGGTTGTGTACTGTGCAAAGTAATTGAAAGAGGTAATAAGGCGCTTGTGGCCCCTACCTGTGCAGTAAGTCAGGTGTAGGAGACGATGTTCTTCAAGGACGTACACATATATCATGAACCCTTGCATTGTACCAGTGTTGAGCAAAGTTCTTGGCTGGCTGTGAATAACATATTTTGACTCCTTTATTTCAGCTCACACCCCTACCACAGCATTGGACTATCACAGGGTCCAGAATCCTTTGGACAGCAATTTATTCTCCAGATGGCTTGCAACAATAGCAGTCTTGCAGAGATGAAACGCGTGTTGGCACCACAGGAGTGGCATAAGATCCTCGATGAAGTAGAGTCGGAGAGCAACACTGAGGATTATCATTCTGGGGTGGAGGAGGTTGAGCTGCCACCATCCGGTCAGCAAGTGGAGCTGTCCCGCCGCCTTCCATCGCAGGAGACCACACGACCATCATCAGCCAGCTTCACCAGAGAACCCTCCCCACCTCTAGGACCTGCCAGTCCCACTGCTCTCTTTGTCAGCTTCCAATCTCCAGGCCTTTCTTCCCCCCTTGGCATGCCAGAGTCACCAGAAGCTGGGCCATCATTCGTTGTGATGGTCCCTCCACCCGCTTCAGCCATGCAGGATGCTACGGTGACATTCTTGTCGCCAGGCTGAGGAGACTGGTGTCTCCAGAGCGCTCTATCTTGTCCTCGTCCTCATCCGAGGCATCCCCTCCCAGATGAGGGCACCGTGGTCCGTTGCCTGGACATGGGGGACATCCAAGGTATCGGAGGGCAGGCCAAAGGGTGTCGACAGGCCGACCAGCTGCCACCACTGCCACCGCCACTGAAGAGGATCCTGGGTGGAGCAGTGGCCCGTTCACACCGAACCATGGGCCGTTCACTGGCTCCCCATGGATCAAGGTTGATATTCCAACAACTCCCCTGCAGTTCTTCCAGCTCTTTTTCATGCGGTAGTTGTTGTTATACCTAACCTTGGAAACCAACCGGTATGCCACATTCCTGGGGACTCAGCTGGATGCCTGGTTCTCCTGGAATGAAAAGGAGATGGCCAAGTTCCTTTGTTTATACCTTTTCATGGGGGTCGTGCACATCCCGACCATCACGCACTACTGGAGGAGCTCCGAGCTGCACGACTGCCCTCAGGTCTGGTGGATGATGAGTGGAAGGTGCTTCACTGCCATCTTTAAGCACTTCCACACCTTCAGCTCACTCGCCATTCCCCGGGACAACCAAGATCGGCTCATCCGCATTTGCACGGTCATGGAGTACCTCCTTCAGCTGTTCCAGTCAGTGTTTCAACCCGAGGAGCAGCTCAGCCTGGATGAGGGCTCTCTGAGGTGGAAGGTCCGGCTGTCCTTCCATGTCTACAACCCCCAGAAGCCCACCATGTATGCCATTAAGTTGTATATGTTGGCTGAGTCATCCTCGGGCTACATCTGGAACCTCGAGGTCTACATAGGGGTGCAGCGTACCCTCGAGAACACCGTGTGAGGCCTCTTGGAACCGTTGAAGGACCAGGGCTATAAGTTGTTCATGGACAAATATTACAATTCTGTAACCCTGTGTGAACGACTCTTCACTGCAGGCTTTTATGTGTGTGGGACCCTATGGCTGCCTAGAGGAGTGCCACGCCAGCTGCAAGCCATCACCAAGGCTAAGAGCCTGCCCGAGGGGGGCGTGGCATACAGCGACAAGGACAATGTGCTGGTCCTGCTGTGGAAGGACAAGCACATTGTGAGCATGGTGTCCACCTTTCATGCTGTGGACACCATTCCAAAGAGGGTGCGAGGAAAGGTGCGGGGTCATGACGGACAGACAACCTACGTGGAGAAGGTCGTTAACAAGCCCCTCATTGTGAAGGACTACAACAGGTACATGGGTGGGGTTGATTTCGATCAGATGGTCCAGTACTACTCAAATGGCGAACTGTCAAGTGGACAACGAAGATCACATTCTACTTCGTCCAACTGGCACTGTTCAATGCATTCACCTTGTACAAAACGTACAGATGTGCGCAAGTAACCCTCCTTGATTTTGTGGAGCAAATCATCTATGATATTCTGCATTTCCAGGAAGAGGACTAGCCCAAGTCTGGGCACGTACTCCACCACGCCCCAGACCTACCTACCTGGCGGCCAGCACCAGCAACACCTGGCACCCAGCAGGCACGGCCACCAGCGCCAGGATGGGCCCAGCCACCACCAGCACCAGCACTGCCTGCAGAACACCCCATACCAGCACTGCCTTCAGAACACCCCATACCAGCACCACCTGCATCAGGGCCATCACAGGTGCCACCGTCACCACCAGTACCACCTGCATCAGGGCCATCACAAGTGCCACCATCACCACCAGCACCACCTGCAGGAGGCCCATCAGGGGTGCCAGCACCGCCACCACCTCCAGTTGCTGGTCCGTCGGGAGAACCCGTGCCTTGGCCTGCAGCTCCTGCACAATAGGACCACAGAGCATGAGGGTATCCAAGCAAGCGTCACTGGGTGACTGACGACAACGTGAGGTTGGATTGCACTCTGGGCCACCACCGGGTGAGGATCCCCAACAAAAAGAGGCTCAGGCGTACCTTGTGCTTCAAGTTGGGGATGAGGAAGGACACAAGGAACATGTGTCCTGTATGTGATGTGATCCTTTGCATGGGTGATTGTTTCGAGTGGTACCACACCGAGCGATACCTTCACTAGTGGAGCACACACACACACACACACACACACACACACACACAGTACAAAACTCCTCACCTCCCAACTGATCTGTTCCTGCAGGAAGATCATCACCACTGGAGAAGTATGTGATACTCTTTTTCTATTTATCTATTTACCTGCATTTATGTCAGTATATTTACACATACATATATATATTTTTATTGACCTCAACACAAATGACAGGAAAATAAGTACAGCTTCAGTTTCAGTTGCTAGTAACAGGTTTAGTGTTCATGTGTGGTTTCTGAGAGAATTAAAAACAAAACAGAAGTAATTATATAAAATAGTTGTTGAAATAAAACCAAAGAAAGCTTAGCTAGCAAGCATAAAAGCGTTAGCACGCTACCAGAAAATAACGTAAGTGAGCACGGCTGATGGCGGGTCAGCGCGAAGGAAAATACAGCATATTTTTTTTTCACATTTCTCAAAAATTATGAGGCCTAGGATCACCGTTGTTGACTCAAATGAAAGCGAATGAAACTCTGCATCGGATGATAAAATAAAAACATGACAATGCCAAGAATAGTTCTTCACTAAAGCTCCCCGAATAAAAAATTTGTTGTCTGTCAGAAATGGGTTTTACTTTTTCGTTTATTACTTGAACACCATAACTCTTATCAAACTGGGACCTCTGGCATTCAAAACCTAATAAAAATTCTCTTTCGAATGATGCATAACATGTAGAGATTGGTTAGTAAACATACGACTTATGATGTTGGGAAGTGAAATCTATGATCCCGAATGTTAATTCCAAGGGCCCTAACATATGCATAGTATGTTTTTTGGGTGTTATTTTTTTTGCTTATCGTGTTGAACAAACATCGACGAATAGGAATATGTGGGTTTTGTGGCAAAATAAATATGTTTGGGTGGTGAAAATAAGCCGAGAATAAACATTTCTGGAGAGCACTGTGGCCAGTGGGGAGAGGAGAAAAGCCCGTGCATCACGGCACAGAAAACTTATGAAACTTATCCACGCTGGGAGGGGTTAAGCACAATTCTTTTATTGGATTTCAGATAATAAGGTGTGCATGAACCTATATGGTGATACAAATTATATTTTCCATTTAAAAGTGCCGATTTGGTAAATGACCGCTGATTCAGTATTTCCTCGCACTGCTTCGCAAGTTGCAACAGTATATCAGAGTTGCCAGTTGTGATGGTGTACTTCTCATGCTCTGCTCGCCACCACAGCCGTTTGGTTTTCATCTCTTGAAACAGTGGTGAGATTCTACTCGTGTTCTTGCACGATGGTATGAAGCACCAATTGTGGTTATTTGCCGACTTGACCATGGCGTCGCAAAGCTTGGCTATTTACCAGAACCACAAGCACACAACTTAGCTGGGGATCAAAGTCGTGTTTTGTCTCCAGGCTTGGCGACCTATGACGTCACAGCCACTCAAGGCTCGTGCTGCTGTCAACCTCTTTTTGTGCAACTTTGAAGGCTAATATCTCCAAATTTTTACTCTGGTTTGTCAAATTAACTATATCACTGAATAATTCAGCACATTTATCACTCCCAAAAATTGTTTACTTAAAATAAAAAAATCGACTGTCAACCAGTTCATTACCAACTCTATACAGGATCCTGATTTTCCCGTGGTCAGTGTACAGATGTCGTGTATGGGTAATATCTGGTGAAGGCTTTTCCATTTATTGACTCCAGTCCTGTCTTAGACTCACTTCTCTGCAATAATACATCACTGTTGCTTTCACTAATACCGAGGGCACTGTTATTCTGACTTATATTTTTTCACACTGGCTTTCATATTCGACTCTTCAGTAATATGGTGTTTTCTGTACTTGTATTTCCTGTTCAGTCAGGCGACGTTATTCATGAAAATAAAAACTCTCGTGGCGACTGTGCTAGACGGAGTCTTCATTAAAATCGGGGAAGTAACACCCATCAACCCATACACTCATTTTCTTCTGGCCATAATGTTAATGTATGTAGTAATGGTTAGTTTCATTCCTTTTATCTATCTACCTATCTATTGCCAGTCGCCTTAATCCCTTATATGGGGTGGCCACAAACAAATCGCCTCCACGTCACCCTGTCCCCCGCCATTTCACTGACCCACTCCCAATTCATACCCCCCTCTCTCATATGCCTCTCCACTCCATCCCTCCATCTCATCCTTGGCGTTCCACTCCCACTCTCCCCCTCTCTCCCCCTCCACCTCATTCACATACACTCTCCTCGTCAGTCTCTCACTCTCCATCCTCTCCACATGGGCAAACCACCTCGGTGTGTTTCTCCTAACGCTTCCTATCACATCCACATCCACACCACAACGCTCCATCACATCCTCATTTTGTCAGTCTGATTCTCCATGTGACACCACAGGCTCCTCTCAAATAACTCATTTCCACTGCTCTCACTCTTGACTTGTGCACATCCAACAACGTCCAAGGTTCACTTCCATACGTTAGAGTTGGTATCACAATACTGTCATATGATAACTTTTTCACTTCCATGTTCACTTCCCTGTTTCTTATCACTGCCTTCAAGGAACCAGCAACCTTTCTTACTTGTTGTACCCTTTCAAGCACTTCACCCTCCAACCTTCCATCCTTACTCATCACACTACCCAAGTACTTAAGTGTACTCACATTTTCCATTTCCTCCTCATCCAACCTCACTGTACATTCACTGACTTCACCTCTCTCGAAGACCATAACTTTACTCTTCCCTACAGTCACCTTTAGATTCCATTTCTTACGCACTCTCCTAAACTCATTCGCCAAGCCTTGGAGCTCCCCTTCGTCATCCCTTAACAACACAGTATCATCTGCAAACAACAGTACAGGGAGTTTCCAAACACTGTCCTCTCTCATTAGGGCCACTCCAACACCCACTGCCCTAAGTTGTACAGTATCTCATTTATAACCCCATCCGTATACAAACTGAACAACCATGGAGACATGACTCATCCTTGTTTCAAGTCAACCATGAAATTTAAAAAATCACGCAGTTCACTATCCACACGCACTGCAGCCTTAGCACCACCATACATACTCTTCACAGCATTCAGCAACTTCCCATCTACTCCATATATTCTTAATACTTTCCACATTCCTTGTCGATCCTCCCTGTCATATGCTTTCTCCAAATAAATGAAGGCCGCATACAACTTCTTTCCCTTCTCTAGAAACTTTTCCACTAAAGATCTAAGAATGAATATCTGATCTGCACAACCTATTCCCTTCCTAAAGCCTCCCTGTTCTTCTCCAACTAATTCCTCTGTTATTTCCCTAATTCTGTCAGTAAGTATCCTACCGTATACTTTTCCTGTTACACTAAAAAGACAAATGCCCCTAAGATTACTACACACTTCTTTTTACCCATTCCCTTTGTACAAGGGAATAATTATACCTGACTTCCAATCCTACAGGACTCTACCTTCTTCCCAGGCCAATCTGCACATCTTCCACATCCATTCTACTACTATCTCACCCCCATGCTTCAGCATTTCACCACACACTCCATCAATTCCTGGGTCTTTCCCCATTTTGACTTTCATTGCTTCCACAACTTCCATCCTACTGATTTCATCCTGTCTTCTCACCTCCCTCCTCCTTCCAGACATGCCCCAGCCACTTATGCTCGCATTATTTTCATTCTCTATGTTCAACCATTCCTTAAAGTGTTCTTTCCAACTACTCACTTTTTCTTCCTTCTCAAGTAGTAATCTACCATTTTTGTCTTTCACTCCCCTACTAACTTCATTGCCACCCTGTCTGACTCTCTTTACCTCTTTCCAGAACATTTTCTTACATTTCCTCCAATTGACACTCAAATTCCTTCCAAATGCCTCATCCACTGTCTTCTTACTCTCTCTTACTCATCTTTTCACCTCGTTCTTCCTTTCTACATATAACTCTGTCTTCCGTCTCTCAACTTCTTCCATGCCCCTATGTCTCATCCATTCATTATATGCTTTTTTCTTTTGTGCCACAGCCTGTCTCACCTCTTCATTCCACCATTCTGTTCCTTGCACCCGCTTTCGTCTTCTCTTTACTCCACACACCACCTCACATGCTGCACATATTTCTTCTGTGAAAATCTTGCACACACTTCCACATCCCCCATCTGCTCCAATTCATATTTACCCAATCGTTCCTCCACTTCTCTCATATATTCTGCCATTGCTCCTCTTCTTGTAACCTTTCCCCTCTCCTTGCATCCACTCCTTCCTCCCGTCCTTCCATTTCTCCATTTTACTTGGACCTTGATTCTGACCACCACTTGATGATGGTCAGAAAGTCCACTCCCCCAACCTGTATATGCTCTTGCATCCAGTACACATCTTCGCATCCTTTCGTCCACACACATATAATTAATCATTGTCTTCCTTTCATTCAGTTCACCATCCACCCTTCTCATCACTCGCCATGTATACCTGTGGATCATTTCGTGCCTGAAGAGGGCATTGGCAATCACCAACCCCCTCCCGGCACAAATGTCCACTAAAGCACTGTCATTCACGTCTATCTCAGCAGGCATACCCCTCTCACCAACTACTCCATCCACCTTCATATTCCCTACTTTACCATTCATATCACCAATCAAAAACACTCATTCGTATCAAACTTTTCCATGCACACTTTCACATTTGTCCAGAACTCTTCATTCCTTCATGCATATTTTTACAGCTGTATGGAACTGGATTAATCAACATTCACTCTGTCATTCCTTTCTTTCTAACACTATGGCCCGTATTTTCGTCAGGTAAGGAAAGTCACTAACACCTTTTCCAAAGCGATTTATATTGCATATTACTCCTTGCATCATCTAAGTCATTTCAATCACTGAATTACGACTATACATCATAAGTAACATACAAAATGATATTAACTGGCCATATCCAAAATTACATCGCTAATGAAGATGTGTTAGGAAGCTTCCTTCGTCAACGAGAATACGGGCTTATGGCTGACAGGGGCCTTATGTAACGAATGATGACATACAAACGAGATAGGAAAATAAGAGGTAGAGGCAATGACGGAAAAGGGATACCAAATAGATGGAATGACGGTGTGAAAGAGGAAGGGGCTTCGAAGTATAGAGTCCTCATATCTACAGTAGGAAGAGGAGGAGAGGAGGGCATGAAGCAAAGGAGAGTGGAATGGAATATTACTGGAGAGGAAAGGGAGTTCAGGGTCGCAGTCAGTGATCTGTGGCCAGACAGGGATAATGCATCCACAGTAAACAATATAACAATCAACGATATCTAACTAGAAAATTGGCATTGATGTATCGTCGGGGAATAAACATGAGAAAAAAAAATACAGATCTGAATCCCCACTGCAGACTGGTGTATTGTGTACATCTTTGTGAATGTGTTCCCTGGAAACTAACTAGGTTGCCTTGTAACTAAATAGGTTCTCTTCTCTGTTATATTAGTACTCACTGAATATACAGGAAGTTACACGACAACATAAAGAGCACATCAGAAATTTCACTGGGTTCAGATAATAACATCGTGTTTAAACTGAGTTATAGTGTTTTGGCGACGTATTGTTACATTACAAATGCAGTCAACTGTCAACTCATTGCGTGCGTGTAATTCACCGGTTCGGTCAGGATCACTTGATGGTCGTGATTGTCAGCTTTTACCCTCCCGGAAAGGAGCTGAGAGCTCATATAGTCCGATCTAAGAGCAAGGCTGTGACCTTCACACATGTACACACCCGTTCCCTTGCTCCAGGGGGACAGTAACCACCCACTTCGTCAGTGAAACTTTTCGCTACCTGAGCGAGGCGCGAACTCCCGTCCACCAGTTGGCAAGCGGGAACGTTACCACTGCACCAGCGAGCGGTGTGTGTGTGTGTGTGTGTGTGTGTGTGTGTGTGTGTGTGTGTGTGTGTGTGTGAGAGAGAGAGAAAGAGAGAGAGAGAATGTTGGAACTATAACAAATCACAACACGAAGTATTAACACACCTCTTTAAGGGCATCGCAGGCCCTACCTTGTCCTCGTACGGTTTCCAAACAGCAGGTACGTCCATCACTCGGATACTGAGTGTCTTCTCGATCATCTCACTTTTATACATCAGCGCCAGGCACAGCGCGACGACGCACTACAGGCTCTGCTCTGCCACATTTTGCTTGGCTTGACATTTCGTTTTCCGGGATGAATAAACAAAGTGACGGGAACAAAAACAGCAAACTTACCTTAGAAATAACAGTAAACGCCTCCCAAGAGAACTGATCATTTGTGTGTGTGTGTGTGTGTGTGTGTGTGTGTGTGTGTGTGTGTGTGTGTGTGTGTGTGTGTGTGTGTGTGTGTGTGTGTGTGTGTGTGTGTGTGTGTGTGTGTGTGTGTGTGTGTGTGTGTGTGTGTGTGTGTGTGTGTGTGTGTGTGTGTGTGTGTGTGTGTGTGTGTGTGTGTGTGTGTGTGTGTGTGTGTGTGTGTGTGTGTGTGTGTGTGTGTGTGTGTGTGTGTGTGTGTGTGTGTGTGTGTGTGTGTGTCTGTGTGTGTGTGTTTGTGTGTGTGTGTGTGTGTGTGTGTGTGTGTGTGTGTGTGTGTGTGTGTGTGTGTGTGTGTGTGTGTGTGTGTGTGTGTGTGTGTGTGTGTGTGTGTGTGTGTGTGTGTGTGTGTGTGGAGCCTTGAAAATAAATAATATGGTAACTAGAGAAATATTTTAGGTCAGGTATCCAAAATCAATCTCATGTAGCCTATGATATCCTGCAAATGTAAATGAACATTACCTCATTTGTCCATTGAGTTATGCATGCTCCAAAATTATATGCATAGTAGAAATTAGTAGATTATTGGTTTTGCTTATTCATGCAAAATATTTATGTAAAACATACAAAGGGACATGTCATTTACAATTCACGTTATATCATACAAGTAATACAGAGCCACCAAAAGGTAGCAATGCTCTAACGCAGCTGGTATTTGTGTGAGTGTGTGTGTGTGTGTTTCCGAGATTGATGTTAATTTCTTATTATATATTCAAAACCTAAAGAAGTAAGCTAACCAAGATCATGTAAAGAAATACTCTTCTAACATGTCGGTCTGCCACCACGAATCGGTAATAGTTTGGGAGGTCGTGACATCAAGATCTTCATGCTAAACCAAATTTGCAAATCCAATGTCATGTCGTCCACTCAGACTCTATGTCACATAGGCTGAATGCCAGAGATTTTGTGAATAATTAATAAACTTAAAACAGAAATATCCGGTATAGAACGCTGCTCCTTTTTTATCAGTAGCATACTTTATTATTGTTCCTGAAAAGACCCACATAGAACAATGGTAGTAGAATACTGAAACCTAGTTATGAACGATGATCTTCCAGCCCAAATACAGCTGTTTGTTACACCACAGAAAAAAGTTTGAATGTAATGGAGATGAGGTGTCTGAGGAGTATGTGCGGAGTGACGCATATGGATCGAGTGCGGAATGATGAAGTGCGAAGGAGAACTGGAGTTGTTCGGGAGATGGCTGGTGGAGTCGAGCAAAGGGTGTTGCGATGGTTTGGGCATATGGAGAGAATGGATAATGAGCGATTGGTGAAAAAGATAACTAGATCTGATATGAGAGGTGTAAGGCTGAGAGGAAGACCACGAATAGGATGGATGGACAGTGTGAAGAGAGCGCTGGATGCGAGAGGGATGTCTGTTGAGCAAGGAAGAGTGGGTGTGCGTGACAGAAATAAATGGAGAGAAATTGTGAATGAATAATTGATGACGCAGCCATGAGGGGATATTCTCCCACATGTGGTCTGATCAGCTAGTCAGGTCAAGTGTGGGTAAGGGGATGGGTCTGTTATGATGTGGTAGGGGTAAACCAGCTCTGCTGTCGGGCCCTGCTGTGGATGTCACTGATTGCGTTGCGCAGTTGACCCTTGTGTGGTGTGGTGCAGTGAGGATATCTCCGTTCTCCTCTTTGGGGCTAAGATGTGAATGAATGTGTTTGAATGGACGAGTAAGTGGGGAGTGTGTCGTCCTGTCTCGGCTACCTCCCTTTCCCTGGGGGAAGCAGCCTAGGTATATAGATACATAGATAGACCTATCTCGCTAGAGTAGAAATCGTTTATACCCCTGGGGGTAGGGGGGCTTTTCAAGAATACTCCCCTAGTATCCCTGCTTGTCGTACAAGGCGACTAAAAGGGTTGTTGGAGGGTTAGTGCCCCTCCCCGGAAAAAAACTAACTAAAAAGATGAACAAGAAGCCTCGGACAAGGATTGACCAAATGATGACGACCAAGGACTGGACAAAGGACATGGTAATCGGACATGTAATGTAAGAGGTGCGAATGATGACGTGAGAGAGAGATTGTCCAGGTGCTTGAGGGTGCAAAAGTTGATGTATGTGGAGTAAAAAGTTGATGTATGTGGAGTAATTGAAACTAAATGGAGAGGTGAGAGTGTGAGAGAATGGGAGTATGGATGGGGTATATGTGCAGGAGTAGGTGAGAATGACAGGGCAAAAGAAGGAGTGTGTATAGTTGTGAGTAAAAGACGGAGAAAGACCATAAGAGAGTATGGATCAGTTGGGTCAAGGATTGTGTGGGTAAGATTGAAAGTTGGAATACAAATGTGGGCGATTGTGTGCGTGTATGCACCAACGCAAGATCGTGCAAGCAGAGTGAGAGAAGAGTTCTGGACATATGTGGAAGTGTGCAGGGAAAAGTTTGGAAGGATTGAGAGTGTGTTTTTGATCGGTGATATGAATGATAAAGTAGGGAATGTGAAGGTGGATGGAATAGTTGGTGAGTAGGGTGTGCCTGCTGAGATAGATGAGAATGGCAATGCATTAGTGGACATTTGTGCTGGAAGGGGGTTGGTGATAGCCAATACCCTCTTCAGGCACAAAATGATCCACAGGTATTCATGGCGAGTGATGAGAAGGGTGGGTGGTGAACTGAATGAAAGGAAGGCAATGATTGATTATGTGTGTGTGGATGAAAGGATGCAAAGATGTGTAATGGATGCAAGAGCTTATAAAAATTGGGAGAGTGGACTTTTTGATCACTACTTGGTGGTGGCCAGAATCAAGATCCAAATAAGATGGAGTAACAGAAGAAGAGAAGGAAGGGAAGAAGGAGTATTTGCAAGGAGAGTGAAAAGGTTACAAGAGGATGAGAAAAAGACAGAATATAAGAGAGAAGTGGAAGAACGATTGGACAAATATGAATTCGAGCACATGGGGGAAGTGGAAGGTGTGTGCAGGATATTCACAGAAGATTTATGTGCAGCATGTGATGTGGTGTGTGGGATGAAGAGAAGACGGAGGGGGGTGCAATGAATAGCGTGGTGGAATGAAGAGGTGAGACAGGCTGTGGCACAAAAGGAGAAAGCGTACAATGAATGGATGAGAAATAGGGGCGTGTAAAAAGTTGAGAGGTGGAAGAGAGAGTTATATGTAAAAAGAAAGAAAGAGGTGAAAAGATTAGTAAGAGAGAGTAAG
This sequence comes from Coenobita brevimanus, assembly GCF_032717465.1. NCBI lineage: Eukaryota > Metazoa > Arthropoda > Malacostraca > Decapoda > Coenobitidae > Coenobita > Coenobita brevimanus. The sequence goes on along the minus strand of NC_136975.1, from coordinate 9,422,943 downwards.
AAGAGAGTGGATGAGGAATTTGGAAGGAATTTGAGTGTAAAATGGAGGGACTGTAAGAAAATGTTCTGGAAAGAGGTGAAGAGAGTAAGACAGGGTGGAAGTGAAGTTAGCAGGGGAGTGAAAGATAGAAATGGTAGATTACTAGTAGAGAAGGGAGAAAAAGTGAGCAGATGGAGAGAACACTTTAAGGAACTGTTGAACATAGAGGATGGAAGTGATGCGAGTATAAGTGGCTGGGGAATGGCTGGGAGAAGGAAGGAGGTGAGAAGACAGGAAGAAATCAGTAGGATAAAAGTTGTGGAAGCAATGAAGAAAGTTAAATTGGGGAAAGCCCCAGGAATTGATGGAGTGTGTGGTGAAATGTTGAAGCATGGGGGAGCGATAGTAGTAGAATGGATGTGGAAGATGTGCAGATTGGCCTGGGAGGAAGGTAGAGTTCCGGAGGATTGGAAGTCAGGTATAATTATTCCCTTGTACAAAGGAAAAGGGGAAAAAGAAGTGTGTGGTAATCATAGGGGCATTTGTCTTCTTAGTATAATAGGAAAATTGTATGGTAGGATACTTATTGACAGAGTTAGGGAAATAACAGAGGAATTAGTTGGAGAAGAACAGGTAGGCTTTAGGAAAGGAAGAGGTTGTGTAGATCAGATATTCATTCTTAGATCTTTAGTGGAAAAGTTTCTAGAGAAGGGAAAGAAGTTAATTACGGCTTTCATGGATTTGGAGAAAGCATATGACAGGGTGATTAGACAAGGATTGTGGAAAGTATTAAGAATATATGGAGTAGATGGGAAATTGTTGAATGCTTTAAAGAGTATCTATGATGGTGCTAAGGCTGCAGTGCGTGTGGATGGTGAACTGAGTGAATTTTTCTCTTTGACGGTTGGGTTGAAATAGGGATGTGTCATGTCTCCATGGTTGTTCAATCTGTACATGGATGGGGTAATAAAAGAGATACAAGGTAGGGTAATGGATGTAGGAGTGGCCCTGGTGACAGAGGGTTGTGTTTGGAAACTCCCTGTACTATTGTTTGCAGATGATACTGTGTTGTTGAGTGAAGACGAAGGGAAACTGGAAGGCTTGGTGGATGAGTTTGGGAGTGTGTGTAAGAAACGGAATCTAAAGGTGAATGTAGGGAAGAGTTAAGAGATGGTCTTTGAGAGAGGTGAAGTCAGTGAATGTACAGCGAGATTGGATGGTGTGGAATTGGAAAATGTGAGTACGTTTAAGTACTTGGGTAGTGTGGTGAGTAAGGATGGAGGTTTATAGGGTGAAGTGCTTGAAAGGGTACAGCAGGGAAGAAAGGTTGCTGGTTCCTTGAAAGCAATGATAAAAAACAGGGAAGTGAGCATGGAAGCGAAAAAGTTGCTCCATGACAGTGTTGTGATGCTGGCTCTGGCGTATGGAAGTGAAGCTTGGAAATTGTTGGAGGGACACAAGTCGAGAGTGAGAGCAGTGGAAGTGAATTATTTGGGAGGAGCCTGTGGAGTCGCATGGAGGGGCAGGCTGATGGGTGAGTGAGGATGTGGAGGAGCGTTGTGGTGTGGATGTGGATGTGGTGGGAGGCGTTGGGAGGAATACGCTGGGGTGGTTTGGCCGTGTGGAGTGGATGGAGGGTGAGGGCTTGGCGAGGGGAGGGGGGGTGGGGTGGGGGGAGGGGGGGTGGGAGGGAGGGGGGGAGAGGTGTGTGAGAGAGGGGGGTGTGAGTTGGGAGCGGGACGGTGGGGTGGCGGGCGACAGGGCGACGTGGAGGCGATTTGTTTGTGGCCACCCCGAATGGGATTGGGGCGTATGGCAGTGGATGGATGGACATTTCTTAATACACACATTTACATATGCAGCAAACAGGAAGGTACGGTCCGTGAGAGGAACGTACTATACTTTCGCGATATTCTTCTCGAGGAAATCTTTGCTTAAAACAGTCTCATTGAGAAGAATAACTGTACTCTCTCCCTTTGCCCTGCTACCATCTTAGGTGTACCTACTGCATTTCCACCGTGTACTAAAAAACTGTCCCATTACTTATTTTTGCACCTCTGTTAACCCTTACACCGCGGGCATGTTTCCCAATGTTTTGCGTGTGCCCTGGTGTTATTCGGGCTCCGACAGACTCTCAAAAAATATTTGCCAAAAATCAGTTATTAGTCCTAGAATATCAAAATTGCACATGCATATGGCACATACCTTCAGCTTTCTCCTGGGATGTTTGGTGAGCCTTCGTCGATTACCATAGGACTTGTGGAGACCTCTGAAGTTGGGTAACGAAGTCTCCACTTTACACTTCCCGACAACCCGTAATATGATTACCACAGCCAGATATTAACACTATAAACACTACTCTATGATTATCAAGTAGTTTGGGATCCATACTCCAAAAAAAAACCCACTGTGAAAGCAATGAAAATTACGAGCGCGTATGACCTTCCCACTTGCGCTAGTTCGCTGTTGGTATTCTGTCATTTATTATTCATAAAACCCCTCACACTTTATATTTCTCTTACTATATAACACTTATATATATCTGGAGTCTTTGTCCATAAGTTTCCTTCAGTAGTATTAGTTTATTGTCACTGAAGTCATTCAATTTTTCATTCAGTAAAATACGTAGAGAGCCACGGAGTCACTTTCACTGTTATAACATCAAGTATTTGTACTCATATTCTCATATTACTAATTACTTGCATTTCTATTTACATTTCCTATTGTATTTTCAATATTTACACTTCTATTTTACTTACACTATGTTATTAACTGTGACTTTCAGTAACATAAACTATATTACACTGTTCAATCATATGTACTGTACATCCATTGCTTTCACTTGCTATTTACACATTATTTACACATTATTTTCACATTACCTTCCTTTCCCACTTGCACTTTTAGAACTGCTTCTGGCTGTGGTAATCAAAGAAGCAGGTAACACAGAGGGGAACCTGGCACTCAGCGCACTGCCAAGAGGTGCGTTTGTGCTCAGGTGTGCGTCGGGTGGTATGTGCACACACCTGGCACCTGCGGATCGCAGCCTTCCTCTTGCCTGTGGCAGGCATTTGCACCAGTCTGTGCCGATCCATGTACGCCCTCTGCTCAAGTCTGCCGGGAAGTGTTACTGGATGACGCCTTGGAGTTGCTGCTGTCAGCCTACCATATCTTTCAAGCATCTGCTGAACACAAGTCCTGGCGAACAACCTCAGGGAGAAGGACTTGGGTGGCTTGACCTTCATCTTGTACAGGATGAAGGCGTTCAGCATCGTCATATCTATGAGATGCAGAAAAACTTTCCTATACCACCTAGTATTCTTCCTGAGGCAGTCGATCTCTCCAATCATCATGTCGGACTTGTCCACCAGCCGCATGTTGATATTGTAGTCTAACACAGCATCGGGTTTCCTCACAGTTTCGCCTGTCCTACGGTCGACCTTCCCACTGTCTGTCATTTCCCCCTTATGTACGGTGGTGAGCATGTGCACGACCCTCTTGTCATGCCACCGTATTGCCAGCATCTTCTCAGACTTGCGTAGGTGCACGTCTCCTTGCTGCGAGGTTCCTGCCTCTGGGAATTTAGGGAAGTGGGCATGATTACTCTTCACAATGCCGCAGGAGCCGATGCCGTGCTCTGAAAGGTATTTGGCAAGTTTTGGTGCTGTATAATAGTTGTCTGTATACAGCACATGATTCCCACCAAAATACCTTTCAAGGAGCACTTTCACTACACAGCCTGAGAAGCCAAGGAGGTGTGTTTTATCAAGATCGACAGTGCTGGCTGAATAAATGACGAAGTCAAGGATGTACCCTGTCTTACAGTTGCACAGTACAAAAACTTGATTCCAAAGCGATGACGTTTGCTTGGAATGTACTGCACAAACCTAAGACATCCTCTGAACAAAACCAAGGATTCGTCAATGACAACCTTCTGAAAGGGGTGGAAGAATGTCATAAACTTATCCTTCATTCTGGTCAGAATCTCCCGGATCTTCCAGAGTGGGTCGGTTTGGGAAGGTACATCGTTGTCGGCAAAGTGCAGGTTTCCCATGATGTTCCAGAAGCGATCTCTGGCCATGTACTTATTGAAGGTGGCTGAGGTTAGTAAGGGGTCCATGGACCAGTATTCTTCCAACTCATGCTTATTTAAGTGTCGCATGAGAAGCAAGAGGGCAAAGAACACATACAGCTCCTGCACTCCCAGCATGGACCACTGTTGCATCTTGGCTGCACCTGTATCACTTACAGCACGTTGTGATTCATACCTGTTGGTCTCATCACATATGTGCTGCATGACTTCGTCATTGAGGAAGGCCAAAAGGAAGTCCACACACTCAGCATCCTCATCAAGAGTGAAGGCAGGCTGTACTCCTGAGGAACTCTCGTCAAAATCGAGATGTTCAGGGACAAAATCGGACCCTTCCGTCCACGCGAAGGCTTCCAGGATTCCCTGTCGTGGTGGTTTAGGGTGGGTGAGGGTGTGAGGCAGATTTATCATGTTCAAGGTCACTTGCACTGACCCTGGGTTGCCGTACAGCACTAGCAGCCCTTACTCTAGTAGCAACTCTACTTTTACGGGTCAGGGATTTACCTCTTCCTCTACGGCCTGCCTTCACTGTTGATGCTGGTGGTGACTCTGACGACGAAGACTCCAGAGATAATTCAGCAGAAGAAGAGGAAGAAATGAGTGAAGTGGGGCTTGGGGAACGGGGAGGTGAATCAACTCGGGACTCATGGCAGGCTGGGTCACGCGGGGCCATTGTTCTGGGTCTAACCCGCCGCCTTTTCACTCCCTTCCCAAATTCCTTCCCTTGCTGCACTAACGGCTCCTTTCCCTTGGAGCTAGGGATAACTTGGGACACTGAAGCACTCGTACTAGTAGTTTCTGGCACGATTTTCTCACCCGGCTCATCACACGAATCCCCCGAAGGGTCAAAATCACTATCCATCGTCACCATTGATAATTTGGCTAGTTCACGTTCCACTGCAGAGTCACTTAGTCCTTTCCTGCTTCCCCCACGAGTTTTTCTGGGTGTAGAGGTCACGGGGCCCTTTGCAATGGGCGCAGAAGCGGCAGAAATGGCGGGGCGCGAGTGCGACATGCTTTGACCACAGAGGAGGACAAGGAACTAAATGCCACGGCTTATCTGAGAAGGCAAGGGTTGACAGTGACAATGGGGCTGACAGCTGCTAACTTTCATGCTAATAAATTATTGGTAGAAAATCTTGGCAATACATAAAGAAATAGGTAGTTCCAGGTGAATGTAAATGTCACTTAGGCTTCTCCCTTCCTTTCTGATATATATTTTTATTACAGAAATAGATTACAAGACATAATTCAAAGGGGAAATTACCGTGGAAATGTAGCGAATGAATGCATGTGAGATGTTGTCAGGTGATAATTAGCCAATTCCTGGTGTATACCGCTATCACTTACCTTATTTTTTTTTGGAATATATTATTTTGTATAAGTATAAGGCATAGGGCTGATTTCAATGGATGAAATCTGTGGAAAAATCCGGGGGAGATTTGCTTAGCGCAGCGCGGCCGGGGAGGTGAGAGGACAGGGTAATGTAGGGGTGGTAGGGAGGGGAGTCAGGATCGGGGGAAAATGGCTAAAATGTCAACAGTGGATGGGAGTAGAGATGAGATTTGGAGTGTTGACTAGTGTTGGATGGCAGTACTTATAGATGATACAAGCCACCACTTGAAAGCCCGGGATAATTCAAAATAACACAGAATCACAAAAGTGACGCCCCGCGGTATGATTCATTGCGCCCGAGCATCACAAAAGTGATGCCCCGCGGTTAAGGGGTTAAATAAGGTCGCCCACCATCTACACTCTGTGTGTAATGCTGTCTGCAGGTGACACAACACTGACTGATAGTCCCAATGATTTCTTTTCCTGTACAGTCCCCCCTACAGGCTGTGGCTGTGCACCGACACCTGCAGAGGACTAACGTATTCTGTAGCCTTTATTTACCTCCCTCTGTACATGCCTCACATCCCAGTCTTGATCACCTTATTGATCAACTTCCTGGGCCATTTGTTCTTTTGGGAGATATAAATGGGCGTCTTGCTTTGTGGAGTGATACTCAGTCCAACTCCCGTGGTGATCTTCTGGTATCTTTGATTGAGGATATAGACCTAGTTCTAACTACTGGTGACTTCAAGCATTTTCATGTCTGTTGTAGGTCTTACATTGGTCTCCCCTGATTGCTCACTGGCCTTTTCTTGTGAAATTTTGTCTGACTTCCATGGTGGTGATCATTACCCTATTTTGATTAGCATATGCAAATCTTTGCCAGTGAAGCCTGTCCCTCACTGGTGTTTGGGTAAGGCTGGCTGGGCAGAGTTTTCGGAACAGTGTACTCTTGACTGTAATGTTCCCGACTTTCGGAGTGCTGGTGATGCAGAACAGTATTTTACATCTTCAGTTTATCAGGTTGGTCTTTCCTCAATTCCTCCAGTGTCTGGCAAATTTTGCAGGCGACCTCTGCCACGGTGGAATGAGGCGTGTGCTTTGGCCAGGAGAGTCTACAAACTTGCTAGTAGGAGACATAGGAGAAATAAAGATGTATTTTTAATAATTCAATTTAAGAAAGCTCGATCCCACTCTCGAAGGGTTCTAAAAAACTCACGTCGCACCTCCTGGAGAACCTATGTCTCGTCTGTCACCTTGTCCACTCGTTTACCACTGATCTGGAAGAAGGTGAGGAAAATAACTGGCAATTATTCTCCTTCTCCTCCCCTGGTACTTAAAATCCAGGTGTCTGCTGCATCCAACGCCGTTAAGATAGCTTCAGGCCTGGCAGAGCACTTTTATAATGTTTCTACAGTAAATTAAATCACGCCAAGCCATTTAGTTGCCTTTGCCATCAACAGGGTAGAGGTTAGGGAACCTTATAAAGCGTTCTGTACTCTCTGTGAACTATGTGATATTCTTCAGCAGTGTATTGATTCTTCTCCTGGACTTGATGACATTCCTTGTACTATGATTCACCATATACCTTGCAGTTCTCTATTGTCTTTATTAGATTTTTATAACAGCATTTGGGATGAAGGTATAGTCCCCACTAATTAGAAAATGGGTATAGTCCTCCCATTTCCTAAGCCAGGTAAAGATCATTCTAATGTCTCTAATTATCGTCCAGTTTGTTCTGATGTCTTGTGTGTTAGACTGAGAAGATGGTTGACATAAGGCTCGTTTGGTACCTAGAAAGGAATGGTTTCCTCTTGCCATCACAAATTGGGTTTCATAGGATGCAATGTACATCACACAACCTCATCAGACTTGAGTCAGCAGTCTGTGAGGCTTTTGTAATTCGACAACATCTTGTGGCTGTGTTCTTTGATTTGGAAAAGGCATACAATATGGGATGACGCCATGGCAATCTGAATCAGCTTCACAGTTTTGAGTTGCGTGGCCACCTGCCATTGTTCCTTAGTAATTTCTTGACAAATCACAGTTTTCAAGTCCGTGTGGACTCTCACTCTCTGTCCTTTTAGTTCAGGAGGACGGTGTTCCACAGGGGATTGTGCTCAGTGTTTATTTGCTGTTCCCATCAATGACATAATAGGTTCTCTGCCTTAGAGGGTGTCTTCTTCACTTTATGTGGAAGACCTAGCAGTATGGTTTGCTGGATTCCGAATTTCTGCAGTTGAGAGGAGAATGCAGCTAACACTTGACAGGGTCGCCATCTGAGAGGAATGGATAGATTTTTGTTTTTCTTCAACCAAGACTATGGTTGTGCACCCAGACACTGATTTATCTCTAAGTGGGTGCTGGCTGCGGTGCGTGGAGGAAACCAAATTCTTTGCTTACTTTTGACTGTCGGCTTACCTGGATTTTACATTTGAAACTTCCTTAAGTTTCGTGCAGGCAAGCAACGAATTTGTTGAGGGTACTATCTCACACCTCGTGGGGTGCTGATCAGAAGGCACTCCTACACCTGTACCAACCTTGGTGAGATCTAAACTTGCCTAAGGTTGAGAAATGTAATCCTCCACTACTGTGCTACGGCTTAGTGTTCTTTAACCTGTGCATCATGCTGGTTGCATCTTTTGCTAGAGCTTTCAGATCCTCCCCAAGTCCTAGCTTGTTTGTGAAGGCTGGCATTCCTCCTCAAGATCTACATTACATGTCAATTATCATTCACTGCTGGAACCGTGTGAGATGTATGCCATTCTCTCTCACTGCTGTTTGTGTCACAGCAGTCACTTTTCCATCTATCCATCCATCCACCATCCAATCCTACATTGCCCCATGAGAAGCGTAGGAGACTGGGGCTAGACAATTGGTCCTGACATTTAAGATGAGAGTGACCAGCCTCACTCATCCCTGAGTGGCATTACATGAGCAATCAACCCCAACCACCCCATGGATATAAACCATCACTGGCTCAATCCGATTGGAGAGCTATAATTACCTGCTAAATCACCAGGTGCCAAAATTTGTCTATATGGTTACCACCCAGCATAGTAAATGGTTTCCTGGTGTACAGGAAACCATTTGGCTTGTCACTCAGTGTAGAGTCACCCACAGGCAGAAGGAAGAGGAAAGAATAAATGAAAGACAGACAGAAGAGGGAGTGTAAAGTTACCAGTGGGCAGAAGGACAAGTAAAGAATGAAGGAAAGAAAGACAGAAGAGGATGGAAGGAAAGAAGGATGGAGGAGAGGAAAGGGCAGACACCCGACAGCAGCACTATATCGAGTGAGTGGATGGTGAGCGCCCCCACCTACCACATTATGATTTTTATCCTCTTACTCCACATCCCTTTGGGTACAGGATCAGACAGATTATGGGGGATTTAGATCTGTTTCCAGAGCCTATCTGCCCTGTCTGGCTTCCAAGAATCGCTCTATGGTTCTTTCCAGATATGTTGGTATGCAGAGATATTAAAGGTACTAAGTCTTCTATGTCTTCTCTAGCTCTTTATCAGCCATTTTGGGATCATTCATCCATTCATAGAGGCACAGTCCCTATACAGTATATACAGGTGTTTCAAAGTCAGATACTGGTGTCGAGTTTGCGGTGGTTTTCCCAAATTTTTTGAGGGGATAAAGTCTTCCTCTAGATTCCTGTATTTTTACTGGGGAATTAACTGCTGTCATTTTTGCTCCTTAGCTGATTTTAACACTTGAGGAGGCTTCTTTTACGATTCTGAGTGATTCTCAAAGTGCCATTTTAGCTCTTGAGTTCTTTAATTTAACGTATCCCTTGGTCCTTGCCATTCTTAACTGGCTTTTCCCAATACAGAGGCGTGATAAGCTTGTCCAGTTTTGTTGGGTTCCTGCGCATGTTGGTATTGAGGGCAATGAGAAGGCAGATGCATTAGCTGAGGTCGCATCTTCTCGACAGCCTGCTACCAGCTACCGGCATCCTGCTTGATATGATATATTCCTTGAAGTCTGCGATTGGTACTTGTTGGCAGAGACAATGGAATGCTGTTGTACATAACAAATTAAAGCAAATTTTTCGGAGGGTGGTTATACTGAGGGTTCTCCCATCCATGCCTCGGCAACTAGAGGTGGCTGTTGCCCAACTTCATATTGGGCACTCACGGCATACTTACGAATTTCTTGTGCATGATGGGACTCAGCCATATTGTGATGATTGCCTTGTTCCTCTTACTGTCCGTTACTTACTGGTTGAGTATCCAGGTCTGGGGGACCTACGTCATAAATTCCTCCACAGGCATAGCAGGGCATATGGTGCCTGCTACCTGACTTTTTTGCTTGGAAGAGCCCAGGGGTATCTAACTTTTTTTTTTCTTGAGAAGCTGGACTTCCTACCCCTTTTATAACTTATCTTTTTTTCATTTCTTTTTTTTTCTTTTTTTTTTCTTCTCCTTCATCTTTATTGGCAGCACTGGTACCTGGAAGAAGTTTGGCCATGACTTTCATGTTGTTGCCTGAGAGGGCACGGGCAGTCTCCACACACATTGTGACAAGTGCAAAGGAGTCCTACTACAGCATGTTTTGCTGCTGTTAGAAATGGTTGTAACTGCATTTAAGGCGGGGAAATGGAAATGGGGCAAATGGAGAGCCATTTACAGGACCTCCATCGAGTGCTGTCACGCTTCCCACCTAGGTCTTGATGACTCCTTCATGCTCGTACTCAGCAAGAAGGTCAGACTTTACGATTCACCCTTCTCCGAGTGATTTGCCTCTTTTTATGGCTTGGCTTTAGAATTCTTGACCTGTGAATGTAACGGTCCATTCCATTCCTGTCATACTGAAATCAGACTCTTCCTTAAAGTTGGACCATTTCACCTTGCCTGTGAGATTTTTTTGTCAAGAATGCGACTTGCGACGGAAGTTGTGGGGGATATGATAGATGAGGCTAGAATGGTGGGGTTCCTACTGGGTTTGTAATGGGTGGCTGTGATGGATAATGAGGTGTGAACGGTAGCGTCATAGGCTGGACAGGCAGGTTCCCTAAGTCTTTGTGACCAATCCTCAACCTGAGTGTCACCCTTACCCAAAAGGTAGTGGCAGTAGCTGGGATACTTATTTTGTAACCAAAATATTCAAGTAGAAATGTACGAGTATTCATGATCACACATTTTCATCCTCATTCGGCGTTACCTTACCTTCAAGGGCGTCCTTTTTGTCTTCAGTCTTCATCATTAACTGACGTCCTAAGTGAACTAGATAGGAACAAATTATATCATCGATCAGTTTGGGCTGCCATTATTCGTGTTCATTTACAGTTAGCATACTCACGGAACTTTGCTGTCAGTTGAGGTCCAGTTAAGTGAATTTAATCGGAAGAGAGGTGATTGCAGTCCTAATGGAGCCAGGTTCGAATCCCTACTGGAACAAGGAACAGTTTAAGGATTCGAATTTCATAAAGCAGACTTTACTGATCTACCAGAAGACCTACCAACTTGTCTTAAAAATATTCTCACTAATACCAACACACCAGTCCTGTATGAGACAGCCCTAGCATTTATCCAATATGAACGGAGGGTATTAGCACTGAAGTGGTGACTTGTGAAGGCGTATGGTATGTAGGGGGACTACTGGGCCTTGAAAACAGGTTGTGAAGCCTATGCCCAGAGTTGGACACACAAAAAACAAGAAGAGGTGCCAAGGCACAGCAAACCCGTCACCGGCAGTCATTTTATTGCTGACGTATAAACACAACAGAATATCTAGTCAAAGATGTTACACATCAAATTTGGAGTAAATCGGGTGAAAATTGACGATTTTATGCCCATTTGAAATTTTAGGCCCGACCATCTGACTTTGAACCTCCCCTATCGCAAACTGGGGGGTGACCCCCTTGATGTAATGAGGCATGCTATAGGATGCAGACTTAAAAGATGCACCTTTAGGTTCTGGTTTCATGTCGATATGATGAACTTGAAAGGAGTTATGGTGAAAAAACTATTTTTACCCGTCCCCAATTTTAACATTCTGGGGTCCTACAGCCTGGACCTTGGCCCAGTTTGGCCGAAAATTTGATCAGGTGATCAAAAGGTCATAGCCTATCATTCCGTGATTTTAGTCACTATCACATCATTAGTCTTCACGTAAATTTGCTAACAGACAGACAGACACAAACAAACAAACAGACAAACAAACCGAGTGAAAACAACACCTTCCCTGAGCTCCTCCGGGGCGGGGACGGGTAAAAAAAGGTATTGAGAACATTCAGGACCCATTAGGTCTATGTAGACCATATAATGTTGATTCTGGCACAGCACATGAAATGTTAGTCTGATCAGTATAAGTTCATTCAGAGCCATTGTAAACCAAGAACGTCGCTAAATTCACCAGTGTCACCCTGGGTCCAATCAAGCCCATCACAGCCATGTCAGCCTAGTCAGGGCAACTTAGGATCATTTGGGTCCAATTACATCCAGTCATTTAGGGCCAATCTTGGTCGCATTTACTTGGGCTTAGTCGGGTCCTTCCACAGCCATTCAACCCCTTCGGTCCGGTGACACATTACATATTCTATTATTGCTTCCTCCAGAATCAGGAAAACAGGAAATTACTAAATACGCTGGGTGGTAACCATACAACTAACAAACACGTGTTCCATACATGTCAACAAGTGGGTTGGCGATGGGTTAATGCCCCTTCCCGGAAAACAACCATATAACTAGAATATAAACAAGAAGCCTCGGATCAGGACAGACCAACAGGTGACGACCAAAGGCCAAACGACATGGCACAGATTGCAACATGGAATGTAAAGGGTGAGAATGATGATGAGGAGAGAGAGAGAGAGAGAGAGAGAGAGAGAGAGAGAGAGAGAGAGATTGTCCAGGTGCTTGAGGGTCCAAAAGTGGACATATGTATATTAACTGAGAATAAATCGGGAAGTGAGAGTGTGTAAGGGTGTGCAAGGGACAGCATGGTGGAATGATGAGGTGAAACGAGCTGTGGAACAAAAGAAGAAGGTATATATATTGAATGGTTAGCGAGCAGAGGTAGGGGTGAAGATGAGAGAGAGAAGAGAGAGGTATATGTGAGCAGGAGAAGGGAGGTGAAGAGACTGGTGAAGGAGAGTAAGAAGAAATTGGATGAAGAGTTTGGGAGGAATCTGAGTGTGAAATGGATGGAGAGTAAGAAATTGTTTTGGAAGGAGGTAAAGAAGGTAAGACAGTGTAAAAGAGGAAATAGTAGGGGAGTGAAAGATAGGAATAATAGATTGTTGGTGGAGAAGAGAGAGAAATCGAAGAGATGGAAGGAGCACTTTGAGGATTTGTTGAATGTAGAGAGTGAAAGCAGTGCAAGTATAAGTGGTTGGGGAATGGGTGGGAGAAGAAGAGATGAGAGGAGGGAGGAAGAGATCAGTAGGGCGGAAGTAGTGGAAGCAATGAAGAAGATCAAGGTGGGAAAGGCCCCAGGAATTGATGGAGTGTGTGGTGAAATGCTGAGGTATGGGGGTGAGATTGTTGTGGAGTGGATATAGAAGTTGTGTAGATTGGCTTGGGAAGAGGGAAGGGTTCCAGAGGACTGGAAATCAGGTATAATCATTCCTTTATACAAAGGAAAAGGGGAGAGAGAAGTATGTGGTAACCATTGGGGAATTTGCCTTCTTAGTGTGACTGGTAAAATATATGGTAGAATACTCATTGATAGGGTTAGGCATATGACAGAGGAGCTAGTTGGAGAAGAACAAGGGGGATTTAGGAAGGGAAAAGGGTGTGTAGATCAGATATTTGTTCTAAGATGTTTAGTGGAGAAATATCTAGAGAAGGGAAAGAAAGTGTATGCTGCCTTCATGGACTTGGAGAAAGCATATGACAGAATAGATAGGTAAGGTATGTGGAAGGTATTAAGGATATATGGAGTGGAGGGGAAATTGCTGAGTGCTGTGAAGAGTATATACGAAGGAGCTAGGGCTACGGTGCGAGTGGATGGTGAGCTGAGTGAGTTCTTTGATCTCAGTGTGGGACTGAAACAGGGTTGTGTGATGTCACCATGGCTGTTTAATATATACATGGATGGGGTTGTAAAGGAGGTGCAAGATAGGGCAGTGGATGTGGGGGTGGCTCTAATGAATGAGGGTGAGATTTGGAAGATTCCGGTATTGCTGTTTGCTGATGATATAGTATTGTTGAGTGAAGATGAATGGGAGTTGCAAGGTTTGGTGAATGAATTTGGGACAGTCTGTAGGAGGGGGAAGCTGAAAGTTAATGTAAACAAAAGTAAAGTTATGGTGTTAGAGAGGAAAGAAGTTACAGAATGTACAGTGAGGTTGGATGGTGAGGATATGGAGGACGTGAGTGCATTCAAGTACTTGGGTAATATGATGAGTAAGGATGGAACTTTGGGAGATGAAGTGCGTGAAAGGGTACAACAGGGAAGGAAGGTTGTTGGTTCACTGAAAGCAGTGATGAGAAATAGGGAGGTGAGTATGGAAGTTAAGAAGTCACTGCATGGTAGTATTGTGATCCCTACCCTGACGTATGGAAGCGAGGCGTGGACCTTGCAAGAGGGGAACAAGTCAAGAGTGAAAGCAGTGGAAATGAGCTACTAGAAAGGAGCATGTGGAGTGACATGGAGGGACAGGTTGACGAATGAAGAAGTGAAGGAACGTTGTGGGGTGGATGTGGATGTGGTTGAGAACATTAAGAGAAATACACTGAGGTGGTTTGGACATGTGCAGAGAATGGAGAATGAAAGACTGACTAAGAGGGTGTATGTAGGTGAGGTGGAGGGAGGGAGAGGGAGGAGTAGACCGAGGATGAGGTGGAGGGATGGAGTTGAGAGGTATATGAGGGAGGGGGGAGTGAGTTGGAGGGAGGGTAGTCAAATGGTGGGTGACAGAGTGACTTGGAGGCGTTTTGTCTGCGGCCACCCTTTGCGGGATTAGGGCGTCGGGCTATAGATAGATAGATAGATAGATAGAGAGTGTGAAAGAGTGGGAATATGGATGGGATGTATGTGCGGGAGTATGTGAGAATGAGAGGGCAAAAGAGGGTTTATGTATTGTTGTGTGCAAGAAATGGAAGGAGAATATGAGACAGTGTGGATCAGTTACAGCAGTTCAAGGATTGTGTGGGTGAGATGGAAAGAGGGAATACAAGCGTGGGCGACTGTACGTGTGTGTACGCTCCAATGTAAGATCATGCAAGCAGGGTGAAAGAAGAGTTCTGGGCAAATGTGGAACCATGTATGGAAAAATTTGAGAGTAATGAGACAATGTTTTTAATTGGAGATAAGAATGGAAGATTAGGGAATGTGAAGGTGGACGGAGTAATTGGTGAATGGGGTGTGTCTACAGAAGTGGATGAGAATGACAGTGCTCTAGTGGACATTTGTGCAGGGAGGGGGTTGGCGATAGCCAATACCCAAATGATCCCAAAGTATACGTGGCGAATGATGAGAAGGGAAGGCAGTGAACTGAATGAATGGAATGCAATGATTGATTATATGTGTGTGGATGACAGAATGAGAAGGTATGTAATGGATGCAAGAGCATACAGAGGCTGAGGAAGTGTACTTTCTGACCACCACTTGGTGGTGGTGAAAGTCAAGGTTCAAGTGCAATGGAGGAATAGAAAGAGGGAAGGACAAGTGGAAGTAGTCCATACAAGGAGGGTAGAAAGGTTGCAAGAGGATGGAAATAACGTCAGAATATAAGAGAAGTGGAGTAGGGCTTGGGCAAACATGATTTGGAGCTGCTGGGGGAGGTGGAAAGTATGTGCAAGACATTCAGAGAAGAAATCTGCACAGCATGTGACGTGGTGTGTAGACTGAAATGAAGACGAAGGAGGAGGATACAAAGAACAGCATGGAGGGATGAGGAGGTAAGGCAAACTGTGAAAAAAAAAAAAAAAATAGTGAGTGGGTGGGAAGCAGAGGCATGGAGGACGATGAGAGATGGAAGAAAGAGTTATATATAGTGAGGAAGAGAGAGGTGAAAAAAAAAAAAAAAATAGTGAGTGGGTGGGAAGCAGAGGCATGGAGGACGATGAGAGATGGAAGAAAGAGTTATATATAGTGAGGAAGAGAGAGGTGAAATGATTAGTAAGAGAGAGTAAGAAGACAGTGGATGAGGAATTTGAGTACAAAGGAGTACAAAGGAAAGCAAACAGCAACAGACCTTATGATCCTTTCGAGGCTCTTTGTTACAGAGTAAATTATGACTACGAGAGCTAATTCTACATGCTGATGAATAAGGATAGTAAAGCAAGAAGGCTCCCCCCGCCCCCAAACCATCCAGTTAAAACTGGCAAGAAAAAGAGAGAAAAACCACCATGGAGCATGGAAAAACCGACATGGAAATTTCATAGGCATGACTGAAAAGGAAGAGTTACATTCTATAATACTTTATCTACAAGCTACCAGTATGAATAACCTGGAAGAGAAAGTAGTACAGTAAAATGAATAATCGAATAAATAACACATGACACCATGTACGGGTACGTTGAGTTGATGGGGCATCTGTGGACACAGCTTGGAAATTGCACAGTGCACAGTGTGGATGTGCAGGGGTGCTGTTGCAGCCTTGCCTGGCACTATTAAGGTAGGTACCAGTCAATCAGGCCCCAGTTCCATTCAACTCCACTGTGACAAGGAACTTTCCCATGCGGGACAAGTACACACGTTACCTCCCGAAGCAGTGACCCCTAGTTCAAAAATCCCGATGGTGTCCACTTGACTAACAGGGACCCTCAGTGATCCTCAGCCTATCACAGGTCGAAAGTAAGAGTAGTGCCTGTTAACTCATAGCTATCTGTGCATATCCTAGTCTGTGCATATACTATATTTGCTTTTAAAAAATTGATCCAGGCTCTAAAAAGAAAAGTATACACAAGAGTTTTCTTCAGGAGAATTAGGCTGGGAGTTAGACGATAGATACTTATCCATGCAACCCTTAAAGGTTAGTACTGTATTACAATTTACTACACTGGAGGGCAATTTGTTCCATATATTTACATCTCTATTAAAAAAGAAATGCTTAGCTTCATGTGACTGGAATCGTTTGCCAATTATTTTATGCCCACTGCCTCTAGTATAATTCGAGTGATCAACTGTAAAGTATTTATGGACAGCCATGTTATCATGTCCTTTGAATATTTTGAATATTTGAATTAAATCTCCTCATAACCTCCATTTAATCAGGGTAAAGAGATTCAGGGCTTCTAAACATTCCTCGTACAGTTTATTTCTCAATCTAGGTATCACCTTTGTTATCCTTCGCTGTACTCTTTCAAGTTTTTCCATATCCTTTTTGTAATACGGTGACCAAAATTGAATGCAATACTCCAAGTGCGGCCATACTAGGGAATTATACAAAGTGAGGACGAGATTATATATATATATATATATATATATATATATATATATATATATATATATATATATATATATATATATATACATATACATATATATATATATATGTATGTATATATATATATATATATATATATATATATATATATATATATATATATATATATATATATATATATATATATATATATATATATATATATATATATATATATATATATATATATATATATATATATATATATATATATATATATTCAAATGCTCTGCCTATGAATCCAAGCAATTTATTGGCTTTTTTCACAGCTTCTGCACATTGTTCGCTTGGTTTCAAATCGTTAGTTATAACTCCTACGTCTTTTTCATGGCTTACCCTATCAAGTTGGACATTATTCATTCTATAACTAACTCTTACATTTTTACTGCCAATGTTTGGCACTTTACATTCATTAATATTGAAATCCATTTGCCAAACTTGGGCCCAGTTAAACAGTTGATCAAGATCTCTTTGAACTGCCTGCTTCTGCAGTGCTGTATCTGCTCTGTTACCTATTTTAGTATCGTCAACAAATTTTGAAATTTTACAACATAATCCTTCATCAGTATCATATATATATATATATATATATATATATATATATATATATATATATATATATATATATATATATATATATATTAAGAAATGAATAGGACCTAACACTGAACCCTGCAGCACTCCACTTGTAACGTTTATCCAGTCTGACTCTTCCGTTTATTACAACTCTTTGCATTCATCTGGTGAGCCAACCTTCTATCCACGCAAGAACACTGCCACTGAAACCACGTGCCTTTAGCTTCTGAAGGAGTCTTTTTTGTGGAACTTTGTCAAAAGCCTTTTGAAAATCGAGGTCAACAACATCAACAAATTTAATGTTGTCATACATGCTCAGTATATCATTGAAAAAGTCCAGCAGATTCGTGAGGCAAGAGCGATTATTACGAAAACCATGTTGTGACTCTTTGATGAGATAGTTTGATTCTAAGTGTTTCACAAACTTGTCTCTGAAAATAGTTTCAAGCAATTTGCAAATCACTGATGTCAAACTAATTGGGCGGTTGTTTTCTGATTGTGCTCGGTTGCCCTTTTTTGAGTTTGGGGTTACAGTAGCAAGCTTTCATTCATGTGGCACCTTATTGCTCTTAGGTGACAGGTTAAAAAGTTCAGAGGCTTTGATATTTCATTCTGTAGTTCCTTCAATACACGTGGAGATATTTTGTCCGGTCCTGGTGTTTTATTCTCTAATAATTTGCTAATTGCAAGTAGTACGTTGCGATCACTAACTGTAATATCATTATGTTGTCCTCTTCTTTAGGAATGGGGGAAACAGCAGGAACTGTGTGTATATTTTCTGTTGTAAAAACTGATGTAAAGGAATATTAAGAATTTTCGTCACCATAATTTCATCATCAGTTTGCTCTCCATTATCTGTGATTAACGGACCAATTGTCGGAGTTATTAACTTTTTGCTCCTTATATAACTAAAAAATTCTTTGGGATTTGATATACTGATACTTGCAATATGTGCCTCAAGGTTTTTCTTACTGCATTTAATTAATTTTTTGGCTTTCCTTCGGAGGGCATCGTATTTATTTTTATCACTTTGACTCTTTGTGGTATTAGAATTTTTATATGCAAAATTTTTTGCTTCCAGACAATGTTTAATGTCGGAGATCCACCATTTGGGTTTAGAATTTTTGACAGGCCTTTTGTTGCACATTGGAATGCATAACCTGACAGCATTGTTGAGAGTTTTTGTAACAAAAAAAACAAAAAACAAAATCCATGTCATTGATATCTAAAGTTTCGAACAATGGGATGCCAGTCACCTGCACCTGCAATTGCTTTTATTTTCTTAAAATTTTTCTTCATAAAATCAGCCACTTTCTCGCAACTGGCCTTGACATTGTCTTCACTGATTTTAATGTTAAATGTAACTATGTGATGATCACTTGTACTAAATTCTTCTCCTACAATAACATTACTCACTACATTTTCTGATGTGGCTAAGATAAGATCTAAGATGTTAGCTCCACGTGTTGGATAATTTACAGATTGATACAAAGAACTTTCCTGGAAGTTTGTATATAGGTCTAACCCTGTGTGTGAGGATAGGGCTTCTTCCAATTTTGGAAATGGTAAATTTAAATCACCAAATATTACACTGCTTTGCATACAAGATAGTTCGGCAGTTTGATTGTAGGTTTCATTATCGATGTTGAGTGACTGACCGGGTGGACGATAAATCAACCCAAGAATGATTTTATGACATGATTCATTTCTAAGCTGAATATAAATAGTGTCAATGTTTTCAGTACATGGCTTCGTAATGACACCTGGCTGAAATCTAAGCTGAATGTAAATAAATTTCTAAGCTGAATATAAATAGTGTCAATGTTTTCAATACATGGCTTCGTAATTACACCTGGCTGATATCCTGATTTAATATTAACAGCTCACCACCCGCTCTTGATTCTTCCTTCACTACTGAAAATGTGATAGCCTGGTAAATCAAATTCTGCTAGAAAATCTCTTTGCTCTGTGTATACCCTCGATTCTGTTACACCAATTACGTCATCATCTTTATTAAAGACATGAGCCTCTAAATCGGAAAATTTATTACATAGACTATGTGCATTTACAAGAACAGATTTAAGGTGTTTTCCTTTCCGATGTGGGGAGCTTCCATGACTTTTTGATTCATTGGATCTTATGACATTTATGTTTGCCTCTTGTGATGGTTGTTTTTTCTCCAGAAAAATCTTACTGCATCACTAATCAAACGACTGAGATGGGCAGAACCAATGGCATTCAAGTGTAGTCCATCATTCGCAATTAGTGTTTGCTGCTTGTGAAACTGGTTCCATGTGTCGATGAACTCAACTCCTTCCTGCAGGCAAAGTGACTTGACCCTATTATTTATGCTAAATGCTTTACTGAAGAAGGCATTTCCTATACCAGTCTTTGGGATTATTCCTGAAATTAACCCGCCCTGTCCCGGCAGATTTTTCATCCCTTACCCCCCCCCAATCCCAGCAGATTTTTGTTTTTGGTTTTAGCTCAAACCTCCGCTTTTGGTGAGAAACGATGGCAGATCACAGAGAAAGTGCTCACCTGAGCCTAGAATAGGTTTAAACAGGTGACCCTCCACACACCTGGTACCGCGTTCAATGGAGGCACTCGGCTGCTGTCCCGTTTTCTATGGTTGGGGTAAGTATTGGAAATCACTCAGAATAGGTAGATTTTTATCAATTTGGTACAAAATAACACGTAGTACAAGAATATATTGGTTTTCACACAAAAATAAAGGCAAAACAAGCATTGTTCCATCGCGCGAGCATATCAAAATCGCCAAAATCGGTCACATATGACTCGCTATGATGGTTGTTTCAACATACATTATATTTTTTTTTACCTTACATATTACTTTTCCACAAACATTATACCCATTTCCACGTTATATAACTGTTATCAATTATTTACGGGCCTTACAATTATATTTAGCGTAATATTAACGCATATGTGCATAGTGAGTGAAGTCGCTATGACAGCTGTTTCAACTTACATTCTCTTTTTCAACTTATATAATACTTTTCCACTAACATTACACCCGTTTCCACTTTATATAACTGTTATCACATACTTAGAGGCCTTACTAATATACTGAGTGTCATATTATCGCATATGTACAGGCCTTACTTTTATAGTGAGCATCATATTATTGAGCACACACAGTATCAGTAATGTACCGAGGTGTGATAGTCCCTGAAACATGACTCAGTGCACAACCCAAGGTTGCAGTCTCAACACTCATACCGTGTGTCTTTCCTCTGACTGGCTGGTCTTACTTTAGAGTGCTTGTATATGTGGCAGCGGTGCTGGGGTCTAGGACTGTTTGGTTGAGGAAGGATGCTGCTAAGAAAGTGGCGTCTTGTGAGGCGTAGGGGAGTCTGGGAGGCAGTGGAGGGGCGGATGTGGTGAAGGGGCCTGTCTTGTGTGTACCTGCACATTATTTCACGAGACAGCTCCCTCACAAACCCCTGGAAGGTCTCAGAGGTTCCCGTTGTCAAAGTGTGGAGGTAGTGTGAGTTGAGAACCATGATCTCGAGCAAGTGGAAGAAGAGCTTTTTGTACCACTTCATCGTGGTCCTGCCACACTCCACACTGTAAATCTTGGAGTCAGCCTGGCCCACTTGCCTCATGTTGACACTGTAGTCCTGTACTGACTCCAGTTTCCAAACATGGTGCTACTGACTCCAGTTTCCAATCGTGGTGCCTCCTCTCGCTGCAGTAATCCATGGAGTCTGTGCAGTGCATGAGGGGGCGGTGTACCGTCAACAGGAGGCAAATTTCTCTGTTGTGGTTCCATATGGTGGTAAGGATGTTATTCTCCTTGAAGAAAACCACCTCGTTCTTGTCAAGTTTCCTCCCAACCTTGACCATATGGCGACGGTTTTTCTTGACTGTGCCACAGACTCCGATGTCGTGAAGGTGGAGGTACTGAACGAGAAGGGTGCTAGTGTACCAGTTGTCCAGGTACAAGATGTGACCACGATGAAGGTACTTCTCCATCATTGTCTTCACCAAGGCCCCAGAGAGTCAAATACTTCAATATTCTATTATGTCTGTCTGTGCGCCAGTGTACAAGACTTGTACATAAGCAGCCTTACAGTCATACAAGACCATGTCTTGCACATAACCAGTCTTAGTCATACATAACAAAGATCTTGAACCCAAAACGGTGTCTCTTGCTGGGTATGTACTGGCAAAAAGGAATATTGCCTCTCCACAACACGAGACTCTCATCTATGACAAGGTCTCTGAAAGGATAGAAGGATGAGCGGAACTTTTCACGCAGGTGATCAAATACCATCCATATTCTCTTCATTTTGTCAGTGTTATCAGCATTAGCAGGGTCGTCGGCATCATAAAAGTGGAGGCAGCTGAGAACTTGCTGGAATCGATTATGACCCATTACCTTCCCAAGGAAAGGTGTGCTGGTCATTGGGTCCATGGGCCAGTATCCCAGAATTTGTTTTTTCCGTACAATGCCCATCAAGAGAACCAAGGCAAAAAAGATGAACATCTCATCTAGGGTTACTGGGTAGTCGTTTTGTTGGGAGTGCCTGCTTGTTGTACCATGACTCTCACATTCACTGCACTGCCTGTGTGCAAATAAATTCATCTACTCCACAATGCAGCCTACAAATTCCTCACCAAAGAACAGGTGGAAGAAATCCACCCTGGTGGAGCCTACGTGGATTCCAGGAGCCGTGCAGCCAGACCACAACTCCTCAGTGAAGGGGTGAATGATAGGACTGAAATCACTCCCATCTTCTCAGTCCCACAGCACACTACGTCTCCAGTCTCATCCCCATCGTCGCCTTTGTCGGGGTGGGGAGGAGAGGGTGGTGGAGGAGGTTCGGGAGGTGGAGAGTGGCCCCCTTCCCCGCTTGCGCTCCTCTTCCCTCTCTCTCCTCCCTTCCCCTTTCCCTTCCCTTTCCTTCCTTTCCCCACATCACAGGGCTGTGGGGAGGAAGCACGGGAATGTTGCTGGGAGAATGGGTGCTAGGGCATGGCTGCACCTCATCTGCCTGCTACCTAAGTGCACCACATGCTCACCCGGGTGCTGCCTCCCTACCATCTCCACTTTCACTTTTACTGCTCACTCCCATCGCACCACTTACACCTTCACCAGACAAAACAGAAGGACCATACCTTATTTTCCTTCTCGCCACACCTTCAGCTCCCAGCAGCGAAATCTTCTCCCTCCTCAACCATGAGGTAACACCATGTTCTACATCACCATCCTTGTCTTCTTCAGATCCTTTGTCTACGGGCTGGAGAGAGGTACGTGCACGCATATGGGGTCCAGGCTGGCCTTCTCCTGCCTTACGGTACGTGACATACTGCACCTTCCTTGGCGATGGTACCTCCTCATCACTGCTGCTCATTGTTATCAGGCACACGTAGTCCTTGTCCTCCACATCGTCATCTAGTAGAGAATCACTTGCCTGTGAAGGCATCAAGGGCAGCTTGAATTTCATTGTCAAAGAGACCTCAGTGCACCATGTCTGTTCTGGGTCATTGCTAACAGGTGAGTGACCGAGACAAGAGAGTGCATGGGTCATGCGAGATCTGGGAGCATCCCTGCCTGGCGGCAGGTTGAGGAGGCTGGCCCGCATATATGTACCAAAAATCACATGCGAAATTTTAAAAATGTGCAAATGACAGATCTTGCAATTGCAAGGCGTTTATATAAGTCAACAGGAGTCACAGAGACAAAATGTTCAGGCGCATATATACGTCAATGGAATGGGGCAGGTTAAGATGTTAGTTTTCCCCTTGTAGCATCGAATCATCTTCCTGTATTTCTCTGTCAATTCCTCTGATCAGGTACATACGACATCATTAGTACCTGTATGAATGATAACTAGGCATTCTCAAAAACGTCATCCACAGGCTCCATTATGTCGTCTACTCCTGCACCTGGGATACAAAAATGATTTCATTTAGAGGGTGCCCTGCTGCAAAATTCAACCAACTGACCACGGATGATGGGGTCCCCCACAACCCGTGCCTCATGGGGCTCTTCCTCTACTTTAGTGAGAATCTGAAATTAGTTGTATGTGGTTATTGGAATAATGCCCTTTTCCTTGCAAGCCTTGCATCATTACCCACTGGCTGGAAATCATTTTGTATGATGGGGGGAGAATTAACTACAGCAGGAGGAGGATGGTCAACCTGGACTGCAATTGGCTGAGCAGTGTCATTATCCTGATTGACTGATTGATTGTATTAAAGTCTGGCAGTGCAACTGCCAGTGTCTCATACCACCAGACAACAAGCAAAAAGATGCATCAAATAAAAAGTGCATATTCAAAACAAAATTAATAACTCTTATCAGAAATATATAACACTGAAAATCATACAAGAATAGTTAATAACATACCAGTTACTTATAAAGGTGGAAGGAGGCCCACCTCTTGAAGAAAACTAAAAACATTAGTCAAATCACTAGAGGCTCCACCAAGCATCGAAGAGAGACAGTAGGCATCATCAACCCCTCTATGCCTATGTAGGAATCTCTGACGTATGTCCCCCAAACTCGGACACTCGACCAGCAAGTGACAGACCGTAAGGGGAACAAGGCAGTCATCACAGTATGGTTAAGTCTCGCCTCTCAACAGGAACCCATGTGTAAGTCGAGAGTGCCCAATGCGAAGCCTAGTAAAAGCCACCTCCAATAGCTGAGATATGGAGGGAAGAACCCTTGGCAAAACCACTCTCTGAAAGATTTCTTTTAGTTTATTATGAGCAACACCATCCCAGTGTCTCTGACAACACTTACGAATTCTGGACCACACGTAATGTGTTACATCAGACATAGGAAGCAGATAGTCGGTTCGGGGCTATCAAGAAGCTGCAGCTTTAGCTAAAGTATCTGCCCTCTCATTGCCCACCACACCAACATGTGCAGGAACACAGCAGAAATCCACTCTCATCCCCCAACGACGAATGAGGAACAGCCACTCCAAAAAAGCTAAAACTATAGGATGGGAAGAGTTAAAAGAGTCCAGGGCCAAAAGCATTCCTTGAGAGTCACTAAAAATAGTAAAATAATTGTCATGGTAAACAAAAACCAATTTTAGGGCTAAAACGATAGCTGACAACTATGCAGTAAAAACTGAGGCAGCCAAAGGAAGACTACCTCCACGGCTAAAAATGGGAAATACCACTCCAATACCAACACCAGAGGCATAGTTAGAGCCATTAGTATACACAGGACTGAACCACCATGACCAGAAGATTGTTCTAAAAACAACTGTAAGTGAGGAGTGCCAGAATCCTTTGAGCCTGCAAAAGACCTGCAGAAAGTTACTTTGGGCAAGATCCATGGTGCAACCCTCGGGATCCGAACAGGACTGACAGGTACTGCCAACAAACCAGACTCCTCCATGATATCCTGAACCCTATAGCCAAACGGACGAGGCAAGCAAGGCTGTCTACTATAATACAAAAAACAAGACTGTTGCGTCACACACTGACAGACAAGTGAGTCTTGAAGGCGACGAATCCAGAGCCAGCACCCAGCTGCAACAGACTGACACAGTAGATCTAAGGGAGGCACACCAGCTTCCACCAACAAGCTGGGATTTGGAGGTGATTGAAAAGCCCCAGTTGTAAGGCGGAGACAAGCATAATAGACAACATCTAGAGTTTTTAGTCTGGACTTTGTGGCAGAGGAGTATTCCTCACAGCCATATGACAGCTTGGAGGTTACAAAAACCTGAAACAGATGCAAAAGTGTCCTCCGATTAGCATCCCAAGAGGTATAGGACAGAACCCTCAACAGACTGAGAGCCTTCATACACGATGCTTTAAGATTTGCCAAGTGTGAAACCCAAGTCAAGCGGCACTCAAACGTCAGGCCCAAGAATTTCGTCTCTGCACACAACGGAGTCTCCTGCCACAAAGCTGGAGATCAGGGTCCAGCTGTATCCCTCTCATCCTACAAAAATGCATAGCCACAGTCTTAGAAGGAGAAAACCGAAAACCCTTGGAAGTGGCCCAGCAGAAATTTTGTCCAAGGCAAGTTGCATATGTGACTCAATAGCAGACATGGGGGAGCCAGTAAACCATATAGGAAAGTCATCCACATAGAGGGATGAGGATACCCCATCAGGCACAATGTCAAGGATACCATTGATGGCCACCGCAAACAGGAAAACACTGAAGGCACTTTGCTGTGGGACACCTCCCTTCTGTCACGGTGGCTCAGAGAGGGTAGAACCCACACAGACCCAAGACACGCGATCAGTCAAGAAGTTTCCAAGCAACACAGGCAGGCAACCACATAAACCAAATGAACACAACCACAAGATGTTGCTTAGAGGCAAAAGCTGCACAGATCGACGCCTCAAGCTGATAAGGTTGTCCAAAGTACACCGTAATTTACGGAAGCCACTTTGTGAAGGGGAGAGAAAGCAACCCTTCTCTACAAACCATACAAGCCTGACACTGACCATCTTTTCGAATAGCTTGCACACACATGATATTAAGGTAATAGTGCGATAGTTGGAGACATGGAAATGGTCCTTACCAGGCTTGGGAATGGGGAAGCCAATACCCAACTTCCAACTCTTAGTAATACAGACCTCACTCCAAACCCAGTTAAAAAGGTCCAATAAAAACTGAACTGAATCACTTGCTGATGGCAGAGCAAGGCATATGGAATGTCATCAGGCCCAGAAGCAGTGTCACCACACTCCGAGAGGGCTGCACGCAGCTCACGGAGGCTATAGTCTAAGTTGTATGGCTCTCTGCCACGACAGTGAAAGTCAAGGCCCAGCTTCTCCTGATTCCTACAAAAGCTGGCACATGGCTTAGAAGGATCTTTTTTTGAGACAGCAAAAAACTGATTTGCAAAAGCAGAGGCCACTGCATCTGGTGCAGACACAAGATCTCCATGAAGTCACATCTCCGGTGGGGAGGGGGGCGAGAACCTACCAGAAATCTTGTGTACCTTTTTCCATACCATAGGCATTGAAGTAGAGGACGTAACTGTAGGAACATACGACCTCCACAAGTTATGGTGAGCATTCTCCATGACCCGCCTCTTGTGAGCACGTGCTTTGTGAAACTGGATTTTTAGAAATATATCACGATTGGCAAAATACTGACGGGCCGCCACCTTGTAAGCTGCTTTTGCTATAGAGCAGTCATCATTGCACCATGGCATAGGTCTCCGGAAAGAAACACCAGAAGTCTGCAGGATGGAATGAACCCCTGCTGAGAAAATGGTCTTAGTAAACTAACGTTCGCCATCATCGATAGTTGAAAAAATTAGTAACCCTGTACGCAAATATACATAATTCCTCAAAGAGTGACCAATCGGCCCTATCCAGACACCAGTGTGGCATACGGGCTGCAGGAACAGAGCGAGTAGACTGGACCAACACTGGATAATGATCACTACCATGCAGATCATCCAAAAGCTTCCAAGAAAAACCAAGGGCACAGTCAGAGGAGGAGATGGTGAGGTCAATGACAATACATGCCAGTCTGAACATGAAACTGGGTCGGCCTCCCAACATTTAGGACAACCAAATCTAAATACCCAACAACAGAGGCAAGAAGATTACTCCAGGGATTTGAAAGTGAGTCACCCCACAAAGGATGGCGGCCAGTAAGGTCACCAAGGAGTAGGAAACGGGGCGAAAGTTGACTGATAAGGGTTTCCAGATCAGCACGTATAACAGGAACGGCAGATGGAAGGTACAGACAACAGATGGTGTAGTGCCTCCCAACGTGCATCTGTACTGCTAGAACTTGAAAGGGAGACTGTATCACAAAGGAAATAAAGGGAACATCAGAACGGCACAAAATTGCACATCCACCGTTGTGACCACCAGGAGGAGATACATGAAAGATCTCATACCCCCTAACAGAAAGGAACACTTTATCCCCCACCATTGTCTCCTGAAGACAGACACACACAGAGCGGGCTCAGAACAGAAAGTAATAACTGCAATTCCTCACAATTTGCCATGGCATGTCTATAGTTCCACTGAAGACAAATTGGTACTGACTGAGCCATACTGAGTAGCAGTAAATAATATGAAATGAGAAACACCAAGGCTATGGAGCAACCTCACCGGGAAGGGTGTGAAAGCCCTTCATCCTTGGCGTGGAGCTCTGCCTTACCAACCAAGAAGACAGTGAAGATTTAGAGTTTCTATGGGTAAAAGGACCCTTGCTCTGAGATCGGTCCCGCCTGTTGCCAGAATGAGCCCAAGGCACAGACCGTCCTGGAAGACCCACTTGCTCTGTCCACATCCCCACATGGGGTCCGGCTGGCACCTTGTGTAATAACAATCTCAGCAAATGATAACACTGCTGACCTGCTGGTTCACTGTGGTAGTGGTGATGAAGAAGATGGTGGGAGTCGTGCTGAAGGTGGAGGTCGCAGTGTAGGGTGATGGAGGTTCAAGGAGGGAGAAAATGTGTTGATGCTACATCACCATGCTGGGTCAACACACAGATGCACTTCCTTCTTTCTCACTTTCCTTGTTCGCTTCTTCGTATTCTTAAATTGTAGTGATTGATTTTCCTTACTTGTTGAGATTAATTTGTATGCTTGTAGAGTTGTTGATAGACGTAGTTTATTACTGCTACTGATTCTTGTAGATTGTGGAGTTGCGGTTCAGGTGGTTAGGAGCGAGTCTTGTTTGTTTGTTTAATTGCTGATAGTTGCTTGTAGGGGAGTCGCAGATTGCTTTGATTGAGACGTTAATCGGCTTCGTTTACAGCTTGCCACCACTCTCACTGAAAGTAGTGTGGTACATATCGTAGTTTACTGTTGTAACGGTTGTATAAACTTGTAAGGCATAGTTTGTTGTAGTTTACCGCTGTTCACCAATCTTGATGGCATTGTTTATCGTACTTGGTTCATCATTACCGCTACCACCAATCTCGATAGCATATTTTATCGTTGTTCACCGCTGTCACCAATCTCAGTGACGAATTTTAGTGTTGTATTTACTATCAAGGAGTGTTTTGATTGTACTGTAGTTCGGTTCGTTGTAACTGCTCGCCGCCAATCTTGTAGCATGCAAACCACCACTGCAACCAATCTCAATAGCGTGGTCATGGATACTTGCAGGGAGATAGGGAAGTCGATTGTGGATCGCCAAGCACTGCCAAAAAAAATGTCGTGAGACATAATGTCAACGAGTTGAGTTAAGCACCCTTGGGTTATGGAGTTTTTATTCCACAGTTATATCAATAGTGATTAACAGTGTAACATGGCGTGATGACAGAGTCTCCTAC
Organism: Coenobita brevimanus; assembly: GCF_032717465.1. Taxonomy (NCBI): domain Eukaryota; kingdom Metazoa; phylum Arthropoda; class Malacostraca; order Decapoda; family Coenobitidae; genus Coenobita; species Coenobita brevimanus. The sequence continues at coordinate 9,394,320 of NC_136975.1, read as the reverse complement.
CTGACCCTTGTATTAGCGGGCCTTCTCTTTAGCCCCTCTCTCCCCTTTCTCTGATCTAAAGGGAATCTCTCCAACATTATATACGGCTTGGAGAGGATGTGCGTGTGTGTTGTAGTGTCTGGTAGATTTCCATTCATGTGGAGTAACCGACTAGGGCTGGTTACTCCACTTTATGAATGTGTCATGAATTTCTTGGTCATCTGGACTACGAAGATGATTGAAATACATCATATGGTTAAGGATTCTTGATGGTCTGGGACAACACGATTGTGCATAGACATTATGTGAATTGACTTTCCTAGTGAGAAGCTGTGTACGTTTCCAGCAGATACTACATCCTGTACATTGTGTCTATGAGATGTATACTAATGCCTATATAATGTCTACAGAGAGAAGGGGTTGTGAGCTGCAAGCAGGGCAGTGTACTGGTGGGGGACAGGGTGACATGGAGGCAATTTTTTTGTTGCCACCCCTTACAGGATTAAGGCTTCTGGCAGTTGATAGATAGATGGATGGAGAACTTGCTCCAGACAGTTCTTTTAAGAGGTGGAGAGCCTTTTCTACCTGGAGGAATTACACACGGCCTTCATTATCCCCATCATTACTAGAAGTTTGTCTTGAGTTGAATACAGCAAGGAACATGTCACCATATTCAAGGAGTTAAGGCGGTATTACAAGTCACAGATGTGGCTTCAAGCATGTGTGTGACTTGCTTTATGTCAGATTGGTTCAAGGCCCATATTCTCGTCTGTTAAGGAAGCTTCCTAACAACTCTTCCTCAAGCTATTTACATTTGGATATGGCTGATAATTTCTTTTTGTATGTTATTTAGATCATGATGATATTAAAAGTATTTATGTAACACAAGAGGACAGTATGGTGCAATAAACAAAGTAAATCGCTTAAGAAAAGGTGTTGGGAAGTTTCCTCAGCTGACCAAACTAAGGGCCCAGGTCTAGTCATATACATTCATTTCAGCTTAGATACATTCAGCTGACTCTGGTTCACTTCAGTCATGTTTAGACTCTAGAGCATCCATTATGAACTGTTTCTGGTAGTTTAGGTCATGTAGGGCAATCCAGGTGCAGTTAAGTGTGTTCTTGTAATGCTGGGCTCATTGAAGTCTTCGTCATCAGCATTGAGGCTCAGCTGCCTCATCCTGTTTCCAGTCTGGGCTGCCATATCCAACTGGGTCCAAATAGAGTAATTCAAGATCAGTCACATCCAGTCGCTTCAGCTTATATCCATTCTTGTTATTCTCACTCATTTCAGCCATTTTCAGACCTGAGTAGATCAATTCAAGTTTATTTAACCCCTTTGTACACAATGACACATTGTTCATCATTAGGGTGTGGCTGCTTTCATACACACTGACGCTTTTGTCGTCATTAAAACATAAAAACCTTCTTCGGAGGAAAAGTTTTCAGCTGATTGGCGTCATTTTTGGAGGCGTCATAGCTTTCCTGCTCCTCGCCAAAAGTAAAGAGTTGGCAACTGTTGGTCCTGATACTAGGAAGAGAGCAGACAGGTTATTCAGTACCAAATGAGCTGTGAGTGGGGAAGGTACTGAATGGTTCTGTCACTTTAAATTTCCACTCTTACCCCCGTCCCGGCCGTGCAACATATTTCACTGTACAAGTAGTGCTCATGTATAGTGTTTGGGCACTGTTGTGATTAGATTTGCTGTTTACAATAGGAAATTTGGTGTTTGTGAAGCATTCCTGGTCGTTATCAGCCGTTGGCGTAACGAAGATTGTGCTACTGTTTCTAATCAACTACTATCCGCACCAAATGTGAGTATTCAGCTATAAAAAATAGTGACAGTGAATCATGTGTATATAGTGAACATACCTAGTGTACAAAGAATTGGTGAAATACGTGCAGTAGCTTAGAGAAAGGCAGGAAACCACCCTACGGTCATGACACAGCATGGGTACACCATAGTTTTTTGCATTTTTCTCAAAAACTATGAGGCCTAGGATCACCATTTGGGCTCAAATGAAAGCCAGTGAAATTTTGCATAGGATGATAAAATAAAAACAAAACAGTGGCAAGAAAAGTTTTTCTCTAGAGCTCCCCGAATAAAAAATCTGTTGTCTGTCGGAAATGGGTTTTACTTTTTCGCTTATCACTCGAAAACCGTACCTCGTATCAAACTGCGACCTCAGGCATTCGAAAGCTAATAAAATTCTCTTTCCAGTGATGGTAAAACATTTAGAGATTGATCAGTAAAATTTTGACTTATGATGTTGGGAAGTGAGTTCTATGCTCCTGAATGTTTATTCACATGGCCCTAATGTACGTACAGTGTGTGGTTTTTTTGCTTATTGTGTAGAACAAACATCGACGAATAGGAATATGTGGGTTTTGTGGCAAAATAAATATGTTTGGGTGGTGAAAAGAAGCCGAGAATACACATTTTTGGAGGTCATAATGGGCAGGAGGGAGGGGAGGATAGCTGGCATGTCATGTCCCAGAAAACTTATTAACTTATCCACACGCGAAAGGGTTAAGGACACTAATATCTTTTATGGAAGCCTCAGTGGGTCCAGTCATGACCCTCTGAGACAAGCCAGTTCATTTCAGGTTCTCATCAATTTATGCCCAGCTAGATAATATTAGGCCTCTTCACGGCCAGCCAGGTCCACCTATAGTCTGTAAACCTTAACCATGGCCTATAGTTTAGTCAGTCTGCATCTTATTTCATGTAGCTCAGTGACAGAAAAAGACAGTATTGCCACTATACATTTTTTCCATAGCACCTCTCCGTAACTAGCACAATATTCTAGTGTTAATCTGTTGTTATAACTAAGTATTCAAGATGGGCAGATGGCAGTTTTAGGCCAAGTTAAAGTGAAAAGAGTATAGTTCCATTCATGGCCTCTACATCCAGTTGAACCCATTCAGGTCAATTCTAGTCGAGTCACATCCATTAAGGCCAACATATATCTGTCTCAGCTCACTTCAGCCATGTTCAGACCCAAGTAGATAACGACGTGTGTGGGTAAGTTAAATAATTTCCCTCCCTCCACCTCCAATAAGTTAGTTTAAATCTACAGTAATGAGGTTCATTCGTCACTTGGCTGTGAAGGAATGTTTCGAAAATTGGTCATATGCAGTATTTTTTTTTTATTCTTTTATCAATCCAGTCTTTTTAATCCTTTCAGATCCTACGGGCCTGTCAGATCAATTTATGTCAGTGAAGATCAATTCAAGCCATGCCTCATTAAAGAGTATTCAGAAACGCAGTCTTATGGATACTATAGTTTGTGATGTGGATTCAGGTCTCTCGTGAGTGGACTGAGTGAGCAGAAACAGGTGGCTGGGATGGGTTGAAATTAGGGTTAGCGGTTGGTCACGACAGGGTGGGTATATCTTGTGGATATATATATGGTAGTTTTTGGTCAGATGGTGTCTGAGGAAGTCATTTTCATTATAGTCATAACAAAAGGTGGGTGGGATACGTGGCAATGGGTGGGCGAGATAGACTGTGTTGATAGTGAAGCACGTTGTGGAAGGCAATATGCAGTGACACTGGAGTCTGAAGGTAGACTGGTAAGGTGAAAGTCAAAGGTGAGGAATGTAATAGGCTAATGAGATGGCGAGTTGGGGGTGAGGGTGTTACAAACACACCCTGAAAAAACTGCATTGTAGAAGAGGTAGCGTTGTCACTGGAACATTTCTTTCAATATTTTGGTATGGGGGGGTAGGTGTTATAGATTAGGCAATACGGGCGTCATGTTGGGTGAATTTAAACGTACGTAAAACAAATGACCAAGAAAAATTCCAACAAGAAAGCAGTCACCAGAACAAAAACAAGACAGCAACCACAAGAACAAGAACTACAGCAATCACAATAACAAGAACAACAACTACCACAATAACAAGAACAACAAGAAAGCAAGAATAAGAACAAGAACAAGACACACCAAACACTAGAACAAGAACAACAAGAAAACAAGCACAAGAACAACAGCAAGCACAATAACAAGATCAACAAGACAGCAACCACAATAACAAGAACAACAAGAAAGCAAGCACGAGAACAAGAACAAGAAAGCAAGCACAAGAACAAGAAAGTATGCACAAGAACCATAACAACAAGAGGGTAAGCACAAAATCAAGAACAAAACGACAGCAAGCCAGAAAACAAGAAAGCAAATGCAAGAACAAGAACAATGAAAGAATAGCATTTGGGATCCGAATGCTAATCGCCCGCCAGAATATGCTGTTGGCGAAGTCCAAGATTTAGACCATATTATGGTACCCTGAAGGTTTCATGCTGATAGCTCAAGCCGTTCATGAGATATGATGGTGCTAAAGGCGGGCTATAAAAACTATTTGACCTTTGGCAGCCATTTTGGTAAACTTGACCTTGACCGCGAGTGTCCATTTTTTAACTCTGCCAAGATTTTGGCCATATCTTGATAACCTGAAGGTTCCATTTTGATAGCTCGAGCCGTTCATGCTATATAATGGGAAAACACACACACACACACACACACACACACACACACACACACACACACAGTTTGAGGATGACATTATAAATAAATGCAGTGATCAACCTATGCTGTTTTACAGTTACATCCGAAGCAGAACCAAAGTTAAAGATAAAATACAGTCCATTACGGATGAGGGGATCATGTATACACAAGAGAAAGATATTTGTGAAGCACTAAATAAAAACTTCCAATCAGTTTTAACAAAAGAAAATAATTTTGAAGGAGATGATATGGAACATGCATGCCCACACGTATTACCAGAAATACAAATATCCGATAAAGAAGTACAGGATGAGTTAAGTAAATTAGACAAAGGGAAGGCAAATGTTCCTGACGAAAATTCAGGTTGGGTGGTAGTACATGAATATGTAGAAGAGTTAAGCAGACCATTGTATTTTAATATTCAGGGAATCTTTAGGTCAAGGTAAAGTACCTGATATTTGGAAGAAAGCAAACATTGTTCCCCTGTTCAAAAAAGGGAATAGACAGAATCCACTAAACTTCCGACCAGTAATACTGACCAGTGTTGTAAGTAAGATACTAGAGAAGCTGATAAGAAAAGTTTGGGTAAACCATCTAGAACACAGTATGATAACAGCAAGGCAGTTCGGTTTTAGAAGGGAAAATCATGTGTTATTAATCTGTTAAGCTACTATGGCAGAGTTTCAGAAACTTTACAGAGAAGAGAAGGATGGGTGGACAGTGTCTATTTAAACTTCAAGAAAGCATTTGACAGAGTACCTCATCAAAGACTTTTATGGAAACTGTACCATGAAAGAGGTATCCAAGGCAATCTGTACTGTTGGATGCAGGATTTTCTCAGGAAAAGGAAAATTGGAACAGTATTCAGGGGAAAGTCTCTTCATGGAGGGAAGTGACTAGTTGAGTGCCACAGGGCACAGTGCTGGCACTAATTATGTTTGTAGTATGTATAAATGTTATAGACAGTAACACTGGAAATGGAAGCTATCTAATTATGTTTGCCGATGATGCAAAAATACAAAGGAAAATTACTAACACAGATTCATGCAGACCTGCAAGAGGATTTTATAAGCTTCCTGCATGGAGCAATAAATGGCAAATTGAATTTAATGTGGACAGGTGTCATGGAATTAAGTTTGGTAAAAGTGAGAATAGACCAGACTGGGATTATAAGTTAGGAAGATCAACCCTACACATGAAAAGGAGAAGGACCTAGGAGTGATTATCAGTAACAGACTATCTCCAGCTGACCGCATCAGTGAGAAGGTATGTAACATGTATACATTACTTGATAATATGAGAATAGAATTCTATCCATCTATCTATCCATAGCACGACACCCTAATCCCGCAAAGGGTGGCCCCAGACAAAACGCCTCCAAGTCGCTCAGTCACCCACCATTTGACTGCTCTCCCCCCAACTCACTCCCCCTTCCCTCATATACCTCTCAACTCCAGCCCTCCACCTCATCCTCGGTCACCCCCCCCCTCTCCCTCCCTCCTCTTCGCCTACATACACCCTCTTAGTCAGTCTTTCATTCTCCATTCTCTCCACATATCCAAACCACCTCAGTGTAATTCTCCCAATTTTCTCAATCACATCCACATTAACCCCACAACGTTATTGCATATCTTCATTCGTCATCCTGTCTCTCCATTTCACTCCACATGCTCCTCTCAGGTAACTCATTTCCACTGCTCTCACTCTTGTTTCCCACTAGCAAGGTCCACGCCTCGCTTCCATACTTCAGGGTAGGGATCACAATACTATCATGCAGTGACTTCTTAACTTCCATACTCACCTCCCTAATTCTCATCACTGCTTTCAGTGAACCAACAACCTTCCCTCCCTGCTGTACCCTTTCGAGCACTTCATCCCCCAAAGTTCCATCCTTACTCATCACACTACCCAAGTACTTGAATGCACTCACGTTCTCCATATCCTCACCATCCAACCTCACTGTACTTTTGTGACTTCATTCCTCTCAAACACCATGACTTTACTCTTGTTTATATTAACTTTCAGATTCCTCATCTTACACACTGTTCTAAATTCATTCACCAAACCTTGCAACTCGCATTCATGTTCACTCAACAATACTGTATCATCAGCAAATAGCAACACCGGAATCTTCCACTCCTCACCCTCACTCATTAGAGCCGCCACCATATCCACTGCCCTACCTTGCACCTCCTTTATAACCCTATCCATGAATATATTAAAAAGCCATGGAGACATCACACATCCCTGTTTCAGTCCCACATTTATATCGAAGAACTCAGCTTACCATCCACTTGCACCGTAGCCCTAGCTCCCTTGTACATGCTCTTTACAGCACTCAACAATTTCCCACTCACATGTAAAAATGAAGACATGTTGAGAAAGATATCATTCATCAGACCAACCTTGGAGTATGCATCGGTAGTCTGGAATCCTCATATCAGAAAAACTCATAGCTACTGTAAGATTGAAAAAGTACAAAGGGCAGCTACGAGATGGGTACCAAGCTTAAGGAGTCTAAGCTACGAAGAAAGACTTGAGAAACTGAATCTACCAACACTACAGGAGAGACGGAAATAGACGTAAATGAATTTATAACCCATGGGGAAGCATCGGCAAGAGGACATTGAAAAATACTACATTAATAGAGAGGCAATAAAGATAAAAGAAAATTCAGTTTTCGCAAATAGGGGAATTGATTAGTGGAATGCATTACCGAATGAAATATTATGTGCCAAAACTATTCATAAACATAAGGATGTGTATGATAAAAATGGTTTGATACACGGGGCAGTACGAGCTTGACTCATTCCTGTAAAATTACAATTAGGTAAGAACAATTAGGTAAGAACACACACACACACACACACACACACACACACACACACACACACACACACACACACACACACACACACTTTGAGAGACACATAAACAGGCTAAAAGATTATCGCTCCTCCTTCTAAAAGCTGGCGGTAACAAGAAAGCCAGCACGGGAACAAGACAACAAGCAGCACTCTTCTTGTGCACTTGACCTCATATGATGGTAATAAATTAGAATTAAACAACAAAAACAATATAAATACTTCTTCAGTGTGTTTAAAGGATTCATGGTAAAAGTATACATCCATTTAATTAAGAGAGGTTTCTAGTTGACGAATCATGTTTTTCTAGTGATGGATAGAAATTAACGATAAATATGTCAGAGGATAGAAACGATGATGTCTTCTTTATTGCAGCTGCCTACTGATTACTCGTATATTCTTTGGACGGAGTTTTCGAATTGGAAAGATTAGTTAAAAGCTTCTTTAATCCCTTGTCAACTGGTGGCTTCTTGAAGTTAAATAATAATAATAATAATAATAATAGTAACAAGAAAGTCTGATAACATCCAGACCAAACTATAAAAGGCTCCATCGTAGTGAAGTGCTAAAATTGGATTATCTCGCCTTTACGATGAATGGCTGCCACGGCGCCTACAATTTCCCTCTCAGTAGCACCATACATGTCATGGAGAGGCGGTGGAGGCGCTGTGAGGGGATAATGGCGGGGTGTGGGGGTAACGCTGTGATAGGCTGGCCAGGCACGTCCGGAGAACCACTGCGACCAATCCTGAGCCTGCATGTAACAGTCTCCCACAAGGTGACGTTATTGCAAAGGACCAAACGTAACACTGTTCTTGTCTCCGTTGTTGATTTCATGGACATATTTTGTTTCCATGTAACACCGTGATTTATTTGTTTCCATGGCTTTAGTCCAAAAACTGAGTACTCATCAATTTCATCCTGGCTAGTTTCTTAACACTGACACGTGAAAATCTTGCTGCTACCACTGATATATATATATATATATATATATATATATATATATATATATATATATATATATATATATATATATATATATATATATATATTATTTCTTCTAGTGGTGCAAACAATTTACTTATCCCATGATAGGTGGATGGGGAGAAGGGAAAAGTGTGGGAAAGGGGCGGAGAGAGATGATAGTAGGAGGGGAATGAAAGGTATACGTGACTAACAGAAAAAGAGGATTGACTAAAGAGAAAATAGGGATGACAAAAAACAGTGAGAATTATTTCAAATTCTTAGTAGGATGAAGAGGACAACTGTGGAAAGGGGCGGGAAGTGGTAAGTATGAAGGAGACACGAAGGCAAAAGTCGGACAGACAAAGGGAAGATTGTAGTAAGGTGAAGGTGATGGCTGACAGAAAGTATTGAGACAGTTTCCATTTCTTGACTGGTGGAGAGGAAAGCTGTGTCCCTGACAGGTAGGATGGGAGGGGGGGGGGAAGTTGTATAAAGGGGCAAGAGAAGCAGAGGATAAGTACATATAGGGAAGAGAGAACACGGGAGAGAGGAACAGGGTGATTTATAACTGAAAATAGTATGAGTAGACTTATACCGAGACTCGTGCCATTATGAGAGAGAGAGAGAGAGAGAGAGAGAGAGAGAGAGAGAGAGAGAGAGAGTGATTACAGTGATAACTGAGACCGGATAACATGTACCGTAACATGTCACTAAAATCACAATGTTTAAAAAGGAAGCTAGAAATCAACTTAGGGAACAGAGGAGGGAAGATCTGAGGAAAAGGATGTAAGGTGACTGAAGAGAAAGTGAATCAAAATAAAATCGAAGATTGCACTGTCTCCCTTCCCTGTAATTTCAAGTTTTATAAAAGGTGAAAATAGGACAGAAGGCAAATAATTGGAAGAGAATAGAGCGTCAAGGCCATATTAATAAAAATGTTTGAGAGACGCTGTTATGAGAAACAGTCTGGCACGCTTTATAATTGATTTTTTTTTTTTTTTTAAAGTAATGAAGAACACTCACTTTTAATTTCTGTCTGGGACTTTGTTTGGTGGCCGTACTTTCTTGGTAGGGCTCGGATCTGCGCCAAAACAATATTTGCCTGTTTAAAGTTACAAAAGTATTGATATTCTGCTTTCATTGCGCCATTTTACATATTTATCAAAACGCAATGTAAATATGAAAATAATTATGTTAAAGTGATGTTTATATGCTAACATAAAGTTGTCTTACACTATTATGCTAGAATTGAAAATGTAATCTAAGGCGACAGCAGCGAATATATAGAGCAGGGTAGCAATGAACGATAATTTTTGGCATGTGATGACCTAATGTACAGTATTATACCTTATATGTGTTTTGAAGAAAAGGAAAGAAAAAAAAATGGAAGTTGTGTGAAAACGGTACTAATCAAAACCAAAGCCTGGCAAAATACTTGGTTTTGTTTTCTTCTGAGCACAATGTAAATTATGCCTTCCATATTGTTGGGGCGGGACTAGACACGAATTTATTCAGTTAATTAGCTAGAAATATAATCATGAAGATCAGCTCTGTGTTCACTTACATACTACAGAGCTGAACGTAGCACTCGGACTAGTCAGCAATGCGAAAACCAAGTGTAGAAAGTAAACAAAAATCCACCCAAATTTGACCTAATGCTGATAACGTACGCTAGATATTTTTGTCTTTATATATATTTTCATAAATTAACATACACAGTTAAATGTTTGGATAAAAGCACTGACAAGCTGTTTAATTTCCCTATATACTGATGTTCCGAATTCTGCCACTGCGTCAGAATTTCGTTTTTCTTGTAATAAATTGTACATCATAAGTTTTTTTCCTACCTAGTCCCAGTTAGGTAGATGGTACCAGGCTCGTGAAGTTCTGAAACTCTGACAAATAAGAACCTTGCGCTGCTCTGGAAATTGGTTAGGATTTTTCTCACAAGTATTGTATATTTTAACAAGTTGCAGTGCAAGTTCGTCTGACTCTGAGGCAAGTGATGAGAAATAAAGACGAAGTCGAATTTATCTTTGTTGTTTCAACAGATGAATATATTTACATTACCTTATTAATTTTTATTGGCTAAATACAGTTTTATAGTTGTAGTATTTTTTTCTTTTGTTGGGGTGCGTCCCGAAGGTGCCATATCCCACCCAAGAAATTTCCATTCATATTATAGGAATACTGAGAGTCAGAATAAGCATGCTTACCTTGGCAGTCTTATGTCAGAACACCAACTGAGTAGTTATCAGTGTCCATCAAATGTGCAGGTGTTAGATTAATGGAAAGGAGTGGAAGTAAATGAGACTTTTATAGACCATTCTTTGTCTGTCGTTATTATAATTTATTTACATCATAATGAAAATGTTACTGAGAGAGAGAGAGAGAGAGAGAGAGAGAGAGAGAGAGAGAGAGAGAGATTTATTAGACTCAGACTTTATACAAAGTGTGGAGCACACCTCCCGATTATAGTACACAGTATAATGTATCCTTTGGTTATCAATACAAAATACCTAAAAATATTAAGAACAGACTTGACGAATAATGCTACTTTGCACTGTATGACATAGCTATTACTTTGAAATAATTGTGCTAACTTACATCTACTGGGATTATTTCTGTAATACATTGGTATATACCTAAGCCTTAATGCTGTGATGTCATCATTAGTACACTCAAATAATACATGATACTCGTCTCCAAGGATATTATCATTACATTTATTGCAGAACCTTTCTTCTCTAGGAATTATGTTGAACCTACCTGTTACAATTGGTAATCTGTGATTATTATTTCTGAATTTACATAGGTTAATCCTGTGCTGTTTTGGTAATTTTACTAGATAACTTTCGAAGACAAATCTATCTTTATGAGAAACATACATGGTACATGATGATTTACTATTCAATACTGACTGTCATTCAGTGATCCACTGGTCCTTAACCTTTCTCTCAAAAGCAAGTTTCAACCATAAACGATTATTAACTTCTTGGCTCAACCATATGGCTGACATACCTGAAGTATTCAACAAAGTTTTTATATAGTTCAACCACTGATTTGAAACTGTTTTCATTATACAGTTTGTAAAGACACTGATACATTACAAAACAAAGTTTATCTTGTCTACCAGTAATTATTCTTGACCGATAATTCAACATTCTACTTTTAACATGCGTACTGATAGGATATTTACCCAACTGCCCATAAATCATGGCATTGCATGTGGTTTTACGAACATTAAGTATATGTTTCAGGAATGCAACATGTACTTTCTCTATATCCTTAATACATCTGTGTCCCCAACCCTCACAGCAATATGTAATGATCGGTAATACCATCGAATCAAAGAACTATAGTTGCAAGTCAATAGGCAAATTAAATTTACGACACTTTGCAATCAAACTGTACATTGCTTTCCTACCCTGCTGCACCAGTTGTTCCTGGCATGTTTTAAAACTTTCATTATAATACATGATAACCCCCAAATATTTATATTCCTCAACAATTTCAATCTTTTCTCCTTTAAATTGAAAGTTATAATCCTCTGTTCCACATTTTGTCTTGCTAAATATAGTAATCTTTGTCTTTTTACAATTGATATTTAACTTCCATGTGTCACAATACATTTCCATAGGTTAAGTGCATTGCAAATACCTACTTCACTCTCAGCTAATATAATAGTATCATCTGCATACATTAAGGCGAGAACTTTAAGGATATTATCCACCCATTCTGTAGTGCCCGGAAGTGATAATGAGTTTTATCTAGTTCATTTTATATGACCAAAAGTTCGGTTAACTGAGAGAGTGTGGCCTGGGCATGGCTGTTTCCATGCTGACGTTACCAGAACGTAGATTAAGTTACCTAGATGCTAAGTCATTTTTTTTCCTACTGTAATTTACTAGTATTAAGCCTCTTTATAATATAAAATCTCGAGTGGATGGGAACATGTGCCTTTGGTCATGTAATCCAGCCTAATGTACGCGTGCGCAAAGTGATGTAAAGCACGATGATTTTTATTATTTTTCGATGTAAGAGTATAAAGAGAGAGGTGTTGTTGAGTAATTATTGTAACTAGAGAATGTCATTTTTTTCGGGTAATCGATTGTAAGGGGTAAGACATCACACCGAGTCTATCACTAGTCTGTAATAACAAAAATGTAAAATTACGTACGCCGACATCCCTCCCCTCCTCTTTGCATCACGCAGTTTTGGCGTGTCTCACTCGCTTACCGGCCGTGATACGTGGCAGATGGTCGGTACTGTCGTCATCTTCCCCCCCCCCTCCAAGGAATTCTGTAAGTAATTTGATATTAATGATGTTTGATATGTTGAAGCACGAATAGTGATATCCCACGAGTGATAATAGTGACGAAATTAAGAAATGGACTCGGGTAGAATCAAGTGTTGTCATTCCTCAGGAAGTGTAATGGTGACGCCATTAGCCTTGGGAGAAGCGAGTTCTGTGTTCCCGCTCACCTCCCCTACATTCCTGGGAGCTGAATAGTGAGGTATTTCCCATATACCTGTGTACTGTATTGTATAGTATTATGATTTAGTAACTGGAATACGAAATGCTGGCTAGTTCTGTCTGAGCCTCAGATAAATGTGACTTTTTGTTGGCCAAGTATCAGGTGCCCAGCGACTGTGAATTATTTATTAATGTGTTGGAATGACTTTGCAATTCAGTACTTATTAGAGCTATGTTGTGAGAATGTTCACGTAGTTACTTTGTGAGGCACAATGATATTGATGCAGTGATGATTTTCATGGTTAAAGTTATTCAGGCTTACTTTATTTGTTATAATACCTTTTCTTCTATGTTATCCCTACATTAAGTATTATTTTGAGCAGACCTATGTGTCTGTAGTGCCACGTGTTATTCTATTATTATTTGAGATGCCGAGTGTTGTAACTCATGTTTCTTTATTATGAGACCTTCCTGATCATGTGAAGGGATTACTTGCACTGGGGAGAATAGTTATTCATTATTCATATTAACTTCTAGCGGGTCCAAGTGTGGAGGTCTAAGTACCAGTGAGTGAGTCCAAGTCCAAGTGTGGAGGTCGAAGTACCAGTGAGTGAGTCAAAGTTCAAGGTCCCAGTGTGGAAGTTAAGGTCGGGAGTAGCAGAGGACTGGACCAGTGAAATCTGTGCTCAGAGGGACGATTATGAAGAAACACATTGGACCGGGACAGAGGAGATAAGTTTTGTGGATTTGATATTAGGACCATATAGAGATATATTTTTTCGAACAATGTGCCAACTGATTCAGGTTTAATTGTAAAGCAAGTAGCTGGGGAAGATTTCTACCTTTTGGTCTTGTTAATACACATTTTCTCCCACTCGAACTTTATTGTTTGTATAACCCTTGAGAACTGGTGGTATAGAGCTTACCTAGTAGTTTATTAATGTGCAGCTTAGAAGCATTCTGGGAAACTGCGAATTTTGGGCTTGGGTTGGCCTAGTTGGAGACTGGCACCGTCATTTTGGCATGCTACCACTCAATTTGGCCACTGGATATGTAATGAACGCAACCGAAGAGGCCGCTAATTGGAGAGAGTCTCCATCAATCTGAGTTCCCGACCGTTTCAGCACACATTGGTCATCAATAGTGATTTGTTTTCTGCCCCTTTTGACCATGTAAAAGTCTGGATCGCAGAGGTGACAGTACAATTAGTCATCAATATTTATGTAATTACAGCTATGTTCTAACAGGTATTTTTCAATATCATTCACATACAAAGAGAAAAGAAGTGGTGACAGATTTTCTCCCTGTCTGATACCAGTATAACTTACAAAATAGTCAGAGACCTCTTGATTAACTGAAACACAAGATTTTATATTGCTGTACATATTCCTTATTACTCTAATAATTTTACCATTAATTCCTATCTTCAGTAGTTTATACCAGAGACCATCTCTTCACACAAGGTCGAAAGCTTTTCTGTAATCAACATACAAGCAATACATTTTCTTCTTGTGCTGAAACAGATCAATTAAATTTTTTAATTCAAAGACATGATCGGTAGTAGAATATCCCTTCCTAAATCCTGGTTGCATTTCCATAATGACAGAATTACCATCACAAAATTTGGTTAACCGTACAGAGTATTGTTGTAAACAATTTTCCTACACAACTTAGTAGAGTTATACCTCTATAATTATTTACATCATTTACTTCTACTTTCTTATAAATAGGAACAATTATTCCTATCAGCCATTCCTCTGGGATATTTCCTGTCTTTAGAACCTAATTAAAGAGTTTTCATATAAGGGGCATAATAAATGTTTAGTATTTTTTATATATTCATTGATAATAATATCAGTACCAGCAGCCTTTTTATTCTTAAGCTTCAGTATACACTTGTACACCTAATCCTCTGTAACCTCTTTATTTAACACGCAGTCGTCTTCAATAACAATGTCTATATTGCTAAGAGAATCTTCGGGGTTACCCTCTTGTGCTAGTCTCTTAAAATGATTCATAAATTCTGAAATTAGTATGAGTATATCAGATTTTTCCTGTGTTCCCTGTAAAATCTGCCAGTATTATCTCGGGTCTTTGGTCTTAGCATTCCGTAACTTTACAATTAAATTACATTTTTCTTTCCCTTTGATTCGTTTCAGTTCTTGCTTATATTTCTTACTTTTTGTTATCATGTCATTATAATTATGCAGAGTTTTTTCTATGTTATTCTTATGTTTTACCTTATGATACTCTTTCCTGCTTAAATAACATTGTTTATCATAACCAGACATAGTACTATTATTACTTTGCTTTATAAATGCCTTATCCTTCTGTGAAAAAAATTTCAAAGCTGGTTCAATAAGAATTTTCCTTGAATCATCATTTACATCCGAAACAGACTTAAAATTAGCATTTTCGAGTACCTGAGCCACAAAATCATGGTTTATACTGTTAACATATTCAGTAGCTATACGTTTATCCCACTTTCCTGGTTTATTGGTTCCCTCAGATGTCCCCTTACTATTTTTAATACATCCCGTACTTTCTCTATCCTCACACAAATGCATACTCACCGACTCCTAGCTCTGACTCTGTCGGGTGAGGAGGTCTGGCCGATTTCTCTCGAGCTCCGAACACTGGTTCGTTCACTCGTGAATTTCGCCTGTTTTTCCTCGTTTTTGGGCCAGTTTTGACTTAGTCTCTGGCACTGAGGAAGCTTTTCTTTTGCTTTCCAGGTTTTTTCTGGGACTTTGTCTCAGATTGCCTGGGTGTGAGTGGGAGTGTGTGTGTGTGTTTGTGACTGTGTGTGAGGGTGTTTTTTTTTTTTTTTTTTTTTTTTTTTGCCTGCCGTTAGTGTACCTCACCGTAGTACGACGCCGAACCCTGAAGGGGTGCCGTTAGGGCACTTCCATGAAGGGGGGCCTTTAGGGCCTGGTTATAGGAGGCGGTGAGGGCGGCTCTGTTAGAGTAGGGAAGACCCGAAAGGGGCAGTGGCGGGGCCTCCCATCGCCCTTTAGAGGGCGGGGAGCATAGGTTGCCCGTCACTGTAGGGACCTGGCCTCTTTTTCTGTATTTTGTTTGCTTGTGATTTTTGAGTGGTTGTGTGTGTGAGGTGTATGTGCGTGGGTGTGTGTGTTTTGACTGAGTTTTTTGGCCTGCTCCGGTGAGCACCATGAAGGGATCCAGCATCCCTAGGCCCCACGGGCATTCCCGCCTCCCGCTTCCTCATTCGAGGCCCTCCATCCCGTGCCCTGCCACAGGCACGAAGAGGGAGCGTCACTGCTCGGACTCGAGCTCTCACTCATCAGCTCACGAGGCCGCGGGTGCTAACCCCTCTACCCTAACACCTACGAGAGTGGCACCTCGCTTGCGTGGTGACTCTACCCGCTCTGCCAAGGCGGCCCGCCGACATGAGGCTATGGAGGAGGTTGTACCTGCTCCACCATCTCTCTCCTCCACCAAGGGCACTTCGGAGGCTCCTGCTGCGACTCAGCTCCCCCCCTCTGCTGATCCCGCTCTGCAGGAAGATGAGGGTTTCACCCCCGTGATACGCAAGGGATCGAGGCGTGCTCGCCAGGGAAACGGCCCTTCTCCGGCAGTACGCACTGGGCCTCCCCTCAGGGATCCCACTGCTGCTCGTCCCTCCGTGTCAGTAGCTGTGCGTCCGCCTCCCCGCTCTGCATTTCCAGCTTTCCGTGTGCCGGTACAGGACGGCCATGCGACGAGCTACGACGCCGTGGCTGCACTAGAGCGTCACCTGCCAGGGCTATGCTGCTCCAACCTGATAGGTCGAGATGGCAGCTCGGTGTTGGTGCCGAAGGACGAGGGAGCCTACAACCTCTTGAGATCAGCTATGCAGGACGAGGCCTGCCCTGTGAAACTAGTCGAGCTGACGCCCGGCCAACAGTCGACGAAGGCAGTTGTCATGGGCTACCCCTTGAGAATGCCTTTGGAGATCCTCCTTCACCACCCTCAGGTCGAAGAGGCGACCCGCTGCCAGAAAACGCGGACCCGGGAAGAGACTCGTCAGGTCGTTGTTACCCTGCGGGGTTCTCTGATCCCTTCCATCGACCTAGGGAACTGGGGAACGTATCACCTTCGCCCCTTCACCCCGGAGCCTCTCCGTTGCTACCGCTGTCAGCGCTACGGGCACCACCGTGCCAACTGCAACCGCCCCGTCATCTGCGGCATGTGCAGTGGCGGCCACGACACGGCCGAATGCCTCCAGCGGTACAAGGAGAAACAACCAGTTGTGGCCAAGTGCCCCAACTGCTCCGGGCGACACCACGCCTGGCACCCCAGCTGCCCCGCGAGGGTTCACCGAGTGAACCAGGGTCGGGTGAGGCAGGTAGCGTTTGTGCAGGAGAACCAGGCCGCCAGCGCTACTCCAGCTCCCCCTGGCACTTTCATCTGGGGCCAACAGCGCCGCCCTCTCATCCAGCGCCCACCACCTCTCAGCGACCAGGAGTTCCCTCCATTGCCCTCAGCCCTGACTGTGGTCCAGACCGCAGCCGAGGTCCACCGCCAGCAGCCGCCTGTCTCGCCAGCACTTCCACCTGTAGAGACCAGCCAGCCACTGACTGTTCCGCCACCAGTGCCAGGCTCCACACCCAGTCCAACCGCTCCTACTCCTCCGGTGATCTCATTCACAACGGAGGAGCTCAGGACCTTTGCCACGGAGCTGGCGCTGACCCTTGCGAAGACAATAGCGTCGACCCTCGACATCCCTCTCCCAACCGAGCCTCTTGCCGAAGCTGCCAATCGCCTGGTGGACCGGGCGATAGAGAGGAAGATGGCGAGCCTAGGTGCTCCTCTGTCCCCTCGCCGCCCAGCTCGTTCGGCAGGGCGACCCCGTCCCACACTGCACAGGACAGCTCGCCCGTCCAAGAGGGTAAAGCCACGACCTCCCAATGCTCAGTCTTCCACCGCACAGCTGCCTCGTCAGCGTCATCGTTTAGGGCAAACCCTACCACCATCAGGGTCCAAAGTGATGGACAGGGCCTCACCACTGCTGCAGGAGAACGACCGTCCGCAACTGTCGCCGGACGGCCAGTAGACCGCTCTCTCAGGCTCCTCCAGTGGAATTGCTTGGGAGCACGGAGCAAGCTCCCCCTTTTGCAGGAGGCGGCCACACGGGACCGCCCTCATGTCATTCTCCTGCAGGAGACCCTGCTCCCAGGCAATTCCACTTTCCATCTCTCGGGATACACCACCCATCTCCTCCCGTATATTCGTGGCGTTACACGGGGATGTGCCGTTCTGGTCCAGGACCACATCGCGTGCACGGATTGTGAGTCCCCTCCTTTCTGTGGACCTGATGTGGAGGTTCAGGGCGTGGTTCTCCATCTGGCGACGTCGCCCCTAACGGTATACAATGTATACCGAAGCCAGAGGAGCACCCTGGAGTTGGGGGAACTTTTCTCCCAAGCTGCCAGGGGGGCAGTATACATTGGGGGCGACTTCAATGCCCACCACGCCCTTCTGTCATCGCCTCTTCAGTCCAATGAAGCAGGACGGCACATTTCCTTACTTCTGGAGGAGATGGGTGGTGTCTCCCTCCTAAACAACACGACAGAGCCCACTCATATTGGAGGAGGTCGCCTCGACCTCTCCTTTGTCTCAACCCCTCTGTCAGGCCTGGCGTCATGGTCACTCCACCCACACCTTGCGAGTGACCACTTCGCTACTCTTGTTGACTTGCCTCTCGCCCCCCTCCCCCCTCCCCCGCCTCCCACACCACGATGGGATCTACGCAAGGCGGATTGGGCGGCCTTTGACCGTGCTCTCACGGTGGCCTTTGCGACATCCTCTCCCGCCTCAGACCTCGAGAGCCGGGCAAATCAAGCAGCAAATATCTTTTCGCACGCTGCCTCTCTTGCCATTCCTTTGCAGCGGCGCTCGGCGAGATGCTACCGGGACGGCTGGTTTTACTGCGACAGGGTCAGGGAATTGAACCATAGGCTGAATGCAGCACGCAGGCAGTACCGGCGGCGCCGAACATCTCCGCACCGCCGGTACCTGATTGCTGTGACTCGGCATGTGGTTACTGAAAAGCGTCGCCTTAAAGAGGAGGCGTGGATCGGATGGTGTCGCACCCTGGATTCTCACTCCACACTCCGTGAGATGTGGGGGAGAATCAGGTTCATCTCCGATCCACGTCCTCCTCGTCCGCCCTCTCACCCTGACCCTGCCGCTGAGGCCAGCCGTCTTGCCCAGCATTTCGCTGACCGCTCAGCCTCTTCCAATCTCCCGCAGTCTGTCCGAGCCTCACAAGTGCAGCTGTCCGCCTCTCGCATTGCGGCCATTCAGACGGCGTGTAATACACCTGACCCCGCTGACTGTCCCATCACCAGCGGAGAGCTTCAAAAAGCGCTGAGGCGCCGGGAGGACACTGCACCAGGGCTCGATGGGGTCACGTACTCCATTTTAAGTCATGCTGGAGATTGCGGTAGAGAGCGTCTGCTTGATTTGCTCAACCTCTCGTGGTCTGAGGGGCGTCTACCGAGGTCGTGGAAGATGGCGGTCATCCACCCGATTCCGAAACCTCGTGATCCCACTGCCATGCGCCCCATCTCCCTGCTCAGTTGCTTTGCAAAGACAGCTGAGAGGGTTGTGCGGGCTCGTCTTGCTTGGCGGCTGGGACCGCTGCACCCAAGGATTTATGCATATCACCCAGGCAGGAGTGCCACCCACTGCCTTGCATCATTCCTTGGGGAGCTGAGGGGCGGACGGGGGATGGCCATCTTCCTCGACCTCGAGAAGGCATTCGAACTGGCGAACCCCACCGTTATCTTGGCAGCTCTTGCGGCCAGGGGAGTAGGGGGCAGGCTCATATCCTGGGTCCGGGATTTTTTTAGTGGCCGCACTGCGGGGGTCCGCTTCAGGGGCACCTCTCCCCTTTTCACCCGCATACCAATGGCACCCCCCAGGGAAGCGTTTTGAGCCCTATCCTGTTCAATGTCCTGATGGAGGAGCTCCTTTTTGTTGAATATGGGCCTGGCATAACTCTACTCTGTTACGCTGACGATCTGGCCCTCGTGTTTACACGGAGAGACTGTTTTCAACAGGCAGACTTGGCCCTTTCTCGGTTACACGCAAAGTGCAACGAGCTAGGGCTTAAAATCAACTTTGCTAAGACGAAGTGTCTGCCTTTTGGCCTCCGCCCCCCCGACTTTCCACTGCTGCTTGGAGGTCATCAGCTCTCAATGGTCACCGTCCACCAGTATCTGGGGGTTTGGCTAGATGGGGGCCTCACCTTTGCTTGCCATGTACGGTATCTGAGGGAACGTGCTTCCACCCGAATGGCTGCTCTCAGATACCTCTCCAGGCGGAGTTTGGGGGCATCATTTTCTGTCCTCCGGACCTTTTATATTCATGCAATCCGATCTCTGGTGGACTACAGTGCCATCTGTCTAACTGGTCTCACTCCACCAGTGTCTCGATCTCTGGAGGTCATCCAGAACGATGCACTCCGCATCATGCTGGGTGCTCCACGTTGGACCCGGATTGAAAATCTGCGTATGGAGGGCGGGGTGCCGTCTCTGGCCCATCGCATTATGTTACGAGCGGCAATCGTCACACTGAAGATGATCCAGTGCCTGCCTCACCTGCCCGTCACTGCCCTCCTAAAACGCCTTCTCGGCCGCCCACCCGAGCCGGCCCCTCAGCGTGACTGGGCTCGCAACACGGCCGCTGTCATCCATGGACTGGGAGCTGCGGCGAGCCTCTGTCAAGACCCCGACTCCCCCTTTTCCGGATATGTTGATCCACCGCCATGGGATCCTCCTCTTTTTAATATTTTTTGTCCATCGGAGGCTAAACCCCGCTCCTCGATTCCAGCACTCCTTCGCCAGGAGGGTCTCAGTAGGGTGGCAGCTCTGGCCTTACCAGACTCAGCCATCTATTACACTGATGGCTCTGTTTCCCCCAATGGCGCAGCTGGAGCAGCCTTTGTCACTGGGCAAATAGTGGAAGCTTGGCGACTCTCCTCAGGTGTATCCGCTTTCCAGGCGGAACTTGCGGCCATCCTGGGTGCTTTGCGCCATGCTCACCACCATCGTCGCAACCGAGTCATAATCCACACGGACTCTCTTTCCTCGATTCAGAGATTACGATCTTTCTCGCTGCATGACAACGTCTTCCTCCTAACAGCGATCCATACATTCGCATCACTTCTTGTCCATAGGGGCGCAACGATTAACCTGCACTGGCTCCCGGGACATGTGGGAATCAGTGGCAACGAGCGTGCTGATCACGCTGTGCGCTCAGCTTGTGATCTTCCAGACATCACATTTCCACTACGACCTAGTCCCTTGCACCTCATCCGCACTCTTACTGCCACCATAGGAAGACTATCCCTAGAGGACCATCAGCTCTGGGTCACGGAGGGCTCTTGCTCTGCAAAATGGTATGCTACTGCCACGTCCTATTCCCTCCTGCTGCCCCCCCCAGGTCTACCTAATTTTATTGTAGTCCGACTTCGAAGATTGCGTCTTGGGTTTCTCTGCTACAAGCAAATTAGGGGTATGGAGCCGGACCCGTGTGAACATTGCTTGGCCAGCTGTGAGGAGCCCCTTTTGCATTATCTTCTGGACTGCCCAGCCACCACCAGGCTCAGGTCTGAGCTCGACTCGGCCCTTGCCCGAACTGGTGACGTCTTTAGGGACGCTGCTGGCATTGTTGCCCATGCACCTTTAAATACATTACTTACTACGGTAAGGGATTACCCTCCACCTCGATAAAAGCAAGCTCGCGCAAGTAGTGCGCACCTCTGACGGGCTCTCTGTTTGCCCGTGTCCCAGGGAACTGGGACGAATATCACACAAACAAACAAACAAACATACTCACCTTTGTTATATTCCTAATTCCAAATGATATACCACAATGCATATCTGGAAAAAGGGGGTCAAAATCCAAAATCTTGAAGTTTGCATGTGAGGTAAGAGGTGATCCAATAACATAGTCAACAACTGTATCAAGGACTGTAGTTTCTTTACCAATCATGCAATCCTCTCCTACTCTTCCATTAAATATGCACAACATATTGTTTCTACATATTTCTAATAATTTCTTACCATACACATTAACGCCTGTCATATCTCTAGAATACCTCTCTATTGGAAAACCAAGCTGCACCATATTCTCACCGACATCTATCAGTTTCCTCATATTATCATCATCATCTCCTAGACCACATTGATTTAATGGGACAATATCAGTAGCAGTACCCGTGCGTGCATCAAAATCGCCACATATAATATGGTAATAATCACATCATTATACTCCAGTAAAAAATGATCAAGTTCTTCAAACAGTTCAACACTTGAATATCTAGAATTACTTGGAGGCATGTGCACAGAAGTTACTAGGACATGTTTCTTTAATCTTAAGCATGACTTATCCAACAACAAGGATATAAAAGCGTCTGAACTACTCTGGATTGGCTTCCATATGGGCTTCATCATAGTTTTTACAGCAATCATAATTCCGCCAGACTTACACACACTGAGATTCCGTCTAACATGATAAATTACTGTAAATCCAAGCTTATCAAACACATCTCTTATATTATGCATATCAACTTCATCACATTTAATTTCACTGAAACATATAATTTCATGACTCCTATTCAAGTAAATGAATTCTGGTGTATTTAATTTACTTTTAAGACCACACACATTAATTGATACTATACTGATATCTTGATATAATATTTCAGCTTTATTTCCACTATTTTTCTCTCCTTTGCTTCTGAGAATATTTAATCTTGGTATATTATTGTGTGCTCGGCACTTACCCTGTGCTACAGTGTCCCCCATAAGTTGATCCATCTTCAGTCGCTTCCAATCTGGGGTCACGATCCCCACCTTACTCAGGTCGTCTGGGGTGTTTATATCAATTGCACGG
Organism: Coenobita brevimanus; assembly: GCF_032717465.1. Taxonomy (NCBI): domain Eukaryota; kingdom Metazoa; phylum Arthropoda; class Malacostraca; order Decapoda; family Coenobitidae; genus Coenobita; species Coenobita brevimanus. The sequence goes on along the minus strand of NC_136975.1, from coordinate 9,371,620 downwards.
TTCGGATCCTCGGCTAGCCAGGCCACGATCTTCCCATTTCTTGAAGTAACATTTTTTACTTCCACTTGATCCTTCATTATCTTCATCATCCTGCTCTAAGTTGTGTCAAATCCTCGTTAATAAATATATTGATGTTTTTATTCTTCAGCTCACCTTTTTTCTTGAGAATTTCATTCCTCTTCTTCCTACTGCTAAACCGAATGATCACAGGTCGAGCACGATCTCGGGGCTTCCCCAGGCGATGAATCACTGAGACTTCTCCAGGTTGTAAGTGAACTCCAATGTTCGAAGCAAGCTCAACCACCTTCTCCTCTAGTGTTTCCTCTGTTTCTTCTCTTTCTTCCTCTAATCCATAAATGCGTAAGTTATCGCTTCTTTGATACTGCTCTAACTTGTCACATTCATACTTCATTAGTAAAGCTTGCCGCTGAACCTGGAAGCTATCCACTGTTTTGATTTTAACTGCTTCCATCATTCGTTCCATTGCTGCTGTCACTGCTTCGGACACTGCTACAGTTATCATTTTGGTCATTTCGGGTATCAGGGTTTCGATCACGTCCTTTGCCGTTTTGGTCAAATCCTTTTTTCTGTTCTGTGAAAGCATCTTCAGTTCTTCTTCCACTCTTGCTTTCACCACCAGTTCCATTTCTGGTACGTCCATTTCAGCCATTTTGATTTGTGCTCAGGAACCCTGTTAAGCCCCGTCCACACGAGCGGGCAATGCCCGCTCGTGTGGACGGGCTTTACTTATACTGCCCAGTAAACCAACTTAAGGAGGTGGGCAGGAGCTCGAGTGGACACGTCCAATCGCCATGCCAGTCAAGTCAAGAGAGAGAGAGAGAGAGAGAGAGAGAGAGAGAGAGAGCAGGGTAAAGTGATCGAAAAGAGTGAAAATTAAGGAGGACAGGTTCCAAGATAATTGTCTCCTTCTCAGGGTAAGGCCAAAACTTGGTATACACAAGGTAGTAAAGAGCCAGACAAAGTTGCTCCCCACAATTGAGAGAAACACACAAAATATACAACAGCTTGAGTGAGTCATTTTGTGATTTCCTGTTCCTGTGTCTGCATTGCCCATCCCATTTACAATATGATGATGATGATGATGATGATGATGATCATATATCCTGTAAAATGTGTGAAACATCTTGAGTTTTTCTCTGCCTAGTATAGAATTATGAATGCTATACGCCTCAATTCTCAGCTATCAGGGAGCAATCGTTGTTACTGCTGATATGGGTGAATCATGAGGCAGATGATATACGCCCATTATATCATCGGTAACTGTAATTCCGTAATGATTAAGAACTGTGTCGATGTTGATAAAGTATTTGTTATTCAAAATTTACCCCAATGAAGATTTAGTCTAACTTTTGTCACAGTAGTCGCGATGATACTCTAGAATTACTCGTTATGTAATTATATGACAAAGTATCTTAACTACAGCTGTAACTGAAGGACTAAATAATGAGTATAACAACGATGTGGACAGATATAAAGATAGATTTAGTAACTGTACCTATTTCTTAATATGATCCTTTACCACATGTAATGAAGTTGTGTATACTTGTTTTTTTTTTTTTTTAATTCATGTATTTTCCTCATTTACATCCTACATATGCACACTTCCACCTTCTTATTATGCTTATTTTTTATGCAAGGAAGAAGGAACCAAAGGCCAGGAGCCCTCAAACTGTTCCTTCCAAGAAAAATAAAAAAAAAATACAAAAGAGAGCAAAATTCAAGATCCGTTCATTTCGAGATACATGGAAACACTGAGTTTGAAAGACTGGAGATCATAGGAAGTAGTAAATACAGAGGGACACAGTTCCAGAGTTGACCTGTTGCGTATGTGAGGGATTGGGAGTAAACGATTAACTCTTGCATTAGAGAGTTGGACAGAAAAGGGTTGAGCTATATATATTATTTTGTATTATCACTTTTGATTTTCCACGACTGTATTTATATTATTAGTTATTGATCCGTGAACATTTATTAGAATATTTACAGACAGCATATTCTCTCATCTTAGGTCAAGTGCAACTTATTGATTTTTATTTTGATTTGTTTATACATTCACATAGCTACATACCGTTATTTCTTCTTAATATTTAAGATTTGCTTTATTCTCGTGTTATTTTACATAACCAAACAACGTCTGTTGTTTCGGGTATTTTTATACTTTTTTTTTTTAATACCCTGTCATAATTATGCAGATAAGCAGATAGATAGATATGTAGATAGATGTGTGTGTGTGCGATGATTCTAGTGCATAATATTGATTAGTTTATGCATAAATTATTAATGTTCTTCCACTTATCCACATATTCAGTAGCTTTAAGTAAGGTTTTTATTTACGTTTTCATGTATCATGTTAGTTATATCACACTGCTGATTCTAAATAAAACATAAACTGTTCTCCTTTACTATGCATCTTTCACCCATTCATTTTGAGGGTCTCCAGTTGTATAAATTTGTGTGACGGTCGCTAATATACAATAACAAAAAATCATACTGAAGAAATAAAATGATCCTTTGTTACACTTCCAACATAAGTGAATTTTTTTTTTAGCTAAATGACAGTCCAGTGATGGAAGCATAATTAATAGACGCAATCGCACTGGTAAACAAACGTTACCATCCCGAAGTGATCTTGGAGTCATTTGTCGCTTTCAGTAGAACGCTTTCAATAATAATAATAATAATAATAATAAATAATAATAATAATAAATCTGGTGCTAAGAAGAATATACAAAACTAATTTATCGTACATATGTGTTTATCATAGGACTTTATTTGTTCTTGTTCTTGTGTGTTTTTTTTTTAGTAAAAATGAAATGCATTCGCCACAGATTCATTGACCTCACCACCTCCACTCAGTCACTCGCTTGCTCCCGCACCGTGCACACACCGTCTGACTCGGCTCCGCATCGGCATTCACCATCCATTCATCGCGTTCATCATCACTCGTCTAGCCGCGGCATCACGCATCCGGGGATGCCTGTTCTAGCAAAAACAAATATGCTATACTGAATCAGACGCCCCAGCCAAACCTGTACAACTCTCTTGGGTAAATTAACTTTTTCTCAAACTAATTTCTTTTCCTTTTCCTGGCCTCCCAGCCCTGGAGTCCTCCCATTGCCGTGAAGGTGAACCCTGTGGGTATATCCACAAAGGGGGTCCTTAGAAGGATTGCCTTAAATGGTTCTGGGAGTGGGCAACAAGCTCTGTAGGTATAGAGAGCAGCGTGGGATACCTCCGACGCCTTCTAGGAGGTGGGATATCACAGAACAAACCACGTTGCTTAGGCAGGAGGCCACACCTTCCTTCTCATCCTAATATCATGCCCAACCATCACTAGGGTAAAAATAAAAACCAGAGACGACACAAGAGACAAGAGAATCAAACAGAAACTTTTACAGCTTCTGTCTCTAGCAAATGTTTTTGCAACTGACATACATGAGGCCAGGGATGGAATAATAGTCTCCACAGCTTCTGACCAAGAAGTCGATAAAACCCTCGATCAGCATCCCCCACAGCTAATGGATACACCACCATCCCCCTTCAAGAAGTTAAGGCAAGGAGAACTATCATATGCTATAAGATAAAAGCCTTTGATAACTCCCATAAAGAAATCCAAGACGAAATCCAACACCACCAACCATGGGCAAAAGTCAAAGAAGTCTTCAAATTTCCTAACAGCAACAACCAAAGATAAAACATGATAAAAATAGAATTCGAATCAATAACCATGACAGAAAAAGCAGCCATGCAAGGCCTGAAGCTTTTCTACGTCTCTATAGCCTCACACCAGATAGCAAAAGAGCGCTATACTCAAATAAACTACTTCATACGTTACTACGCTCTCGAAGAGCACAACACCAACCAGTGCCCTAAGCCTAGGGACGATAGAATTTGCTCTGAGTGCACAAACACCGATCACACCTGGACACGATGCAACTCGGAACAGAAGAATTGGATCAACTGCGGGGAGGCACACAGGACAATGGTATATAAACGCCCCCAAAGAAAACAGATCCTGAAAGGAAAAGAATCTGCTGAAAGAGAAAAAAAAAAACTCAATCCTACTCACAAACTGTTCAGGCCTCAACTCCAGTAGTAAATCAATGCCTAAACTCTGTTTCCATCCTTGGGAACAACCAAATTTCAAAAATGGTCCTATGTATCTTTCATGCTTACTTGCTAAACATGGTAGAACTGGGATCATTCCAAAAAAAATTAATTGAGCTCCTAAACCTAAACAAGCTCCCCACAGTAATTCTACCTAACAACCCCCCATCTCAACAGATTTTGCAGAAGCTCATGCCAGAAACTCAAGAAAAGGAAACAACAGAAACAGAAGGCAGAACGGAATTAGAAGACGACCTCAAGCTCTCTTCTGATTCCGAGGCAGATCAGGAAATCACTGCTCAAGAAATTGAAAACGGAGCAGAAAAAACAAATCAAAACTCACCCCTAAAAGAATCCCTGAACCCCATCACACCCGCAATACCACCCACAAATAACCACACCCCTATCTCACCCTCCGCACCAAGACCAAGCCCTACCCTCCGCCTCCAACTACGCGGGAACTCCACCACCACCCCTTCTCCACAACAGCAAGAAAACCAACAGGGTGCAAAACCCAGAACAAACTCTCGCCCTCCTAAAGACACAAATCAAGCCACAAAAAGGAACCAACCCCCCCACAACACACGACAATCACGAAGATAAAAATAGTTCAACATAACGTCCTACACTGGAGAGGAAGAAGCTTAGGTCTCAGCAACATCTACAGAAATCTAGAAGCAGATATCATCCTCATAAAGAACCATGGAACAACAGATCAAAACCCACTAAGAATACTGGGCTATAAGATGCATATATCAAATTTCACTGAGAACATCCACGAAGGAACAGCCATTGCAATTAGAACCTCGGACCCACACAAAATCTATGATAAGTTCATTTCAGACCTCATGGCAATAGAAATAAACACCAATACAGGCCCTGTCATCATCCTAACTCTTTACCAACCTCCTACTGGACCCTATCTTCCTACACCTGATTTCTACCAACACTTCCGTAGGAACATCCCAGTGTATAATTATGATCGCAGACCTAAACGCAAACCACCCCATAGAAAGATACAGAACCACGAATACAAACGGGAATCAAATCAATCACATGATCCGCAACGGAATAATACAACACTTAGGACCCCACTTCCCAACGTTCTACTCACATAACGCTGCCACTACACCTAATATAATTCTAACAAATTACAGAACATATCACAACACACATATTGAACAAGGCCCACTAACAACAAGGGACCATACGTATACCAATTATCTTCACTATTTCTACGACTCCCATTCTAACCCCTACCCCTCGCAGACCATTGGTTCGCAAGAGTAATTTGGGAACTGTTCCAAAAGGAAATAATTCAAAATATGCCAGAATATGAGGAAATGTCTGAAGCTTCTCTAGAAGAAATAGATGCTGGATTAGAGCTGTTCCTCCATCACTTCCCTCCTCTGACTTCCTCATGGCTGACATTAAAATGTCTTCAGCTGATGTATTTTCTGCCATCACTGGCCTCAATACTAACAAGGCATATGGGCCTGATAGGGTCCCTCCTGTTGTTCTCAAGAACTGTGCTTCTGTGCTTACACCCTGCCTAGGCAAACTCTTTCGCCTTTGTCAACTTGTACCTTTCCTTCTTGTTGGAAGTTTGCTCTCATTCAGTCAGTCTCAAAGAAGGGTGATCACTCCCAACCCTCCAACTATCGTCCAATTGCTTTAACGTCCTGTATTTCAAAAGTTTTCGAGTCAATTCTCAATAGAAACATTTTAAGGCATCTTTTCTATTACAACCTTCTTTCTGATCGTCAGTACGAGTTCCATCAGGGACGCTCCACTGGCGATCTTCTCACCTACCTTTCAGACTCCTGGTCATCCTCCTTTCGGGACTTTGGCTAAAGCTTTGCCATTGTACTTGACATCTCAAAGGCTTTCAATCGAGTCTGGCAGAAATCTTTACTTTCCAAATTGCCCTCTTACGGTTTCTATCCTTCTATCTGTGCCTTCATCGCTAGCTTCCTTTCTGGTCGTTCTATAGCCGCTGTTGTAAACGGCCATCGTTCTTCTACTGTAGATCTGTCAACAGTGGTGTTCCTCAGGGCTCTGTCCTATCACCAACTCTTTTCCTTTTATTCATCAATGACCTTCTAAGCTGTACATCTAACCCTATCCATTCATACGCTGATGACTCCACCCTTCACCTTTCCATTCAGTTCCCGCAACGCCCATCTCAGTAGTTACATCAACAAACAAGGGATGAGGCTATGGCACACCTAATGTCTGACTTGGCTCGTGTCTCTGACTGGGGTAAAAATAATCTTGTTGTTTTTAATGCATCTAAGACTCAGTTCTTGCACCTATCAACCTGACAAAATCTTCCACAGGTATACCCACTAATGTTTAATAATATTCAGCTTAATCCTGCATCATCCTTGAACATGCTTGGGGTTTCACTTACTCGGGATTTATCTTGGAAAAATCATATTACATCCCTTGTAAAATCTGCTTCCAAGAGATTGGGTGTGCTAAGCCAACCCCGTTCTTTCTTTACCCCTGCACAATTGTTGATTCTATACAGGGGTTTTATCTGACCCTGTGTGGAGTACAACTCTCATGTGTGGGGAGGCTCCCCATATACAGCTCTTCTCAATAGGGTGGAGTCAAAGGTTTTTCGTCTCATTAACTCTCCTCCTCTTACTGACTCCCTTCAATCTCTGTCTCTTCGCCACACTGTTGCATCTTTATCTCATTTTCTATCGCTACTTTAATGGTCACTGCTCTTCTGAACTGTCTGCAAGCATGCCTCCACCTCTACGACGGGTGCGTAGCACCCGTCTAGCAGCAAACTCTCATCTCTTTTCTGTCCAACTCTCTAATGCAAGAGTTAACCGTTACTCCCAGTCCTTCGTTTATGCAACAGGTCAACTCTGGAACTATCTCCCTCTGTCTGTATTTCCTGCTGCCTATGATCTTCAGTCTTTCAAACGCAGTGTGTCCAGGCATCTTGAAATGATTGGATCTTGAATTTGGCTGCCTATTGTATTTTGTTTTTCTCTTGGAGGGAACTGTTATTGCGGGCTTCTTCCTCGCATTAAAAAAAGAAAACACCAACACGGCCAAAAACAACCATATTCCCACAACTCACTACACCACTCTCTCACACACATCACACAGCCAGCATACACAAAACCTAATTGCTCAATTCAATGGCCTAAGAAACCACGCCTCCAGGTATAGATGGACACTGCCACACTATCACAGATACATAGGACTCAGAGACACAGTAAACGAGACACTACTTGAAGAATCCAAGACTCACTGGTACAACACAATACATCATATCTCAACACTTTACAAATACCCACCAGATTTTGGAACAAACTAAACCAGCTATCCGGAAATTACACACCAAAACCACACTAATTACTAGACAATAACAACACCAGACACTACACACCTGCAGATCAAGAAAGACTACACAGAGACATATGGAGTAGAATATATGAAGATGAAGGTGATGATAACATTACACAGACAGACTCTGATTTCCTCTACGAGAACTTACACCGCATCACATCCCTACAACCAAGCAGACCCAAGAAGACTAAATCAGGACAACCCACTCTTAACATCCCCCATAACCTCAAGAGAAATCAAAAACATTAACAAATTGAGAAAAACCAACCCTGGTAACAGCTGAATTAATAAAACTATACTGAAACAACTACCAGACATTGCTATAGATAACCTTGAAAAAAAATATCAATGCAGAGCTTTCAGCAGACTATTTTCCGGACACCTGGAAGAAAGCCACCATCAGGCTCATCCCAAAACCTAATAAATCTCTCAGGCTGCAGGAAATTATAGACCAGTATCTCTACCGGAGGTACCGGGCAAATTACTGGAAAGAATTATTAATCATAGATTAAGAATTCATCTGGAAAGTGAAAGCCTATACAATATAAATCAATATGGCTTTCGATGAGGTCTAGGAACCACCCATGCACTAGCCATAGCCACAGAACAGATAGCACAAAACAAAGCTGATAGGGGACAGTTCCAAGTAGTACTCAGAGATATCACCAAGGCCTTCGACAAAGTCTAGCATATGGGCTTAAAATACGAAATATTACGGTTTCAACTCCCCACCATCATAGAAAAACTACTTTGCGATTTCCTGGACGACAGAGAGGCCAAAATAGCCATTGACCAACACCTGGGAACTTCTTTCCCCCTTGGCTGTGGTGTCCCTCAAGGAAGTGTTCTGTCACCCACACTATTTATTCTCTACAGAAAAGACTCTCCCCCCTCCATCAACGGCCTCAACATAGTGTACGCTGACGACATCACCCAAATTATTGGTTCCCCCGGAAAATCAAAGAATATGATGAAAATCAGAGCAGAGCAGGAAATTTTTAGAATCAATCATTATGAACAACAATGGAGAATTAAACTAATGTAAATAAATTCACCCCAATAGCACTAGGATCCAGAAACAACCCTCCACTATTAACAAACAATAATTTAATTTAATACCTAGGACAGGGTAAATCCTTAGGCCCCCAAATCACATATACAGCAAACATGTACAAGACAGAAAGAACCAAAGAGAGCAAGTCTTGAGGAAACTATAGGTTTAGACATCTCCCAATCAAAATTAAAACTCACTTAGTAAAGGTCATGGTTATCCCTACTGTCGACTACCCACCCATACCAATACACACGCTAAGTAACATCCAAATAAAGAAACCACAAAGAACACAAAACAAAGCACTCAGATGGGCCACTGAACAAAGATGCCCATACACTATCACCACAAGACAAAGACATCAATACACCTACACTGAATCACTCACCATACGCGTACACAAACAAGCACTTAAAATATGGGAATCCCTCCACCAACAAGACAATAATTCCTACTAAAATTTATTGCAAAACTTTTTCAGTATAAACAGATACCACAAGCTATTCCCAAGCAGTCTGGAAAAAATACAGACCCCCCCCCAGCCCAATATACAACTACAGTAGATAGCTAGTTCAGAACCAACACACACAGTCAAAACAAAATCAGTCCAACAAACTCAGTAAAAAAACAAAAAAAATCACAACACCAAAAACACAACTCAAATCAACAATAACATCATTCAGACCCAGCAAGGTGGACTGCTCACCAACTTTTATTCTCCTCCTATCCTTCATCTTTCCCCCTTTCCTATCTTCCTCTGCCCTCCTCATTTTCCCACTTTTTCCCTAAGGAAAGAAAAAGCAGTAAAATGGTAAATGATCTTCACGCAAACCATTTCCAAAGAATGCATCATTACCTTTGTTTCTGATTCTTGGAAAAAGAGTGTAACTGAAATAAAAAAACAAAATCATTGTACAGTATTAATAAACTATACCCTGTATGGTAAAAATATATTTTCACACTGATTTTTAAAAAGGTTAATAATATCTTTCAGCGTGAAGAAAATTTCTTTTCATACACCATACCCATGAAAATTCTCAGTATAAAACAACTGTAACCAGAGATTTATACTCCATATGAATGGCAACTAAATTCTATCTATCTATCTATCTATAGCCCGACGCCCTAATCCCTCGAAGGGTGGCCGCAGACAAAACGCCTCCAAGTCGCTGTCACCCACCATTTGACTACCCTCCCCCCAACTCACCCCCCCCTCCCTCAAATACCTCTCAACTCCATCCCTCCACCTCATCCTCGGTCTAAATTACTGACCCATATAAGAAAAAAAAGATAAAACTAGTTAAGGACCTTGTAGGAAGTTGTAGAGGAAGTTAATTAGCACAAAATAATATTAAAATTGATTTTTTTCTAATGTGTAACGAAGATTAAAAACATATTTTTGACAAAATTAACAGATATACAAACAAATAAAGATAGACGGATAGGTGCTCGTATACAGATAGAGAGATAGATAAAAAGACCAACAGGTAGACCGGTACAGAAAGAAAATTTTCAGTGGGGTAAACCGTAATAGAGACAGTTACACTCACACTGTCAAACTTTCTCAAATGTCAACCGTATCGACCCGATGTGTGTGCGAAAGATAGCAAGAGGAACCAAGTGGAATCGGTAACTTTAATTACACATGCCGCCCCAGGATGAAAACAAAGAAACGTCAGCACCCCATACTTTATTTTCTGTGTTCTTTTTCCCGAGAATTAAGTGAAGTGACATATGTGATCATTCGTTGATGTGTGAGGATGCGGGGAGCGGATCAGCCTAGTACTGCCACCCGCTGTGAGTTGCCAGTTAACCATCTAGCGATGATGCTGTAGTGTCATTATGTGATAGAATTTTTACGCGTATAACAAATAACTCTTGTAATAAACGAGATTTTAAACGGAATTTTCTAAACAGTCAGCCAGTCAGACTCACATAGAGTTTAGTCGATTCATACTTTTCCACGTAATGATGAATTTTAACAGTCAAACGAGATCTGTTAATTATATAGAAAATTTTTGCACAATAATTATCACATTGCAACGAGCCGGACAGCCTATCAGAGTCTGCTTACAGAGGTGTCAGTTAGCTGATGGTGACATTTTCTTTACATCACGTGAAAAGAGCAGCAGTATGATATTCTGTAGGTAATAATCAAGCTATACTAATAATTAGGTGTTAATTATGATGCCAGTGTGAGTTGTAGATAGATTTCTATTTTAGCAAGAGATGGAGTAGAGAGATACATGAGGAAGGGGTGTGTGAGTTGGAGGAAGGGTAGCCAAATAAAAAGAGGACAAAGGGACGTTGAGGCTATTTTTCTGCGACCACCCGTTATAGGACCGAAGCATCTGGCAATAGACAGACATAGAGATAATTCAGAAACGTGAGTACTTATTTCCATTTACTGACAACTTTTGAGTTAGGCGAAAAGTGCAGTGAAATAACTTCTTCCTGAGGTAATTATATCACCTTTAGTGATGATCTGACATTATTTGTAAAGTCTGTGGTCAGTATTCTGTCCAGGTAATAAGCTCCCTAGCACCTCTTCCTTAGCGATTACGTTTTGGATTCAGCTTGTTAATATCATTTTGTGTTATTTATGCAGGGTATGGCGATGTTTGAAAAATTCACATAACACACGATAAGACAGGAAGGTATAATAAGGAAAATAAATCGCTTAGGAAAAGGTGTTAGGGAAAGCCGACGAGAATACGAACCAGTGAGTCTGGTTGGTACCGTTAAAGTTGAAACCGCGAAGTGGGTTGCAGACTATAGATTTTTGACGATGATTTTTGAAGCACCTGACAACGAAGGAACGTATCTGTCCTTTTTATATGGGTGCTAACCACGTTCTGTATTATGAGATGCAGGCTGACCATACGTAATAACCACGGGCTTTCAGTTCCTTAAATGACCGTCAAAAATTAGGGTTTTGTACTCCATTTTGCAATATAAGGTTTGAGCATTGAGCCTTAACCTTTTCATGTCGAAGCCAACTCTAAACTGAAGACGATCACTGGGAAAAGCAGGAATAAAAATTAGCAAAAATGGCAGTTTTCCTATCGTACCCAGGAACTTTTATTGACGAAGCAAGGCAAGACAGGTAAGGATTCCAATGTTGGCCATCCTGCAAAAACTAAGCTGAGGCGCGACAGAACCCATCATAAATATCTCTGAGAATCCCACCCCAGGTTAAAATGTAGAGTACAATGGTACCAAGAATAAACATTTACAACGTCCTCGAACTTAAGTAAATTGTTGAACTTTTCAAAATTGTCGCTAAATGAATTTGTGATTTTGCAGACAGTAATATCCTTCCACAAAATAATAATAATAATAATAATAATAATAATAAATAATGATAATGAAAGACAAAGTAGCAAACTGCATTCTTGTCGGTTAAGGAACCTCCCTAACACCTCACCCTTAGCGATTTATTTTGCTCAGTAAACATTATTATGGTCCTGTGCGTTGATTAAAATCATTGTAATATCCCCATACTCCTCATAAGTAAGGTATAATATACTGAGCAGCTTTATTAAAAAATATACATTGCCGAGGCAGAAGTGTTAGGGATCCTCCTTGATGGACAAGAACAGTGGCCAACGTGTCGGTTTCTAAGTGCTTTTGTGAGATACCTAAACATTTCTTCCTTTGCGACTTATTCTTCACAGACACCTGATATCCAGTTGTTCGTCACTGATGTTCTGCATGTCGATAATAAAACTAAATAACATACAAGAGAATGTTAAAGGATAAAATGCATAATTATTCGCTTAGGAAAGCCTGAAGTAGCCTGTTATGCCAGGTAGAATAACTCACAAGAGAAAGTGTGAAGTAGCCTGTTATGCCAGGTAGAATAACACACAAGAGAAGGTTAAGGACCAAGACGCAAAATAAAACGCCAAAGAAAACATTCTATGCAGTGTGTTATGCCAGGTAGGTTATTACACAAGAGAAAGTTCAGAAGTAATGTGCAGAATAAATCACTAAGGAAAATAGTAACATCCAAGACAATGTTAAGGAGTAATATTCTAAATAAATGAGGTAAGAAAAATGTGCTGCGTAGTGTGTTATAGATATTTTACAAGAGAAAGTTCAGGACTAATGTGCAAAATAAATCACCAAGGAAAATAATATCATGCAAGAGAATGTTAAATGTAAAATAATTCGGTAAGAAAAAAGTGCTACGTGGTGTGTTCTGGCAGGTCGAAACACAGTGTGGGGTGACATTTGGTGTAACTGACGCCGCCGACTATTACCGGTGGTGGACGCTGCCTCACCGCCGCACGCTGATGGACACGCCATTTCGCCAACACCATGGAGAGAGAGAGAGAGAGAGAGAGAGAGAGAGAAAGGGGGAGGGTGAGATGGAGAGATTTTGGGTAGTGTTGCACTGCTGTGGATTCAGCTGTACAGCACCAGCATGATAAGTGATGGTGTTGCTGACAAGTCAAAATCACAAGTCACACCACGAAACTCTTAACTTTTTCATCGCGCGCGTGCGTGCGTGCGTGCGTGTGTGTGTGTGTGTGTGTGTGTGTGTGTGTGTGTGTGTGTGTGTGTGTGTGTGTGTGTGTTCTCATCGTGGCAAGTGTCAGATTTATTCTTTGTCATTACTTTTGCCTTCTTGTTAATCACTACATACGATTAACTTATACAGTTAACGTTATCTTTTCTTTGTTACTCTTAATGAAGACAACTTTTCAGCCATGGTGGGGACGCTCACCATCCACTCACTCGATGTAGTGCTGCTTTGGGTATCTGCTCTTTCTGCTCTTCCTTCCTTCCTCTTCTGTCTTTCTTTCCTTCATTATTTTCACTTCCTTCTCCCTACGGGTGGCTTTACACTCCCTCTTCTGTCTTTCTTTCCTTCATTTTTCGCTCTTCCTTCTGCCTATGGGTGGCTGTACACTGAGTGACAAGCCAAATGGTTTTCTGTATAACAGGAAAACATTTACTACGCTGGGTGGTAAAAATATAACGAAATTTTGGCACCTGGTGTTTAGTGGGTTATTAAGGCCCCCCTATCGGATTAAGCCGGTGCAGGTTTATATCCAAGGGTTGGTTGGGGTTTACTACTCATGTAATGCCACGCATGGATAAGCGAGGCTGGTAACATCATTTTAAATGTCAGGATAAACTTGCCTAGCCCCGGGCTTCTACGCTCCTCAGGGGGCAATATAGGATTGAATGATGGATGGATGTAGAAGATCTTCACACAGAACTCGGTAGGGAACTCATGGGTAAAACTGATAGTAATTAGATATGCTGAAAAACTTTATTTTTACATTATGCCTGCACCACTGCCCTGATTAAAGGGAAAAATAAAATAAGAATAATATTTTCTGATGAGCATTTGTTATACAAGAATTTCTTAATTCACATAGAAAACAGTGTACAATTATCTAGTAATAATTCAAAATACCAGATTCTGTTAAATTACACTGTAGTAAATAGCAATAGCTGTTTTGGCAAACTAATGATGATTAGGTACAAGTAATCTTTTTCTAATGCAATAATGATAATCATCATCATCATCATCATCATCATCATAATCATAGCAATAATATTAATAATAATAATAATAAAATTAATGTATTGTAGTAGGAGTAGTAATAGTTGTAGCAGTAGCATTATTATTATTATTATTAATTATTTTTATTATTATTATTATTATTATAATCTATCTGTCTATTGCCAGACGCCTTAATCCCGTAAGGGATGGCCACAAACAAATCGCCTCCATGTCACCCTGTCCCCCTCCATTTCATTGCCCTGCTCCCAGCTCACACCTCCCTCTCTCATATACCTCTTCACTCCATCCCTCCATCTCATCCATGGCCTCCCCCTCCCTCTCCCCCCCTCTAACTCACATACACTCTCCTCGTAACTCTCTTTCTCTCCGTCCTCTCCACATGGCCAAACCACCTCAATGTATTTCTCCTAACGCTTCCTATCACATCCACATCCACACCACAACGCTCCTTCACTTCCTCGTTTGTCAGTCTCTCGATTTGACTCCACATGGTCCTCTCAAATAACTCATTTCCACTGCTCTCACTCTCGACTTGTGTCCCTCCAGCAAGGTCCAAGCTTCACTTCCATACGTTAGAATTGGTATCACAGTACTGTCATGTAGTAGCTTTGCCACGTCCATGCTCACTTCCCTGTTTCTTATCACTGCTTTCAAGGAACCAGCAATCTTTCTTCCTTGTTGTACCCTTTCAAGCACCTCACCCTCTAAGCTTCCAACCTTATTCATAACACTACCCAAGTACTTAAACGCACTCACGTTTTCCATTTCCTCCTCATCCAACCTCACTGTACATCTACTGACTATTCTTATTCTTATTCTTATCATTATTATTATTATTATTATTATTATTACTATTATTATTTTTTTATTATTATTATTATTTTTATTATTATTATTATTGTTGTTGTTGATTTGTTGTTGTTGTTATTTTTATTTATTGAGTGTTGTAGGGAAGGTATATTGAAGAACTATTATAGAGAAAGTAAGAGAGATATCAGAAGTCTTAGTGAGTGAAGAACATGGTGGCTTTAGGAGTGGCAGAGGATGTGTGGATCAAATATTTGCAGTGAAATAGATAGTGGAGAAGGCGTGTAAGAAGCACGTTAAGGTGTTTATGGCGTTTATGGATCTGGAGAAAGCATACAACAAAGTAGACAGAGTACAAAGGAGTACAAAGGAAACCAAACAACAACAGACCTTATGGTCCATTCGAGGCTGTTTGTTACGGAGTAGGCTATGATTACGAGTTCTAATTCTACATGCTGAAGGATAAGGATAGTAAAGCAAGAAGGCTTTCCCCTCCTCCAAACCCTGCAATTAAAACTGGCAAGAAAAAGTGAGAAAAACCACCATGCAGCATGGAAAAACTGACATGGAAATTTCATAGGAAAGACCGAAAAGGAAAAGGTACATTCTATAATACATTATCTATAAGCTACCAGTATGAATAACTTGAAAGAGAAAGTAGTAAAGCAAAATAAATAATCGAACAAATAAATAACTAATGCATGTCAATATGTACATGATGGGGCATCTGCGGACACAGTGTGGCAATTGCACAGTGCACGGTGTGGATATTCAGGGGTGGTGCAGCAGCCTTGCTTGGAGCTATTAGGGTAGGCAGCAGTCAATCATGCCCCAGCTCCGTTCACTCCACTGAGACTAGGAACTTTCCCATGCGGGACAAGCACACAAGTCACCTCCTGAAGCAGTGACCCCTGGTATATTAAAAAAATCCCGATGGTGACCACGTAACTAACAGGGACCCTTAGTGATCCACAGCCCATCACAGGTCGAAAGTATGAGTAGTGACCGTTAACTCAGGGCTATCTGTGCATATCCTAGTCTGTGCATATACTATATTTGCATTTAATAAACTGATCCAGGCTCTAGAAAACTAAAATAAAATAAAATAGAAAATTATACATACACAAGTGTTTTATTCAGGAGTAAACATATTAAGCTAGGGGTTAGATGCCAAATACTTATCCAGGCAACCTTTAAAGGTATGTACTGTATTACAATTTACTACGTTGGAGGGCAATTTATTCTATATATTTACAACTCTACTGAAGAAGAAATGCTTGGTTCATGCGACTGGAATCGTTTGCCAATTATTGTATGCCCATTGCCTCTAGTGTATTACAAGTGATCGACTGTGAAGTATTTATCGACAGCCATGTTATCATGTCCTTTGAATATCTTGAATACTTGAATTAAATCTCGTATCCTTTGTTTTGTTAGGGTAAAGAGATTCAGGGCTTCTAAACATTCCTTGTACGGATTATTAATCAATCTAGGTATCATTTTTGTCATCCTTTGCTGCAGTCTTTCAAGCTTTTCCATATCCTATTTATAATACGGCGACCAAAACTCAACGCGATACTCCAAGTGCAGGCGTACTAAGGAATTATACAAAGTGAGAACGATATTATCTGATTTATATTCAAATGCTTTGCCTATGAATCCAATCAATTTATTGGCTTTTCTCACAGCTTCTGTACATTGTTTGCTTGATTTCAAATCGTTTGTTATTATAACTCCTAAGTCTCTTTCATGGTTTACTCTATCAAGTTGGACATTATTCATGCTATAACTTGCTCTTACATTTTTACTGCGAAGTTTAACACTTTGCATTTATTAACATTGAAATCCATTTGCCTGACTTGGGCCCAGTCAAACAGTTGATCAAGATATCTCTGAATTGCCTGTCTTTGCAGTGCTGTATCTGCTCTGTTACCTATTTTAGTATCATCAGCAAATTTTGAAATTTTACAACACTGTACCTATACTATGTACCCATACTATATTATTCTAAATTGTTTCAATGGCCCCGTGCTCCCCACTCAGGTTTATTTTAAAGATCTGAGGTGACGTATAAGGGATGTTTATTCCAGAGAGAAATTTTATAGTTGTGGTCTGTTTGATAGCTATAGCCCCTTTCTGCCTCACAGCGAGCAGCGGGCGTGGGACCCTTAGCTTAAGTCAGCAATTTAGAGAAATGTGCTGATTCCATCAATGGTACTGGTTACATATACATATATAGGTTTTGGTGTTATAATATATTAGGCATGGTTATATGAGTGGAATAATATAGTATGGGTACATAGTATGGGTACAACACAATCCTTCGTCAGTATCATTTACATATATTAAGAAAAGAATAGGAGCTAACACTGATCCCTGCGGCACTCCACCTGTAACGTTTATCCAGTCTCACTCTTTTCCATTTATTACAACTCTGCTTTTGTCCGGTAAGCCAATCTTCTACCCACCTGAGAACACTGCCACTGAAACCATGTACCTTTAGCTTTTAAAGGAGTCTATTGTGTGGAACTCTGTCAAAAGACTTTTGAAAATCGAGGTAGACCACATCAACAGATTTAGTCTCGTCGTACATGTTTAGTATATCATAGAAAAAGTCCAGCAGATTCGTGAGGCAAAATCGATTATTACGAAAACCATGTTGCGAATCTTTTATGAGATTGTTTGTTTCTAAGTGTTTCACAAACTTGTCCCTGATAATAGTTTCAAGCAATTTGCAAACCACCAATGCTTAACTAACTGGGCGGTTATTTTCTGGTTGGGCTCTGTTGCCCTTTTTGAATATTGGGGTTACGTTAGCAAGCTTCCATTCATGTGGCACCTTACTGCTCTTAAGTGATAAGTTAAAAAGTTGAGCTAAAAGCTTTGATATTTCATTTTGTAGTTCCTTCAATACATGTGGCGATATTTTGTCCTGTCCTGGTGCTTTATTCTCTTTTAATTTGTTTATTGCAAGCAGTACGTCACGATCACTAAATGTAATGTCAGTGATTATGTTGCCCTCTTCTATAGGAATGGGGGAAACAGTAGGAATTGTGTGTATATTTTCTATTGTAAATACTGATGCGAAGAAAGTATTAAGAATTTTCGCCATCATAGTTTCATCATCAGTGTGCTCTCTTTTATCTGTGATTAAGGGACCGATTGATGGAGTTATTACATTTTTGCTTCATATGTAACTGAAAAATTCTTTGGGATTTGATTTACTGATACTTGCAATATGGGTCTCAAGGTTTTTCTTACTGCGTTTAATTATTTTTTTGGCTTTTCGTCGAAGGCCATCGTATTCATTTTTATCACTTTGACTCTTTGTGGTATTATAATTCTTATATGCAAGATTTTTTCCTTCTAGGCAATGTTTAATGTTGGAGTTCCACCATTTGGTTTTAGAATGTTTAACGGGCCTTCTGTTGCGCATTGGAACATATAACCTGATGGCACTGTTGAGAGTTTCTGTAAAGTAATTCCACGTGTCATTGATATCCAAAGTTTTGACAATGGGATGCCAGTTGCCTGCACCTGCAATTGCCATTAATTTCTTAAAATTTGCTCTGTTCAAGTCGAGCACTTTCTTACAACTGACCTTGCCACTGTCTTCACTGAATTTAATATTAAATGTAACTCTGTGATGATCACTTGTACTAAATTCTTCTCCTACAATAACATTACTCACTACATTTTCTGATGTAGCTAAGACAAGATCTAGGATGTTAGCTCCATATGTCGGATAATTTTCAAATTGATACAAGGAACTTTCCTGCAAATTTGTATATGGGTCTAACCCTGTGTGTGAAGATGGGGCTTCTCCCAATTTTGGAACTGGTAAATTAAAGTCATCAAATATTACAGTGCTTTGCATACAAGATAGTTCGGCATTTTGATTGTAGATTTCATTATCTATGTTGAGTGTACCGGGTGGACGATAAATTAACCGAAGAGTGATTTTATGACAAGATTCATTTCTAAGCTGAATATAAATAATGTCAATGTTTTCAATACATGGCTTGGTAATTTCGACTTGATGAAATTCTGATTTACTATACAACAACACACCGTCCCCTGCTCGATACTTCCTTTCACTACTGAAAATGTGATAGCCTGGTAAATTAAACTCTGCCAGAAAATCTCTCTGCTCAGTATTTAGCCACGATTCAGTTTTACCAATTACATCTTAATCTTCAGTAAAGACAAGGGCCTCTAAATCAGAAAATTTATTACTTAGACTACACCTGTTTGCAAGGATTGCTTTAATGTGTTTTCCTTTCCGATGTGGGGAGCTTACATTATTTATTGATTTATCAGATCATATGACATCTACGTTTGCCTCCCGTGATGCTTGTTTTTTCTCCAGAAAAAACTTACGGCATCATTAAGCAAACGACCGAGATGGGCAGAACCAACGGCATTCAAGTGTACTCCATCGTTCGCAAATAGTGTATGCTGCTCGTAAAACTGGTTCCATGTGTCGATGAGCTCAACTCCTTCCTGTAAGCAAAGTGACTTAACTCTGTGATAAATACTAAATGCACTGCTAAAGAAGGCATTCCCTGCATTAATCCTCGGGAGTATGCCTGAAATTAAAATATGATTAGTTTTCTCCTTGTAGCGTCGAATCATCTTCCTGTACTTCTCCATCAGCTCCTCTGATCGGGTTTGCATGACATCATTGGTACCTGTATAAATGATAACTAGGCTGTCATTTTCCGCATTCTCAAAAACGTCTTACACAGCCTCTATTACATCATCTACTCCTGCACCTGGAATACAAAAACGCTTTCGTTTAGAGGGTGCCCGGCTGCAAAATTCCACCAACTGACCACGGATGATGGAGTCCTCCACAACCCGTGCCTCGTCAGGCTCTTCCTCTATTTCTGCGAGAATCTGAAATTTGTTTTATGTGGTTACTGAAATGATGTTCCTTTTTCTCACAAACCTGGCACCATTTCGCACTGGCTGGAACTCATTCTGTATTGTGGGAGGAGAAGTAACTACTGCGGGAGGAGGATGGTCAGCCTGGACAGCGGCTGGCCGAGCAGTGGGGCTATCCTCCACAGTATGTCCAACGTTGCTGGCAATGAACTCCTCCAGCACATCAACTTTATGGATCAGGCTGTTAATTTTGTTTGTGGCTTCAGTCAGCTTGTCTTCCAAGCTCTGACGTAGTTTGCACATCCTGCAAACAAAGGAACGGTCCATATAAAAGGATCCGGTGAAACTACCAGAGCAAGCTATGCAAATAATGTTCCATGGCATTCTGAAAATCAAAGTTACTGCAAAAACTTATAAGAGAAACTGAATCAGGTATTGCTGATTAGCACCTGGAAGAGGTACTGGAACAATAATCAGTAACTTTAGAAAATCTGCTAGTAAAACAATAACAATTTATGTAATTGTTACAGGTGAAGGTCTCGCTGGTGGGGGATCTTGCTGTTAAAACTGTACAAGAATGACTACCTTACAGGTTAGCCATGTACAGCTCCGGACAGATGAAACGGCTACACCCCATCCACCAGCGACTTGGTTTGGGTCTCAGTGGTTCTGGTAACAGTTGCAGGTGGAGGGAGGGGGGATGTGGGAGGGTGAGGAGGGGAGAAATGTGGGTGGAGTTATATAGGGGGTAGTGTGGGAGGGTGAAGAAGCAGCACAGTCTGGCTGGTGGGAGGGGGAGACGAATGGTTGGGTAGTGGAGACGAGAGTCTGCTGGAGGGTAAGACAGGTGAGTGTGATTAGATGAAAAGAAATTATCAAAAATGAATCATTATAATATATACTGCATATATTGCATTTTATCTACTAAATAAAAACACTGTCTATTATTCACCACCGTATTTGGGTATCCTACTCATTATTATTATCCTTTGGATATTAGGCAATAAATAAAGATAATGGACGGTCTTTCGGACCCGAACCAATTTTTTCATAACTTTTTTCTTCAGCTATTTCCGTATTCCTATTATCCCTCGTGCTTGAAGTCCCCCTTTTTATCACTTTCTCCTACGCCCTACATTTTTTTTAGGCATAAGGCAGTTTAACTTTCTCTTTAAATAACCATATTTGTCAACAAATATTCCTTTCATTAATCTATTTAATTACCTGTTTTCTTTCAATATGCATTTGTCTAATAATGGGTGTTACACCTTAATTGGCGCCGCTATTTGACGTTGTGAATAAATTTGGTCTAAATTTACGCATATATTGCAGTCTCTCTCAAGTAGGCTGGCAACCTCACACATCCTCCCCCCTGCTATCTTCTTCTCTCGCTACCCGTTCCCTCCTTTCCTTTTGTAGTACTGTTTATCTATTCTTTCTCTTATTTTTAACCTCATTCCTTCTTACAAACTTTTAGTGCCATAGGAATTTCTCCCTTATCACCTACAGTCCTACTACATGAAAGTGGAAAAAACTGCCATCGGGAAAAGAATAACTGGAAATTTATGGCGAAGGTTACGATATTAGTTATTTAGAATGAAAGTGTTGGCAGATACGCATTCTTGACGTGATTATCACAGCCACAGCATTTCGCCTTCATAAAACAGAAGGACTATAGGTTTCATGCATTACCTTCTTACGTCCAGCATTACTGTGCAGAACGCCATGTATAACACATTAAGGACCACAAGGACAGTAGCCTACTGGTAGTCATCGTGATTCTCATGAATCTCTCCATAGGCTGTTGAAAACAATGCTTTATGCTCAACTTCTGAATTATGTTCTCATCATGGCAATGATAGGCAAAGATAATAAAAACAATATATACAACCAAATTATCATTTATTATACAACAAAGCTCAAACTGTCTCCGTGCTGCAGTCTGAAGGGTGTAACCAGCTCACAGAATCACATGTAACCTGAAGAAATTAAATACATGATCCTATATATATATATATATATATATATATATATATATATATATATATATATATATATATTAATAACCATGAACAACACTGTTTGATCTACAATTTATTGTGTTGGGTAAAGCAGAGGACACTAACTAGCATGGCAACCTACCACACGGAAACCACCATGTTGCACTACACGCCACAGAAACCGATGCACAGACCATGATATCAGCGAAAAGACTATGAGAAGAGTATTGCACGAAGCAGGGTTGCATCACAGGACCCTAGCAAACGTTATGTTGACAAGCCAGAGGATTTTTGGAAGTGTGTCACTGAAGGCGCAACTGCTGGAGAAGGAATAATACTCGGTGAGTATTATTTCTGAGGTTTTCGCTTGTATAAACTAAACTATTCAGTCATACATGACCATAAAAATATATTAATAATTACTGCAGGGGGACAACCAGTTTCGTTACAACGTCAGTCCATGCAGAGGAAATTACTTTGGCCATATAGGGTTACTCGATGTTAAATTTCATAAGTGTAGAGCCTGTATGATTATATATATATATATATATATATATATATATATATATATATATATATATATATGATCAGGTATTTAATTTTTTTCAGGTAGCACGGAGGCAGTTTGAGCTTTGTTGTATAATAAATGATAATTTGGTTGTATATATTGTTTTTATTATCTTTGCCTATCATTGCCATGATGAGAACATAATTCAGAAGTTGAGCATAAAGCACTGTTTTCAACAGCCTATGGAGAGATTCATGAGAATCACGATGACTACCAGTAGGCTACTGTCCTTGTGGTCCTTAATGTGTTATACATGGCGTTCTGCACAGTAATGCTGGACGTAAGAAGGTAATGCATGAAACCTATAGTCCTTCTGTTTTATGAAGGCGAAATGCTGTGGCTGTGATAATCACGTCAAGAATGCGTATCTGCCAACACTTTCATTCTAAATAACTAAGATCGTAACCTTCGCCATAAATTTCCAGTTATTCTTTTCCCGATGGCAGTTTTTTCCACTTTCATGTAGTAGGACTGTAGGTGATAAGGGAGAAATTTCTATGGCACTAAAAGTTTGTAAGAAGGAATGAGGTTAAAAATAAGAGAAAGAATAGATAAACAGTACTACAAAAGGAAAGGAGGGAACGGGTAGCGAGAGAAGAAGAAAGCAGGGGGGAGGATGTGTGAGGTTGCCAGCCTACTTGAGAGAGACTGCAATATATGCGTAAATTTAGACCAAATTTATTCACAACGTCAAATAGCGGCGCCAATTAAGGTGTAACACCCATTATTAGACAAATGCATATTGAAAGAAAACAAATAATTAAATAGATTAATGAAAGGAATATTTGTTGACAAATATGGTTATTTAAAGAGAAAGTTAAACTGCCTTATGCCTAAAAAAAATGTAGGGCGTAGGAGAAAGTGATAAAAAGGGGGACTTCAAGCACGAGGGATAATAGGAATACGGAAATAGCTGAAGAAAAAAGTTATGAAAAAATTGGTTCGGGTCCGAAAGACCGTCCATTATCTTTATTTATTGCCTAATATCCAAAGGATAATAATAATGAGTAGGATACCCAAATACGGTGGTGAATAATAGACAGTGTTTTTATTTAGTAGATAAAATGCAATATATGCAGTATATATTATAATGATTCATTTTTGATAATTTCTTTTCATCTAATCACACTCACCTGTCTTACCCTCCAGCAGACTCCCGTCTCCACTACCCAACCATTCGTCTCCCCCTCCCACCAGCCAGACTGTGCTGCTTCTTCACCCTCCCACACTACCCCCTATATAACTCCACCCACATTTCTCCCCTCCTCACCCTCCCACATCCCCCCTCCCTCCACCTGCAACTGTTACCAGAACCACTGAGACCCAAACCAAGTCGCTGGTGGATGGGGTGTAGCCGTTTCATCTGTCCGGAGCTGTACCTGCATAGCATTTATCAGTAATCTATTCCATAGAAAGGAAAGCTATCCGTTACCTGGAATGGAGAAATAAAATTATACTACAATCTGAAATATAATAATAAAGTCACAACACGGTTACCTGTAAAGAAATGGGAAAGATATTTCGCTGTAAAAATCATTGCAATTAGAAAGAAAAAAAATGTTGGGCAATAACAGTAAGACTTGCCTTGTGTCGAAAATGTAAACAAACGCTGTCGTGATCCCTTGTTTTACTAATTTATCATTTACAGTGATAAAATAATGGATCACTGGTATAGTAAAGAATCCTATCTTAATCCATTAATACTAAATTAGTTCTGAGACAAAAAAAAATATATAGATATATATACTGTATAGGCTACAAAGCGCAAATTCTTGTTGTTTTCCGAGGGTAACTCGTCCGGCCCTCTAGCGGGAGACAGCTGAAGTAACTGCGTATCAGGGACAAAGAGATGGCGCCAAGGTAAAACAAAACTATTTATATGATATAAATTGTTTTTTCTTACACTAGGGCAGTGCACATCACCGTCCAAAGCACTCTACACTCAGTCACTGAGATTTACAGAAATAAACTCACTCATATTCTATACCGTCTATTAAACAAAGCTAATCACTCATCCACCAACAACACTCACAGACTTTGAACAAACCGTATTGACACTTCACAAACTACACTTAGCGATCAGACGATCAGCAAGATCACTCACCCAAACTCTGGGCTATCACAGTATTGTAATCACACACGCAAAACACTGAAACAGGGCACTTAGCTGTGGGTATTCTCAGAGGGGACCAGAAGGACGTCTTGCTGGTAAGGTGGTCAAAGAGGATTGTGCAAGGATTTGCACATGTATGATGTAGATGGTAAACTGCTAGGTGCCATCAAGAGTTTTTATGATGGTAGTGAGTCATGTGTAAGGTTAAATGGCCATCTAAGTGAATGGTTGACGATCAGTATAGGCGTGCGAGAAGGCTGCGTGATGTCCCCTTGGTTGTTCAATATACAGGGCATATGGATGAGGTGATGAGAGAAGTAAAAACACAAGTAATGGAGAGAGGGGTGGCGTTGGTAATGAATGATCTCTATATATTGTCAGACATCTTAATCCCATAAGGGGTGACCACAAACAAATCGCCTCCATTTCACTGACCTGCTGCTAGCTCACCCCCCTTCTCTTATATTCTTCTCCATTACATCCCTCTATCTCATCCTTGGCCTCCCCATCCATCTCCCCCCTCCATCTCACTCACATAGACTTTCCTAGTCAGTCTCTAGCTCTCCACCCTCTCCATATGGCCAAACCACCTCAGTGTATTTCTCCTAACGCTTTCTATCACATTCATATCCACACCACAATGCTCTTTCACTTCCCCATTATATTGTCTGTCTGTCTGTCCATGTAACTCCACATGCTTCTCTCAAATAACTAAATTCCACTGCCCTCACTCTCAACTTGTGTCCTCCAACAAGGTCCAAGTTTCCCTTCCATACATTTGAGTTGGTATCACAATACTGTCATGCAGCGACTTTTTTATTTCCATGCTCACTTCTCTGTTTCTTTTCACTGCTTTCAAAGAACCAGCAACCTTTCTTCCTTGTTGTACCCTTTCAAGCACCTCATCTTCTAAACTTCCATCCTTAATCATCACACGACCCAAGTACTTAAACGCACTCACATTTCCCATTTCCCCCTCATCCAGCTTCACTGTACATTCAGTGGCTTCATTTTTCTCGAAGACCATAATTTTAATCCCAAATTTGTTGTATGCTGATGATGCAATGGTACTTGAAAATACCTGACATGAGCTTGGTAGACTAGTGCAGAGTTTTGTACATGTCTGTGAGCGTCATGCCTTGACAGTAAATGTAGAAGAGAATAAAGTGATGGTTACTGAGAAAGAAGGGGACTCCCAGTGTGATGTTACAGTAACTGGAGAGAGACTGGAATTACTGATCTCTTCCTCTCTTCTCACCTCCCTCTTTCTCCCAGCCAATCCCCAGCCACTTATACTTGCACTACTTTCATTTTCAATGTTTAACAGTTCTTTAATGTGTTCTCTCCATCTGTTCACTTTCTTCCCTTCTTCACCATCAGAGTACCATTTTTATATTTCTCTCCTCTAATAACTTCTACATCATCTCGTCTAACTCTGTTTATCTCCTCCAAGAACATTTTGTTACATTTCCTTCACTTTACACTCAAATTCCTTCCACATTCCTCCTTCATTCTCTTCTTACACTCTCATAATAATCTTTTCATCTCTTTCATCCTCTCTACATATAACTCTCTCCTCTGTCTCTCAACTTTCACCATGCTTCTGCTGTCCATCCACTCACTAGTTATACGCTATCTTCCTTTGCACAGCTTGTCTCACTTCTTCATTCCACCATGCTGATCCTTGCACCCCCTTTCACTTTCTCTTCATCCCACACACCACCTCACATGCTGCACATACTTCTGTGAATATCTTGCACACAATTTCCACCTTTCCCATCTGCTCCAAATGATATTAACCCGATCGCTTTTCCACTTCTCTCACATATATTTTTTTTTTCCATCTTCTTGCAACCTTTATATTCTCCTTGTATAGGCTACTTCCTCCTGTCCTACCCGCTTTCTATTCCTCCATTGCACTTGAACCTTGACTTTCACCACCACCAAGTGGTAGTCAGAAAGTTCACTCGCCCAACGCCTGTATGCTCTTGCATCCATTACGCACCTTCCCATTCCGTCAATTACTGCCTTCCTTTCATCCAGTTCGCCACGCACCCTTCTCATCATTTGCTACGTATACCTGTGGATCATTTTGTGCCTAAAGAGGGTGTTGGCTATCACCAGTTCCCTCCCTGCACAACTGTCCATTAGATCGCTGCCATTCTCATCCACTTCTGCAGTCATATCCCATTCGCCAAATACTCCAGCCACTTTCACATTCCGTACTTTTCCATTCATATCTCCAATCAAAATCACTCTCACATTCCTATGAGACTTTTCCATGCACGCTTTGACGTTTGCCCAGAACTCTTCTTTCACTCAGTTTGCACAATGTTGCGTTGGCACATACACACATACAGTCTCCTACGTTTGTACTCCTACTTTCAATCTTACCCACACAAACCTTGAACCAACTGATTCATACTCTCTTATACTCTCCTTGCATCTCATTCACACAACTATACATACTTCCTCTTTTGCTCTCTCATTCTTACCTACTCCCGCACATATACCTGATCCATTCCCCCCACTCTCTCACACCCTCATCTTACCATTTAGTCTCAGTTAATCCACGTATGTCCACTTTTGCACCCTCAAGCACCTGGGCAAACTCTCTCTCCTTCACCTCATCATTTGCACCCCTTGCATTCCATATTGCAACCCATACCATGTCCTTTGGCCAGTCCTTGGTTGGCGCCTGTTTGTCCGTCCAGAGAAATTAATTGTAATATATAAATTAACATAATAGATATAACCTGGTACTGAAAATATATAAACGAATGTAGTAATCTTCTCTATTCATTTTCATATATTCCTGTAATACGAGTAGGCTACTTACGATGCTGTCGCCAGGAACTGTCTCATTCGGATATTGGTAAATCTTTCTGGAGTGTATGCGCGATTCATTCAGTATGGTGCGCCTTGGCCCGTGAGTCTTGCACATGTAAGACCTTTGGCTGTTGGTGTTTTAGTGTTATTATTATTTGAGTTTTCCCTGACGTTGGGTTATCCACTCGAAATTAACATCGTACTCGAAAACGTAGGTTTTATACTGAACAATGTGACTCAATTTGTGATCTTTTTGCTCCAGCTGCCGAAGCATCAGTTGGTTATCTGTCTCTGACTGCACGATGAATTTATTGATTATGAAATATAATAAAATAATGGCGGCACAACTGCCAATGCATTACGCCGCTGGTCAACAAGGTAAGAGACGCCAAAATAAATTGCATACTAAAACAAAGTTGATATCCCCAGGTAGCAATAAGATACTTAAAATGAAAACAGAGTAATTGAGTAAATACCAAATACCTGTAAAAGTGGTAGGAAGCCGCCTCCTGAAGAAAACAAAAAACATCAGTGAAATGACCCTAGACTCCTCCAAGCATCGAGGACAAACAATAGGCACAATCCGCCCCACTATGCCCATGAAGGAAACTCTGACATAAGTCCCCCAGACTTGGACACCCGACCAACAAGTGACGGACAGTGAGGGGGATCAAGAGAATCATCACAATACGGCTGAGTCCCACCACATATCAGGAACCCATGCAAAAGCCGAGAGTGCCCAATGCGAAGCCAGGCAACAGCCACCTCCAATCGCCGAGACATACAGTGGAGAGGAGAACCCTTGGCGCAACCACGCTCGGACTTAAGTCATTTTGACTTGCCGTAAATGCTTGGGAGAGATTAAAAGCATCTACTTGCCCGAATGAATGAAGTCATTCTGACTTGCCGTAAGTGCTTGGGATATATTAAAAGCATTTACTTGCCCGAGTGCCAGGGGGTTATCTCATCGTCTTCAGGCCCACAGCGTGGGCGGAGGGACATTGGTTACAAGATTGTGACAATGTGAGATAACTTTTTACCTGGTCGTGGTGTAGTGGTGTGCTGCCTGGCTCTATCCTGAGAGTCCCGGGTTCGATTTCCTGCATATTGGTAATATATACAGTAGGATTATTTTCCTGTGTACAGTACAGGTTTCTCTCTTCACGCTTTAAAAATTTTCTTTAATTTATTATGAGCAACAGTATCCCATTATTTCAGCCAACAAGTTGTAGACTTCAGGGATGGTGTCATATCGGAAGCAGGAAACAGGTAGTTGCTGGATGAATCACTCTTGTTTGGTAATCTATCTATCTATCTATCTATTGCCAGACGCCATAATCTCGTACGGGGTGGCCATTTGACTCTGAGATATTCGTTTTACAGGGAGGGGCACTAACCCTCCACCAACCCACATGACACGTAGGGAGCGCGTATGGTTTGGTTATATGATTACCACCCAGCGTTGTAAATGGTTTCTTGGCGTACAGGAAACCATTTGGCTTCTCACTCAATGTAAAGCCACCTGTAACGGAAAGAAACGACGGTAAATAAAACACACACTTGTAGACGAAGAATATATTTACCAAACAGTTTCGGTGGACACTGCCACCATCTTCAGTGGTCAAGATAGAGAGAGGGGGGCTCCTTTTTATGAGGGTGTGTAGGGGGGGTGGGGTAAAGGAGAGGTGGGGTGGGGTGGGTTGTAAGTGGGGATTTCCCAAAGAGGGAAAGGGAGAGACATCACCAGACAGGTCAGGTGTAATTCCTGTCTGACCTCACCTGTGTCGGTGCGGAAAGGGACATTTCCACCAGGGACCTCATTATAGGATCTAGCTTAGTGAAGGCATGTACAGTTGAAGAAATTTCCGCGCGGGACTCCGCGTAGAAGGCAGCAGGAGCGGCAAGAAATTTGATCTGATAACAGTGTTAGAGGTAAAGGAGGGGTGGGACGTGCGGGGTAGGTGAGGGATTGAGGGGGTAGTGTGGGTAGCTGTGTGGTTGGAGGGGTGGCACGTGAGGGATGGGGGGGTAGTGGGAGTAGCTGTGTGCTGGGACCTACCTCTATGGCTGGGAGGGATGGGAGTGGGGGTAGCGGAGTATTAGGGAGGGGCTTAATAGCCGTTTATGTCGTAACACACTTTGCTTTGATGTTAAATGATTGTGTTTTTATGATAGGGGAACACACGAAGAAGCAACAAGCTGTAAAGTGATGGTTCATGACATGATGAAAATGGTCGGTTCAGTGATCATGCAAGGCTGATATAAACACACAGACATCACCAACATATAACTTAAATAATGACTCGCCCCCCTTCGGTATCTATAACATCCCTATTGTAACACAGTTTAATATCAGACGTTTACCGCAGATCCGTCTCAGAAAAGTTGCTCATACATTCTTACTTGTAACGTAGATAAGTAGTGTCTGGAAAATAAAGTATATATAATATTCCACATCTTTGTTGTTGCAGACAACCATTAGTATTTTTACCCCAATGGCATTAAAGTATGTCAAATATTAAGACAAATGCATTTTTGTTAGCTGTCAATGTGAATTTGATATATTTTCTTAATCGGAAGCACATGCTGGCGGCTTTTCACAAACCAATTTAAGCATAAACCAGACATAGACATTTTCAGATCAATCAATAGCGTCTGCGTGTGTGTGTGTGTGTGTGTGTTGTGCAGTGTATAATACTGGGTCTTTCGCTATCTAACTCTCTCAGTTTATCTCACGGAGACTCATAAGTAGGCTTAGGATAATCATGCATTTGCATATGTGCATACGCAAATGCATATTCTAGCGATTTATGAGGGAAAGTGCATATTCCTACTTTTTTGTTTATTTATACGGCATATTCTTTGAAATTTCGTGGGTATTAGAACTTCTTCAACCTGTAATAATATTCAAAGTCTTATTATCCATCAGAGCATAGTGAATTATATACTGCTTAACTGGCTGTGTTTGGGAAGGCCGTGACTTGATGGTCAGTAGACAGCAGCTGAATGAGATGGATTCGTGTATCACCACTTGACTCGCCAGAGTCTGAGACACATGCATGATCTGTGACTTCATATATATATATATATATATATATATATATATATATATATATATATATATATGTATATACAGAGAGAGAGAGCGCGAGACAGAGTGAGAGATACAGATATAGAGTTAGATGGACAGATAGATAGATAAGATAGTATATATATATATATATATATATATATATATATTTATTTATTTATATATATCCATCCATCATCCAATCGTACGTTGCCCCATGAGGAGCGTAGGAGCCCGGGGCTAGGCAGTTGGTCCTGACATTTAAGATGAGAGTGACCAACCTCACTCATCCCTGAGTGGCATTACGTGAGCAAGAAACCCCAACCATCCCTTGGATACAAACCTTCACCGGCTCAATCCGATTGGAGCACAATAATTACCCACTAAACCATCAGGCGCCAAAATTTGGTTATATGGTTACCACCCAGCGTAGTAAGTAGTTTCCTGGTGTACAGGAAACCATTTGGCTTGTCACTCAGTGTAGAGTCACCCATAGGCAGAAGAAAGAGGAAAGAATGAAGGAATGAAAGACAGAAGAGGGAGTGTAAAGTCACCCGTGGGCAGAAGGACGAAGAAAGAATGAAGGAAAGAAAGATAGAAGAAGATGGAAGGAAAGAAGGATGTAGGAGAGGACAGGGCAGACACCCGAGAGCAGTACTGCATTGAGCGAGTGGATGGTGAGCGCTCCCACCTACCACATATATATATATATATATATATATATATATATATATATATATATATATATATTCTCTCTCTCTCTCTCTCTCTCTCTCTCTCTCTCTCTCTATATATATATATATATATATATATAATTCAGAAAAGGAAAGAGGCGAAGATGAGAAGTGAAGAACAACATGCTGCTGGCCAGGTAGTTGAAGTACTTAGAGCAAAGTAGTTTACATTCTGAAGTAAAAAGACTCATTAGACATGATAAGAGGGGGCTGTATGATGAAAAGGCAAAAGAGACAGAAATTAAGTGAAAATGACTGTCAGAGCACATGAGCAGCGTATCAGGCCATAAAGGAGTTAACTGGGACTGAAAAGAGATTGAAGGAAATACCTGTACGAGAGAGAAATGGTAACTTGATGGCTGGAGATTTAGATATAAAAGGAAGGTGGAAGCAGCATTTTGAATCTATTCTAAACAGATCAATCCCAGCTGAAGAGGACATTTTTCCAGCCGAGAGAGATTTGCATATAGAAACAGGGGATATAACCTTGGAAGAGGTAGCATATCGCAAAATCGATAAAGGAGTTAAAGAATTTTAAGGCCCCAGGAGAGGATGCAATATTTCCTGAAATGCTTAAGGTGGAAAATGATGAGTTGATGAATGTACTTTTGAAACTTTTTAATGCGGCTTGGGATAATGGTGGAATTGCAGATGAGTGGAAAAATGGAGTGATTATAAAAATACCAAAAAAGGGAAATTTAAGTTTGTGTGGCAATTGGAGGGGGATAACTTTGACACCTGTAGTTGCAAAAGTCTTTTCCAAAATTTTGTTGAACAGAATAGAGCCAGTAATTGATAAAATTTTAAGACAAGAAAAAGCGGGATTTAGAAAGGGTCGAGGTTGTAATGATAAAATTTCTATTGTAAGGCATCCAATGCAACAAGCTAATGAGATGAAAATGCCACTTAGTATGTGTTTTGTGGATTTTGAAAAGGAGTTTGATAGTGTTTCACGGGGAGCTATGTTGAAAATTATGAGATTCTATGGTATACCAGAAACGTTTGTAAATTTTATTAGAAGCCTGCATGAAGGTGCATCTTGTGAGCTAGTGGTGGGTGGTTCTTTGAGTGATCCATTTGAAGTTAGGTCAGGAGTGATTCAAGGAGGAGTGTTTTCGCCTTTGCTGTTTGTTTTGGTTATGGATTATGTTATGAGAAAGGTTGTAAGGAGAACAGGTGCAGGAATTGGCTGGAAAGAAAATAAGAGGCTGATGGATTTGGACTATGCTGATGATATTGTACTGATTTGCGGAGGTATTTACGAGATGCAGAGGGTGCTTGATTGTCTGGTGGAGGAAAGAGAAAAAGTGGGATTGGTAATATATTGTGGAAAGACTGAAAATATTAATATGAACGTGGAGAACCTAATCGATTGTGTAACTGGAAATAATGAGGTGAAGAATGAAGAAAACTTTAAATATCTGGGAGCGATTGTATCATCTAATGGATGGTTAGACAATTAAATTGAGGAGAGGATTAGACAGGCTTGGCGAGCTGTTGGAATGTTGAAATCTGTTTGAAAAAATAATATGGTTTCGCTGTATACTAAAGTAAAATTTTACAAGTCCATGGTTAGACCAATTATAATTTATGGGCATGAGTCATGGTACAGTACAATTGCAACAGATCAGAAAGTATTAGGATTTGAGAATAAAATACTGAGAAGGATTCTTGGGGTAAAGTGGCAAGACAGAGTTACAAATGAAAGAGTAAGGGATAGTACGAGAGTGGAACCAGTTGATCAATATGTGAGACTGTCTCGCTGGAAATGGCTGGGGCACATATATAGAAAAGAAGGCAGTTTAATACAGGATGTGCCAGAGTGGTCTGCTAGAGGAAGAAGAGGAAGAGGTAGGCCGAGGGAAACCTGACTGAGGTCAATGAAAAGAAAAGCGGGAGAGGAGTGTTGGTGGGACCTGAAGTAGATGGCAGGAGACAAAAATTGAAGAGAGTTCATCGAGGCCCTATGCATCCCGTGGGGTGCTACAGGAAGTGAAATAGAGAGAGAGAGAGAGAGAGAGAGAGAGAGAAAAATAGATATAGTGTATATAATATATATATATACATATATATATATATATATATATATATAGTCTCTGGTGGGGTCGGCCGTTCTTATATGTTGTAGTCAGTAACTTCTATCCGCTGTGTCCTCTTCTTCCACGCCTAACTGCCTCATTTCTTTTTCAGTTCCATCTCTCCACCTAATCCTTTGTCTTCCCTTCGTTCTTCTCCCTTCCACCTGACTCCCCCATGCCACCTTCATAGGCTCAACTTCCTCCATCCTGGTCACATGTCCATACCACCTCAAACGTGCTTCTCTTGCCTTCTCCACAAGTGACACAACTGCCTCTGCTCTGATGTCATCATTCCTCCTGTCTCTGTGACACTCCCATCACCCATTGCAGCATCCTCATCTCTGTCCTCTCCAGCTGTTTTTCTTCATTCTTCCTCAACGTCCAGGCTTCTGCGTCATATAGCAATATAATAGCAACTTTTGGAAGTTGGCTTCAGGTCATTCCTCCAATACCTCTCACATCCCAAAGGGGGGTGCGTTCCCCAGTTTGGAAAGCACTGGTGTACAAGAACATTGCCAACCTAGTGCAAACCCAACATAATCATTGGTATTGACACGTTCTATCAGTGAAGTTTTTTGCTCTTGGTTAAGTTAATAATACTTGTTTATCCAGTCAAACGTTAGAACGCGTAATACTAGATTGATGCATGAAGTTTATCAGAAACTCAGTAGAACAGAATAGTTGGGTTGAGAAACACTTCATGATTAAATGTAATGGGACAAAAAAGTCTTTCCTTCGACCTAATTCTTAGAAAGAATTATAATTCAGCTATATTCTCCTCAACTGTGAGTTGTATGAGACAGTAAGTATGTGATATTTCCTCTTATAGTAGCTGCAGCGAGAAATGAACGCTGTGGTGGGGCAGGCGGGATGACCTGGGATTCCCCCACTGTAGCCATATCCACATGTCACCGACCATCGGCCACCGCTGCAGCCCCGCTCCATGATCCTTACCCTGTGTCTCTGGCTTTCTCTTTCTCTCTCAGTTTCTATATAAACTGGTGTATTTCCGAAACTAATTATGAAATTATTATGACTTTTGTTCCACACCACCACTGAGGTAAAAATCAAGGAGAGTTTTCTGTATAAAGGTTCCCCCCCCCTCCTAAATGTGGCATATGAGCGGGGGAGTGCGGCCTTGCCGATACCTCCGCCTGACCTATAATTATACACTCGCCAGAACTGACCTGCCCTCAGACGAGGGGGGGGAAACCTTTATACAGAAAACTCTCCTTGATTTTTACCTCAGTGGTGGTGTGGAACAAAAGTCATAATAATTTCATAATTAGTTTCGGAAATACACCAGTTTATATAGAAACCGAGAGAGAAAGAGAAAGCCAGAGACACAGGGTAAGGATCATGGAGCGGGGCTGCAGCGGTGGCCGATGGTCGGTGACATCCTACCTCTATGGTCAGTGACATGTGGATATGGCTACAGTGGGGGAATCTCAGGTCATCCCGACTGCCCCACCACAGCGTTCATTTCTCGCTGCGGCTACTATAGTGTGTGTGGAAGGAGTGGGCGAAGAGGAGAACTGTCTGACAAAATTTAATGCGTTTGGGTGAGTGTGTGTAATTCACCGGGTCGGTCAGGATAACGTGATTGGCGTGATCGTCAGCTCATTACCCTCCAGAAAGAGAGCTGAGAACTCATATAGTTCGATCTAGGGCAAGGCTGTGACCTTCACACACGCACACAACCATTCCCTCAAGAGGAACATTAACCTTCCACTTCGTTTGTGAAACTTTTCGCACCCGATCCGGCCCGAACCCCTGTCTTACTAGATGGCAGGCGAAAGCGTTACCATTACGCCAGTTGTGTGTGTGTGTGTGTGTGTGTGTGTGTGTGTGTGTGTGTGGAGGCTGGTTAGAACAATTGTGTGGACGGAGCAACGGTTATTGCTAGCGCATTTGTAGATATTACATTACGAAAATTTCGTAAAACGTTAGGTGCATGCGCAATTTGTAGCAATGCAAGTCTTATATAGCTCCGGTAATTTTATGTGAGTGTCGTATGTATTTTGTAAAACATATCACCATCTTTAATAGCGACATTATGTCCGTATTCACTTTAAAGGACAACTGAAAAATTGCCTGATTGTATCTTGTCCCTGCCAACCGAAAGGTTACCAGTGTGACTGTATGTAAGGTAATCTACTGCGTGAGTCAGAGAGAGAGAGAGAGAGAGAGAGAGATTATACACGTTTGATACTCGTATAATCACACACGTATGCACATAAGCATGAAGTTATATAGGCCTATTAAAATATGAAGGATTAGCCCTAAGAAAGTGTTGACTGGAGTATGCTTAAATTTATAAACTGGTATGAAAGCCAGGCTCATCAATCTGTAAGCCGGGTAAGTGCCTATATGACTATGAAAGGATAACAAATTGCGCCGTCAGTCTAATGGATGTATTTTCCTTATTCTGCCATCGTTCGGTCTTAAGATAACAGTAGTTGACTTATAAAAATATAAAATGGACTATTACAGGATGTTAGATTCGGTATTCAAGTTGCAATGAAAATTACAGTATCTTTGTTAAGCAACTTGCATGAGAAGCAGCTGAAATCAATTTAAATATTTGTAAAATTATTCTAGGTCAACAATAGAAAGCTTTCCGATGAGGGGACGCAATGGCGGAGGCGAAGGTTATGGTTATGTATTGGCGATACCTGTTTGCTTAGGTATTGAACTTATTCCGTCAAATACCGAACCATCATTAGCAGCTTGTTGCCACTACCTTTTAATATTATTAGAAAAATTGTTTTGGAATGATTATCTACGCAGAGTGTGTCGTCACAGTTAATAGCTACTTAACCTTTCCCTAACACTCACCTACCTCCACCACCATCCCTCCTCTACCCCATCACTCACCTTTCCCGCAGCTCCGACCCCCTGCTTCACCCCCAGCACTGTTACTAGATCATTTCTGTCTGTTGCTGCTACTTCCATCTACACAGTGTCCCGCGCGGAAATTTCTCCAAGTGTACGAGCTAGATCCTATAATGAGGTCCCTGGTGGAGATGCCCCTTCCCGCACCGACACAGGTGAGGTCAGACAGGATTAAGAGCGTTCGCGCGAAGACGAAATTCTGCCAGACACCGCTCGAGACCGTGTCTCGTTTTCGTTTCAGCGGGCTAAGGGGTTGTTAGTTAAATTTTATTGTTATTTTTCTGATCGATAATTACGATATTGGTTAAGCAAATAGCTTTAAAAAATGTAAATCACTCTTACTTATGCTATTTCACCCAAAATATCGCTGATAAAATAATATATTTGTATATTCTTCCCTAAGAAGATTAGTACAATATTTACCAAAAAGACGGTTTTTGGACTGTAAGAAGTAAAAAAGGCGTATGAATATTAACATTTGTATGTAATCTTACTTGTAAAAAAATGGCACATATGGTCTATCTATAGTTTAATATTTATTAGACTCTAAAATTTTCGGGCACACCGAAGCTTAGCGCTGCCAGATGTACGAAGTAGGCACAGGTGATGAGCAGATCTGCCAGTGGAGACAGACGGCTGTTTCGGTTTCCTCAGAAAACTTGTTTTACCGGAGGCAGCATACAAATATTGACATTTTTTTTTTTTTAAGTGAATTGAGTTTTATTCATACTCATAGGGAGTTTAATTTGTTAGTATAAATTATAACTAATTTCTGTTATTGGATAAAGATATACATATATATTTCTATGCATGCATAAACCAGGCTGCAACTGCTGTGGAATATTTTTTATAATTCCTTTTGTTCATACTACATTGACACAATACTGTTTAAAAGAGAAGAAATAGAATATTTATGTATTTTTACAACAAGTAAGATGCATGAAAAAGGACATTCAGTTATTGCCCGACATGTGATTTTTTTCCATCTGAAAAATTAAAATATTGGTGACATTTGGCATTTCCTCAGGCGCGCGAACGCTCCTATTACACCTGACCTGTCTGGTAATGTCCCCCCTTACACCCTTGGGGAAATTCCCGCTTACAATCCACCCCACCCCACCCCACCTTTACCACACCCTCCCACACACACACCCATAAAAAGGAGCCATTGTATTGTCAATATGTCTGTCACGGGGTTTTTATAATATCGCGGTAATTTTGATATAAATGGTTAAATATTATTTAAATTGATATTTATATTCAATAATATTGAAGCGCAGAGACAATGATTGTCTTGCTACATCAAGCAACGATTACTTTACGCTGGCTTGTGCACGATTCTCTAAGAACGAGAATTTATAAACTTTCTCAACAGTACACAGCAGAGACTAATTACTCACAATTGCTGAATTACTGTACTGTTAGCCTCTGGAGAAAGTTACATCACCCCTGACAATAAATAACTAATACTAATAATAATAACATCAGGTTCTTGCTGATGCATTAACTCCTGGCACAACGGATTTTAAGTTAATACAACAAGACTGGTCTAAGTACCAGTTATGAAAGCAAACGTTTATGCAAGCTAGGAGCTATATGGAAAATAAGCTTAATTATGGAGAAATGAAACAAGATTTTTACTCTACATTAAGCTCAAGAAATAGAACTGTTAAATTTATTAATTACAAAAACAAATTTAACATTACATTTCAAATCAAATTAAATGAGACGCACTCGCTTCACTCACACAGAAGCTAAATACTTACGCCTAGGAAAAACACCTTAACTAAACTCTTAAGACTACAAAATACACAAAGGAAATACTAGTCAATGAATGCGGTGTATCACCCAAAGCTGGAGAACTAAAGGTGGGAGCTTGGAGAAACTGTAAGTGGAGTTTGGGTACTAGCTGACCTCTCGCACTGCTGCACAGGTCCTGTCTCCGTCACAGCAAAGACTAAACTGAATTCAAATAATGCATAGGCAGGACGACAAGCCACCAAAAGAAGGCGTGGCTAACGGTTGAATGAAGCAGAGGCAAACGATAAAGAAATAATTGTATCGCTCAGTAGCGCACTTAGTGACGTGCATTAAATCGGTCACTTTTTGAAAACGGTGACGAATTATTTGAAAAGTATACCCCGGAATGGAGAGAGAAACGGTTAACTGAGCGATACACAGTGAGTTTTCCACTAATAGTTCGTGGCTTCTCACAAAAAGGAAATGTCGCGAATTGATTCGTGACATTACGCCCCATGAAAATTAAATCTTTCTTCCTTCAGAAGAATGATTTCAATATACATACATATAAATCCTAACTCAGTCACACAAGATTCACACTGTGGTGTGTGTGCTATCCTGCTACAGGAGAAAATCGCAGTCGCCAGTGAGTGAAAAAACCTCGTTATTTCCCGTCCCATTCCTGGCCAGAAAAAGTCAGCATGGATGCGGTCAGAGGTCTTCTTTTGACCCATGTGACCTCCCATCGCTGAACAGTGACCTAATTCAAACACTGCTCGGCGATACTTTGCAGGAACGACAAACTGCAGTCGAACCTCACCCTGGGGTGTCTGTGACTCACGGTACAGCCGTCCTCGCTTACGAAGGAACCTGGCTTGACCTCCCCGTGAATACTTGATCACTTTACCCTCCAGCTTCTTGCGCACTGAGGCAAGTGTCGAGTCAGTCTGTTGCTCTTGGACAATATCTTGACTACGAATCAGATCTTGCGGCGTTGCGACGGTCAACGGAGTGACGCGATTTGGAGCCTTGGCCATGGCTCGTGTTATCGCAGCAGCCGAAGTCTGAGTAGCAACATCTACGGCACAACTATTTTTGATGCCAGGTATGTTGCCTAAGATGAGGTCAAATAAAGGTTCTGGCATGACAACTGCAGCTGTCAAGCCAGTGAAAAATGGAGACGCCACCTGGATACGTGCCTCAGGGAACAATCTCACTGATCCATCAATAAGTCTAACTTGGATCTGTCGACCTGTATACTCATCAGGCCGAACTAAACTCTGCTTAACAGAGCAACCTGAGGAACCATTGTCCCTCAGGACATTTACAGAAACACCTCCCACAGACCCTGGCTGAACAAGAAAGGCAGTGTTGCTGGTGGAAGGGTCTGAGGAGGTAGCAGCCAGTCATTCATGAGACTGCGGAACAACCGATGCAGCAAACGTGGCACCCTGGGAACTAGGTGTCTGAGGAGAGTTCATGGTCGGAGGGGGACTTGTAAAGTGTTGGGAAGTACCTGTACTGGTAGAGATGGCACCACCGGGTACTTGTGGAATAAAGGCTGCATTTGCCTCCTGCCTCCGGTACACTAATTGACCTGACTGAGGGTTACGTGGCTTGTCCTTGTATTGCTGCTGATGCTTGGGAAACTGCTGCTGGTTGGGGTGCTTGTTGTACCGCTTCCACTCAGGTTTCTGAGTGTTTTGCCCCTGGTCCTTCCACTGCGGTTTTGGACCTTGGCCATTATTCTGAGAACGACCTTGGTGCTGGGATTCAGTCTGAGACGGCTTCCCAGACTTAGCAGTATCTTTTCTGCTCCAGGTGTTTTGCTTACGAGCTTGATACCCGTATGCAGTAAAGAATGCGTCAGCCTTCTCTGCCATTTGGCTGGCATCTTTCACCTGGCAGATCTTAAGCTGTGCTATGAGCTCAGCAGGCCACGACCTCTCTAGCTGTGTACGCAGCATAAGGTCAATTATCCCCTCACGCGTGGAAGGAGTTTCATCTTTCTCCATCCACTCATTTAAGTAAGCTGTGAGACGATCAAGGAACTGAACAGCTGTCTCCTTGTCTTGGAGACGAGCTCGCATGAACTGAACTTTGGCGTCGTCTACTGTGAGACCATACGCCTTAATGAGTGCAGCTTTCATCATCTCATATGTGAGATTGTCTCCACGAATTCTGTGGAGAATATCGAGGGCAGGGCCCTCAAATAGGCTAAGAAACTGAAGCCGCTTAGCTGCCTCATCCAGTTGATATAAGTCTGCCATGTCCTCAAAACGAGCTATGTACGGCTCGATTCGCTCGCTTTCCTTGTATGAAGGAAGCTTGATGCGTGGGGTCGCCAGGACATGTGCAGGGAGAACGCTCGTGGAGCTTTGACCAACTGCACCAGACGTGTCTGAAGCCAAGGAATCTCGCTTGAGCTTCAGCACTTCAAGTTCATGTTCTCGTTCTTTGTCTCGTTGTTCACGCTCGTATTCGCGCTGTTCTCGCTCGTGTTCGCGCTGTTCTCGCTCTTTTTCTAACTCGAGCTCGCGTTGTTTCTGCTCGTATTCGCGCTGTTTCTCACGCTGCTCTTGTTCATAAGCACGCTCTCTTTCACGTTCCTCACGCTGTTCTCGCTCGTATTCGCGCTGTTCTCGCTCGCATTCGCGCTGAATCCTACGCTCTTCACGAGCATCTTTCTCACGTTCTTGCTCGTAATTGAACCGTGAGAGAACGTAACTCTGTATTTTCTCTGGGTCTGTGAGACCAATATCTTTGGCTTCCTGTACATATACAGCTGTAGCCATGGCGCTAATTTATTAAGCAAAACCGAAATTGAGTACTGACTGCTTAGCGACGAATACTAATAAACAAGTAAAGAGTACAGACACAAGCTAGTGGTGACCAGTCTTATCTAGTTAACTGGCAAAAATAAATCAAAAATGTAAATGACTGGGAAGACTCAATAATAAACACAATGGGTACGCCGACTTCCCAGGAGCGAGTAAAATCGTCTGGCGTTACCAAAAATAAACTAGAGTTAAGTACTCTATTGATTTATAAAGCAAAAACTCACTTGCTAAATTAACGGTAAACACCAGTAAGCTTGTGCCTATAAACTTTAATGATAAATACCTAAATATGAATGAGTGAGCACTATCTCGTGAATAGCTTTAGAGCTAGGAGTTAATATCCTGGAATGAGGTCGCCAATTGTCACGGGGTTTTTATAATATCGCGGTAATTTTGATATAAATGGTTAAATATTATTTAAATTGATATTTATATTCAATAATATTGAAGCGCAGAGACAATGATTGTCTTGCTACATCAAGCAACGATTACTTTACGCTGGCTTGTGCACGATTCTCTAAGAACGAGAATTTATAAACTTTCTCAACAGTACACAGCAGAGACTAATTACTCACAATTGCTGAATTACTGTACTGTTAGCCTCTGGAGAAAGTTACATCACCCCTGACAATAAATAACTAATACTAATAATAATAACATCAGGTTCTTGCTGATGCATTAACTCCTGGCACAACGGATTTTAAGTTAATACAACAAGACTGGTCTAAGTACCAGTTATGAAAGCAAACGTTTATGCAAGCTAGGAGCTATATGGAAAATAAGCTTAATTATGGAGAAATGAAACAAGATTTTTACTCTACATTAAGCTCAAGAAATAGAACTGTTAAATTTATTAATTACAAAAACAAATTTAACATTACATTTCAAATCAAATTAAATGAGACGCACTCGCTCACTCACACAGAAGCTAAATACTTACGCCTAGGAAAAACACCTTAACTAAACTCTTAAGACTACAAAATACACAAAGGAAATACTAGTCAATGAATGCGGTGTATCACCCAAAGCTGGAGAACTAAAGGTGGGAGCTTGGAGAAACTGTAAGTGGAGTTTGGGTACTAGCTGACCTCTCGCACTGCTGCACAGGTCCTGTCTCCGTCACAGCAAAGACTAAACTGAATTCAAATAATGCATAGGCAGGACGACAAGCCACCAAAAGAAGGCGTGGCTAACGGTTGAATGAAGCAGAGGCAAACGATAAAGAAATAATTGTATCGCTCAGTAGCGCACTTAGTGACGTGCATTAAATCGGTCACTTTTTGAAAACGGTGACGAATTATTTGAAAAGTATACCCCGGAATGGAGAGAGAAACGGTTAACTGAGCGATACACAGTGAGTTTTCCACTAATAGTTCGTGGCTTCTCACAAAAAGGAAATGTCGCGAATTGATTCGTGACAATGTCATTCCTTCTTTCTATCTTGACCACTGAAGAATGGTAAATATATTCGTCGTCTACAGGTGTGGGTTTTATTTACCAAGCAGGTAGTTGGCTGGGGGGCCGTCGAAAACACCGGGCTTTAGCACTTGTATCCACCCTCTCACTGCCCTCCACACCAACATGCACAGGAATCCAACAAAACTGGATTAACTTACCACACCTCTGTATTAGTAAAAGCCACTTAAGAACAGCAAGGACCAGGGACTGAGTTGAAATAAAGGACTCCAGAGCCAAAATGACACTTTGAGAATGACAAAAAATCGTAAAAGAAGTCTCCTTATGTGTCGAAATCAGCTAAAGAGCTAAATTGTCAGTAGTCCATTCTGCAGTAAAAGTAGGGGAATCTATGGTAAGACTTTCTCCCCTCACAATATTTGGAAAAACTACCCAAGCCTGACATAAGAGTCTGACCAAAAAAAAAAAAAAAATCTGATAGCTAGACAAGACAAAGAGGACTACCGGTACGTACCTTCAGAAGCTCGGCACCCTTGCACCTCAAAAAGGGATCATGGAGCAATCCTTGGGAGCCGGCCAGGGCAGACAGGATCCGCAGACAGGCCTATTTCCCCTATAATCATCCTGAATGTGTACCCAAAGGGATAGGAAAATTTCATAGTACTGGAAAAATGACAGTTGCGACACACAAACAGAAGTCAGTGAGTATGGAATACGTCTTGCACGGTTCCAGCATTGAATGATTAGTGACTTGTGCTGCAGACCCACAGAAGGTACGCCAGCATCCACCAACACGTTAGGAATTGGGGAGGATCTGAGAGCACTAGTAGCAAGACGCAAACCAGCATTATGCACAAGATCGAGAATACTAAGCTGCAGCACAGTAGCAGAGGAGTACACCTCACAACCGTACGCAAGTATAGATCCCACTAAGGCTTAATACAAGTGTATGCAAGGCAAAAGGAGTTGAGGAGGTAGTGTCAACCTCCCGCATCCGCGCAAGTGACCTGACGTCACGTCAAATCAGAGAGAAAGAGAGAGAGAGAGAGAGAGAGAGAGAGAGAGGAAGGGAAGAGAAAGACAATGGAGAGGCCGAATGAGTGAAAGAGAATATATATATATATATATAATTTCCTGTGGCACCCTCGGGGATGCATAGGGCCTCGATGAACTCACACCACCACATCCTATCTTGTGCTAACTCTTCAAGATCTCCCCAACACTCATCTCCAGCTTCCCGTCTCATTGTCCTCACCCACGTCTCTTTTGGCCTTACTCTACCTCTCCTACCAAGTGCCACCCACCCTGGTGTACCTCGTTCTATTCCCTGTCTCCTATACACATGTCCTAGCCACTTCCATCGTGAGAATCTAACATATTCATCGATCGGCTGCACACTCCCGTTATTTCTCTAATTCTACTATTTGGTATCCTTTCCCACCACTTAACTCCTAATAATCTTCTAAGTGCTTTATTTTCAAACACCAAGAATTTATTTTCCATAGTCACTGTGCTGTACCAAGACTCGTGTCCAAAAATTAAGATACTCCTAACCATTACCTTATAAAGTTTGACTTTTGTATGCACAGAAAAATTGTTATTATTCCAAATATTTTTAAGCATTCCCATTGCCTGATTAGCCTTCTTTAACCTTTCCTCGAATTCAAAGTTCAAAGAACCATCCTTGGCTAAATAAGTACCTAAATATTTAAACCTAACAACTTGCTTTACGACCATACCTCCAATTACACATTCCTGCGCATTTTCCATATTCATATTGATTATTTCAGTTTTTCCACAATTAATAACCAAACCCACCTTCACTCACCAAACAGTCCAACACTCTCTGCATCTCTTCTGGCCCATCACAAATCAAAACTATATCATCTGCATAATCTAAATCCAAAAGTTTCCTGTTCTCTCCCCAAGGTATACCTGCACCGGTTTCTGTTCCAACGCGTTTCATAATGTAATCAATGACCAATATAAATAGTAAAGGCGATAGAACACCACCTTGAATTATATATATATATGTGCAGAGGAAGAGAGAGAGAAGAGGGAGGGAAGTTCGGAGAGAGAGAGAGAGAGAAAGACAGAGAGAAGGCATGCCAAATTTAAGTAGGAAAGTTAGCTTTTACACAATTTTTACCTGTACAGTATCTTGACATCGACCTGTGTAAAACAACAGCATATGATTACACATTTCTTTGATAATATCAGTAATTTTCGTGGTATAATTTTACCTATTAGATAAATAATTGGATAAAACGCCATCCGTGAAATGAGAACATTCGCTTTGACATGACGTCATGCACGAGCAGAGACACATTTTGGCCCAGCGCTCGCACGGTGTGAAGTTGCCTCCATAACTCTACCTTGGGTGTATAAGTGTCCTCCGATCAGCATCCCATGAGGTGTGAGATAGTACCCAC
This sequence comes from Coenobita brevimanus, assembly GCF_032717465.1. NCBI lineage: Eukaryota > Metazoa > Arthropoda > Malacostraca > Decapoda > Coenobitidae > Coenobita > Coenobita brevimanus. The sequence continues at coordinate 9,327,118 of NC_136975.1, read as the reverse complement.
TACAAATTCATTGCTTGCAAACAAGATAATCTTAGAAGTTTCAAATGTGAAACCCAAGTAAGTTGACATTCAAATGTTAAGCCAAGAATCTTGTTCTCCTCGCACTGTAGCTGGCACCCACTTAAAAATAACTCAGGGTCTGGGTGAACTCCCCTGATTCTACAGAAGTGCATAGCCACAGTCTTGCTTGAATAAAATTGAAAACCTCTCTGCTCTGCCCCGTTGGGGACCCTGTCCAGTGCTAGCTGCATTCTCCTCACAACTGCACACATCCGGCCATCCAGCCATATCCATAGGTCATCCACATAAAGGGAAGAAGACACCCCCTCTGGCAGGGAACCTTTTATTTCATTTATGGTCACAGCAAGTAAAGAAACACTAAGCACACTCCCCTGTGGAACACCCTCCTCCTGAACTCGATGGACAGAGAATGAGGAGCCCACACGGGCTTGAAACTTGTGATTTGACAACAAGTCGCTAAGGAACAATGGCAGGCGGCCACGAATCCCAGAAGCGTGATGCTGACTCAGAATGTCTTGGCTCCATGCCATATTGGATGCCTTTTCCAAATCAAAGAATGCAGCCTCAAAATGTTGTCGAGACATACAGGTAAAAGCCTCACAGACTGCCAACTCAAGGCTGATGAGGTTGTCTACATACATAGCATCCTACGAAATACACTTTGCGTTGGAGAGAAGAAACCATTTTTCTCTAGATACCAAACGAGCCTCACGCTAACCATCTTCTCAAGGAGTCTGCTCACTTAATACATCAAACAAATTGAACGATGTTTAGAGATATAAGAATGATCCTTACATGGCTTAGGATATGAGAGGACAGTACCCGTCTTGCAATTAGTGAGGACTATACCTTCTCCCCATATCATGTTACAAAACTCAAATTAAAATAATAAAGAATCGTACGGCAAATGGCGAATCATAACATAAGTAGTGTCATCAGGTCACTTCACTGATGGAGAGCAGCACACAGTTCGAGGAAGTTAAAGAAAGCATAAAAAGGTTTTCCTCCACTGGCCAGAAAGAAAATACCTAACCTTTCCTGTTTACAATGAAAACCGCTAAAAGGCTTGACGGGATCTGATTTAGAAACATTATAAAAGTGTTCTGCCGGGGCTGAAGCTACCTCAGAGGCGTTGGATACAGAAGACCCTTGGAGTTTAAGTACAAGGGAAAATTAAAGTGAATTCTTACCCGGTAATTGCCTCACCTTCTTTCAAACCAGTGATAAAGGAGTGGGCGAGGTGACAGACGAGAAACAGGTTCTCCCTGATGAGCAGCGTGAGTTTTTTCGGAACCCACCAATGTTGGGTACGGACTTTCTTTTTTAAAAAGACATCTTTATTTCTCCTGCATCTCTTACTAACAGCTTTGTAGAGTCTTCTGGCCAAAGCACACTCCCCATTCCACCAAGGCACAGGTCTCCTGTAAAAGTTAAGAAGGCATGAGAGAATTTTGTGAATGTTGAGAATTACCGTAACCTGAGAATTAAATTCAGTGACGTATCCATGAACATATTTTGGATAGAGCAGATTTTTTTTTTTTTTTTTTTTTTTTAATGTGTCCGACTCTGGGCTTAGGCTTCACAGCCTGCTTCCAAGGTCCAGTAGTCCTCCTACATACCATACACCTCTACATGTCACCACTTCGGCGCTAACACCCACCCTCCATATTAAATACGTGCTAGGGCTATCTCATACAGGACTGGTGTATATCTCCAAGTGTTCTATTGACATGATCATTTGCAGCAACATATTTGTGTTAACTAAGTTTTCCAGTATCAACACTTACGATAAAAAAGCCATCTGTTGTCACCAGATGAGGAACTTCGTGTGGGTCTTTTAGTAACAGAACAAGGCTTTAAGAACCAGTGTTCCTCAAAACAGGTTTTAAGTTTCTCATTAAGTTTCAGAGAATTTATCATATATATTCATTTTCTAGGAATAACATTTTAACATTATTATTGCAGAAAATTTCTCTGAAAATTTTTATTTTACTTGGCCCTGGAAATATAAATATTGTTAAATAAGTTCATTTTATAACATGTCACGGTAAAATTGTCCTAGTTCATCTTCTGAGAGAAAAATTATCCCATGTTAAATAAGCAAATGCATAATAGTGCATGCACCAAAAATAATCTTTATTTAATGATTTTGAAATTTTCTTGAATATTACAAAGTTCAATACGTTACTTTAAATATACAGTACTGTACACCTAGGACTAGAAGTTTCCCTTCACCACTTGTTAGCAAAAATTAAAATAACTTTATGCAATTCTGACAATTATCATACCAAATATTTAATAAGTGTCCCGCAAAAATTCAAGAAATTGAATTGCCGTGAAGCAAAAACGGTTGCGGAGCACTGCCCTACAGTACAGTATATTTTCATTAAATTCTTGTTATCTCTGGGGAACTGATACAGCTCAGGACTTTAAGTGATGGAGGGTTAAATACGGCCATCATTAACCCTGCCACTAATTGGGCTGCAAATTTCTTTCCTTATGATATTTTTACACTACCTTCTAAGTTTGATATTCCCTGGATGATAACCCCCCCCCCTCTCTCTCTCTCTCTTTCAACCATATCCTATCCTAACATGAAATTTAACTTAACTGCCTAACAGACTAGCCTAACCTGATACTAACCTAACCTAACCTAGACTTTTCTGGAGACGTTAAGAAATGGAACACAGAATGGAAGTCAGCACTAAGGCTCTCTCCTAAGGTCGAAATGGTTTGGGTATGGCGAGAATAATGTAAATGTAATCTGACTGCAGGTGTTGTGAAAGTAGGTTGAATATTTGCTTCCTGTTACCTTATTTCGTCTGAAATTGTTATGACTTACAGATTACCTGGGGTGGGATACTCGAACATGTTTACGATCGATTCTCGGTCGTAACTTGGACCTGTTCTTGCAGGAGGGGCAAGGAAAGGAGAGGGCAAAGTTTTCCGGTGTCTCCTGTTCCTCCCACAAAAGCAAATCACAGTTACGGGGTTCTTATCATAGGTTATAGGCTATCTGCATTATTCACGAAGAATAAGAAGGAGTATGTATAATATTCCCATGTCTAGTTCCTACAGGAACTAAACTTTGACAGGGATATGATCGTAAATAGGTTCGAATATCTGACCTCTGGTACAGCTGGAAGTTTTTTATCACGTATTTGTGATTACCTGTACATCTCTGGATACTTAAAAAAAAAAAAAAAATAGTGCAACAGATTTTATTGATACTCTTCCTTATCAATGCTAGTTCTTTTATTATAACTTGACCTAGATCTTCGTATTTTCTGCAGCTTTCATGTAGCTCAAGAGCAGAAAAAGACAATGCTGTGGCTCTGTAACCCTTCCACATCACATCTTTGTGACCAGTAGCGTATTCTAGTCTCAGTATAATGTTACGACTCAGCACTCATATCTGAGAGATGGCAATTTTAGGCCAAATCAGAATAAAAAAAGTTTAAGAGGGCTGTTCATCAGTGACTATAGTGACCCACTTAGAAGTCCTGGACTTGACCTTTCCCATGAGAGGAAGATTGGTAACCATAATCAATCTTTCCCCATGTTGGCAAAGTAGGAACTGGGCATTTAACTCTCTCTCTCTCTCTCTCTCTCTCTCTCATATATATATATATAGAGAGAGAGAGAGAGAGAGAGAGAGAGAGAGAGAGAGAGAATCTTTACCGATCTACCTCTTTTTTTTTTTTTTCTTCTTATTTTCTTTCATTTTTTTCCCCTTTTTCTGAGGATAGCATCGAACCAACTGAGCACATTAAACTTCTCATTCCTACTTCTGCTAAAAGGATCTAGTTTATTGTGCCAAGTTTCACAAATTTAAAAAGTTACAATAAACAGCTTTGCCTAATATACGTAGGTGTATTAAGTCCATCAATAATGAAATTTGGTCTTTAGTATCGTTTCATCTATGTAATCTTTATTTGGAGCTTAAATTAGTCTTGGTACATAACTAATGCAATTTCTAGTACTTGGATGGTAGGTCTCTGTGTGCTGGAAGGCTGCAAGAGCATTCTTTTATACCACTTTATTTTGCTTCTTTAAATAGCCGAAGGCCTGATAACCTCTCTAGGATCAATGTGTATGTGTGTGTGTGTGTGTGTGTGTGTGTGTGTGTGTGTGTGTGTGTGTGTGTGTGTGTGTAACTCGAGGCATGTTTTCCCTAAGAGGCCGCAGTGGCAAAACATAACTAACATTTAAGACATTTCCAGACCTTGAAAGTAAATCATCCTGTGCTAATGTCTCTGACATTAAATAAAATCTTCCTACTGAGGTGTACGGAAGACAAATCTGGCACGGGTTAGAGTACTTCCATCAAGGAGGTGTCATGTTTGTGTTATATCAAGATACGTACTCACTAACTCTATAGTTAATGTATTGGGGGGCGCGGTAGCACAGTGGTAGCGCGCTGGACTCGTAATCGGGGGATTGCGAGTTCGAGCCTCGCCCGGGCTGCCGCGCCGGGAGTGGTAGCTCGCTCCTGTAACCCTAGCGGGGCTATATAGTCCAATACAGGGCTTAGATCGGGGGAACTCCATTTCTCCCCATTTTTTCTATAGTTAATGCAGTCTCCACTCCAGGAAATACGATCATCTATCTGTCAACCTATCTCTAAGCAGACACCATAATCCCGTAAAGGATGGTCGTTTGTCTTTGAGTTAGTTGTTTTTAGGGGATGGCACTAACCCTCTGCAAAGGCACTTGCTGACATGTAGGGAACACGTATTGGTTGGTTTTATGGTTACCGCTCAGCAATGTAAATGATTTCCTGGCTTACAGGAAACCATTTGGCTTGTCACTCATTGACATAATTACAGGGGAGGGTAAGCCCCGGCAAATCAATCTTACATTAACCTTCAGGTATTTGAACCCAAGCAATTTCCCCAGACCACGACAAGCAACCGGCGATTTAACAATCCACGTCACGATCTGAGATCTTATCAAGGCTAGGACAGAAGGCTGCTAAGATTAGGGTAGGTTTAAACGATTTCTCATTTCATTTTCGTTTCAGAATGATGCTTACGGTTAACCACAAATATATATTCACCGCGTGATTGAAGGACTTTGCATGAACATCAATCCATAACGTTTAGCTACTGCATTCTGTTGAGAAATACAAATATTCTTCCATATAAAAACATATTTGTATAGTCCTGATGTCAGTATCCTCTGTCAGTGATGTAATGCATTCCCTGTCTAGGTAAATCAATACCACAAAGATGAGGATAAAACTCAGTACTCAGTGCAAATATCTGGTAGCTTATAGTATACCTAGTAGCTCATAGTCTGTAGCAACAACTCGCTTTGATCCTACCGTGGTCGAGAATCTGATAGGTTACTGTGAATGGCAGGGTGTATGTTTGTGTGGAAAAAATATACCTATACATGTAACAGCTGCCTATTGTGAAGTAGACTGTAGCACCAGTCGAACAGGGCAGTACTCCAGAGATGGATGGCAAGCTGGTGATACGGAGAGCTGGAGCTCCCGTTTCACCAGCCCTCAGGACTTGATCCTGACCATCTCCTTTTGCTGAACATTTTCAGTGCTTTCATTTACACATAGAGTAGGCCAGCATACTCTCTTAATACCTCTACCTCAACTGTCTGCACCACACCACATGCACATAAGATATCACACCTTCTGTTCCCACTCCTTTTAGCAATGGCCGCTGCATTATTATTAGCAAACGAAGTGGTAACTCGGATTGCCACCACCGGCAAGATGGTCCTCCCGGTAGCCAAGCGACTGTGCCAGCAGCTACTGTTGCAAATTTCAGTCATGCTCGTCAGCGGAAAAGTGCAGGTGAGGCCTTATTTTTCACCAATATCCGTGGTGTCAGCACCAATCTAAATTCAGTTCATTTTTTCCTACAGTCCATATCCCCTCTGGCCCTATTCCTCACAGAATCACAAATCTCTCACTCTACCGAAATATCCCTATTGTGTTTTCCTGGTTACCATCTCACAAACTTCCGTAACAAGGGTGGCACCTGTTGTTATATGAAATTTCAATACGCATTTGACACTGTTTTAATCTTCACTTCGACTAATTTTGATTACTCATTGGATAAACTAAATTATCTAAATATTACCAAATATATCTGTGTAGTCTACCACTCCCCCAATGCTTCTTCAGGACCCAGTGTATTTGACTCCAAATCCACACAGTTGAGTAACGTTAACACTGCCCTTAGGACTGAAATTACCATTTGGGGTGATTTTTACGTACATAATGTTGAATGGTTATTGCATTCTGCCAGGACTGACGATGCTGGTCTAAGTGCGAGCTGTTTGCAAAATCGTTTAATCTCACGCAGTTGGTAAAGCAACCAACCAGAATACCAGATATGAAGAACATAATGCCCATCTCTTGGATCTATTCATCCATTCATCATCCAATCCTGCATTGCCCCATGAGGAGCGTAGGAGCCCGGGGCTAGGCAAGTTGGTTCTGACATTTAAGATGATAGCGACCAGCCTCACTCATCCCTGCGTGGCATTTCGTGAGCTAACCCCAATCACCCCTTGGATATAAACCTTCACTGGCTCAATCCGACTGGAGCGCCGTAATTACCCACTAAACCACCAGGCGCCATAATTTGGTTATATGGTTAACACCCAGCGTAGTAAATGGTTTCCTGGTGTACAGGAAACCATTCGGCTTGTCACTCAGTGTTGGGTTACCCACAGGCAGAAGGAAGAGGAAAGAATGAAGGACAGAAAGACAAAAGAGGGAATATAAAGTCACCCCCAGGCAGAACGACAAGAAAAGAATGAAGGAAAGACAGACAGAAAAGGAAGGAAGGAATGAAGGCAGGAGAGGAAAGGTCAGACACCTGAGAGGAGCACTACATCGAGTAAGTGGATGGTGAGTGCCCCCACCTACCACCAAGTAGTAATAATAATAATAATAATAATAATAATAATAATAATAATAATAATAATAATACATTTATGGTTACATGGTAACCACCCAGCGTACTAAATGAAAGGGTTGCCATATCTACCTATCTAAGTATGTCTGTCTATCAATTTATCTGTTTAGAGAAAGAACTGCAGAGAGAAATATTGATACCTAATAATAATAATAATAATAATAATAATAATAATAATAATAACAATAATAATAATGTATGAGTATATGATTGCGACCCAGCGTTGTAAATGGTTTCCTGGGTTACAGGAAACCATTTGGCTTGTCACTCAATGTAGTCACCTGAGAGAGAGAGAGAGAGAGAGAGAGAGAGAGAGAGAGAGAGAGAGAGAGAAAGGTAGCACTACATCAAGTGAGTGGATGATGGGCGCCCCACCTACCACTAACTTGGATCTATTCCTGACAAATAATCCAGATCATCACAGGATAGAAGTACTGTCACCACTTGGATCCTCTGACCACAATCTCATCAAAGCCTCATTAGTTAGCACCCCCAAACCACCCCGTTCTGAACCTGTCAGGGTGACCCAATGGTACTTTAATAGGGCAAACTGGGATAGATTTAGAAATTATCTTGCTGACATTCCATGGCAGTCTTTCTTCTCTAGTGATGTCAATTCTACTCAGCCCCACATTAATTACTTAATACTAGCTGGTATGGATTTATTCATAGCAAGTCAACAGAGCAAGAGCCCCAAAGTCATTAGCATATAACTCTTACTTATCATAAAAAACATCTGAATCACTGTTAATTCAAAATTGCTGGAAACCATGCAAAGTCTGTAATAAATCTCGCTAAATCAAAGTTTCTTCAAAATCAAGCATCAAAACTACTTAACAGTCCTAATGACGATAGAATATTCTGGTCAACTCTCAATTCTTTCAATAGTAACTTTAACAAGTCATCATCCATTCCCCCACTAAAGTCTTCAGATGGCAACATTACAAATGACCCGCGTGGGAAAGCAAATATCTTTGCCATTACATTTGTCAGAAATTCTACCATAGAGGGAGTCAGCCAGAATGTCCCACTACTAGAACTTGACTCTCCCGAAATTGTTCCACTTAAAATAGACAAGATAGGTAAAATCCATCCTAGATAATTAACCAACCAACAAGGCTCCAGACCCAGATGGAATTCCTCCAATTGCTTTGAAAAAGTGTTCCTCAGAACTTGCCTCTATTCTAGCTAAATTATTCAGACTATGCATACGTACTTCTTCAGTCTCTAATTCATGGAAAGAAGCCAATATCCAACCAATTCCAAAGAAAGGGAGTTCCTCTGACCCCTCTGATTACAGAGCAATAGCTGTCACATCTTCTCTTGGTAAAGTATTTGAAATTTTAATTAATAAGCACATAGTTAACTTCGTAAAGTATTTGAAATTTTAATTAATAAGCACATAGTTAAACAACTTGAATCCAATAACTTAATTAATGATAGAAAATATGGTTTTCGCCACGAAAGATCCACCATTGACGTACTCAATCTCCTGACTCATCCCATCCATCAGTCAACGGACCTACATGGAGAAACTCATGCTGTAGCCCTTGATATTTCGAAAGCTTTCGACAGAGTATGGCACTGTTCCCTGCTGTCCAAACTCCCTTGCTATGGACTTACGTCTTTTGTTCCTCTGCTTCCTCATATGTCAGCGACAGAAAAATAAGAGTAAAAGTAGTTGATGTATATTCCAAATTTTACTCAATTAGCGCTGGAATGCCAGAGGAATCAGATCTTGTGGCAACCCTGGTCCTGGTTCATATTGTAATAACTGAAATGAAACTTAACAAATTAATCATTGTCCTGACCGGGATTCGATCTCGAGTCCCTGTGCTTCATACGCGTGCACGTTACCACAGCCAAAATGATGTTTTCACTTTATCCATATGAAACACGGGCTTTTATACGCCCCATTACAATATTACTGACCTCTTATCTGTCAGCCACAATCCCTTCCATTCATATGCAGATGACTCAACACTTCACAGGTCATTCACACTCATACACCCATATACAAAGTCTAATATCTCTAACTAAATTCAGTACAGCCATTTCCATAAATCAAGACTTATCTACGATCAGTGAATGGGGAAAAAATAACCTTGTCTCATTTAATGCCAGTAAAACCAAATATATAAAGTTTACCAATAGACAGATATTGCCAGATTCGTATATTACCTTCAGTGCTACAAATATTCCCATCTCCAAAAGTATTGAAATTCTCGGTGTCTCAACAATGGCCTCAGCTGGACCTCTCGTGTCAGATCACTTGTTAAAAGTACCTCAAAGAAACTTGGATTATCGTACAGAGTTCGCAAAATCTTCACTGACGAGTAGTTAGCTATAATTTATAAGAGTCATGTGTGCTCTCAGCTTGAATATTGCTCACTCTTGTGGAATGGATGTGGAAAAGTTGCATTAAAACAACTGGGCAACATTCAGAACAAAGCTGTTGGAATTATTAACCCTGCTATTATAAATAAATTACCTTCCCTACAAGTAAGAAGGAATGTTGCCTCCCTTGCATTATTTTACAGATACTTTTATTGCAAATGCTCAGACGAAATTGCATCCATTGTGCAACCTCTCCATGCCTTCCCTCGTGCTACACGGGCATCTGGTAGCACTCATGGCTGGAATGTCACTCAGCCATATTGCAGAACTTCTGCCTATCAGAATTCTTTTATTCCTTGAACTGCATCTCTCTGGAACTCGCTTCCCTAGAGTTGTTTCTCTCCCCCCCCCCAGACCTCAACCTACAGCTGTTCAAGTCCAACTGTTACAGATATTTTATGAATGAAAGATGCCTGTAATAAGGTGTTTGAATTATTTTTGATTCATTTGTTTCTCCTTCCTCTGTTCTGTTATTTAAAAAAAAAAAAAAAAAAAGATACTGTAAGTTCCAACCTATCTCAGTTGTCTTCTTGGCTCCAATAGCTTCACCACACTCCTACACTCTTCATCATTTGGCAAATATTTAACCCCCCGCACGCCAGTGCCATTTTAAAACGGTCTGTCAGTGCCGTTTTAAAATGGTTTAAAATAAAAAAAACATCAGTGACAGCATTTTTCAAAATTCGCGGGTAAAAATTGGCAGGGATTTAAGGTAACTGTTCCTCTACGATCCCCCAGGCTGTCAAGGCCATACACTCACTCGCTCCCCCCCTCACACTCGCTCTGCCTCACTCTGCCTGTGTGCCTCACCCAGTGCTATACATAGTGAAGGCATTTTGTAAATATTTTCATATAAGTGTAAGTTGTAAATATTTTCTTGTAAGTGTAAGGAGGGTGTTGGTATAAGAAACGAAAATGGGGTGCGATTTGGAAGCTTTTGTTTGGCAAATGACCTTATAATTGGTGGAACAATCTTTGAGCATAGAAAAATACTTAAGACTACTTGGATTTCACCATGTGGTAAATATTGTAACGAGATTTACCACATTGCAATTGGCAGAAGGCATAGGAGTTATTTGGAAGATGTTTGCGTAAGGAGGGGGGCAGATATAGGTAGTGATCATCAACTTGTTGTGTCAAAAATTAAAATAAAACTTAAGAGAAACGCCAATGGTAATTGTACAGGAGGTAATAATTATGATTTTGATGAGCTGAGAAGTGATGAGATGAGAACACAAAGGAAATGTTTCGGTGGGAATGTAGGAACAGGTTTCTAGTCCTGCAGAGTTTGATGGAATCTGAAGAGTCTCGTTTGTAGGAAATTGTTAAATCATGATAACAATCGTGATCCCAAATTTCTTTACCCCCGTGGCTCAAAGGAAGTCGAAGCTGGGGTTGGAGAAAAGCCAGGTGAGCGGACAAGGGTACTCCTACAGTTTGTTAATGGTTCACTGTGACAGAGTGACTCATACACATCAATACCCAACATTGTCACTGACGCCTACCACACAAGCAGTCATCCAGTCTTGGAATATGAGTGAAAATTTTGTTACGAAATGCACCCGAAAAAGTAAGGCACTCATATCATACACAGCACTCTTTTAATACTTCTCGGTTTCCCATACATTATGTGGTTCTGCCTCTTGTCCGAACTATGTTTTTCCAGGCATAAAAATTTGTATCTTCAGTACAAGCAATATCAGTTTAAGGGTAGTTTTTCCGTTTTGAAACTATGTTGCTTTCTCTCTGCATACCAACTAAAAAGACTCCAAAGGGAAGGTGTCTAGAGGAGGCAGCACACCAGTGAAAATGGAAAATTAAATCACTGTAATTATCAAGTCCTTGTACGCTGATGAATGTAGTCGCACTCCCTACCAAATCGGAAAAAAAAAAAAAAAATCCTTCTCTCTCATGGCAACTTTTGGATGGGGATTAAGGTAACTGACTTACTTGATACTATTTCTTGATTAGTAGTAGCAATCAAGATGATATTGGTATGATAATTATTCTCAGGACTCTATAATATCATAAATAATATCTGGTAGCATAGAGGTAAGCTAGAGGTTAAGTGAAAGTCATATGCTAGAGGCCGAAGGAAATGTAATAGCAAAATTCTCCCTCAGGAATGCGAGACAGCATGGTATGACCGGAAAGCTACGATACACACATTCACACACACACACACACACACACACACACACACACACAGGCTTCTAGAACATTCGACAACAGTTTAGCCCAGGTGACGGAAGTTCTCACACACGAAAGGAAGGAGAAGAAGTCAGGAGTTAGGAGGCTGGAGGAGAAAGAAGCGAGAAGGAATTAGGAGAGAGAGGAAGAAGGGGGTCTAGACTCGAGAGAGAAGCACGGTCGTTGTTAAAAAGAGGTCAGGCTCACGAAGTTAACTTGGTGTAAATTTTGAGATATCCTATCTTTCTATCTATTGTCAGACGCCTTAATCCCGTAAGAGGTGGCCACAAACAAATCGCCTCCATGTTGCTCTGTTCTCCATCATTTCATTGCCGTGCTCCCAGCTCACACACCCGTCTCTCATAACCTCTCCACTCCATTCCTCCATCTCATCCTTGGACTCCCCCTCCCTCTCCCCCTCCTCCACCTCACTCACATACACTCTTCTTGTCAGTCTCTTACTCTTCATCCTCTCCACACGGCCAAACCACCTTAATGTATTTGTCCTAACGCTTCCTATCACATCCACATCCACACCACAACGCTCCTTCACTTCCTTATTTGTCAGTCTGTTTCTCCATGTGACTCCACAAGCTTCTCTCAAATAACTCATTTTCAATGCTCTCACTCTTCACTTCTGTCCCTCCAACAAGGTCCAAGCTTCACTTCCATACATTAGAGTTGGTATCACAATACTGTCAGGTAGTAGCTTTTTCACTTCCAAGCTCACTTCCCTGTTTCTTATCACTGCTTTCAAGGAACAAGCAACCTTTCTTCCCTGCTGCACCATTTCAAGCACTTCACCCTCTAAACTTCCATCCTCACTCATCACACTATTCAAGTACTTAAATTCACTCACATTCTCCAGTTCCTCCCCATCCAATCTCATTGTGCATTCACTGACTTCACCTTTCTCGAAGACCATCACTTTACTCCTCCTTACATTCACCTTTAGATTCCGTTTCTTACACACTATCCCAGACTCATCCACCAAGGCTTCCAGCTTCTCTTCGTCTTCACTTAACACAGTATCATCTGCAAGCAATAGTACAGGGAGTTTCCAAACACTGCCCTCTTTCACTACAGTTGCTCCAACATCCACTGCCCTATCTTGTATCTCGTTTATAACCCCAACCATATACAGATTGAACAACCATGGAGACATAACATATTCTTGTTTCAATCCAACCTTCAAATAGAAAAAGTCACTTAGTTCACTATTCACACGCACTGGAGCCTTACACCCTCATACATACTCTTCACGGTATTCAACAACTTCCCATCTACTCCATATATTCTTAATACTTCCACAATCCTTGTCTATCCACCCTGTCATATGCTTTCTCCAAACCCATGAAGGCTGCATACAACTTCTTTCCCTTCTCTAGAAACTTTTCCACTAAAGATCTAAGAATGAATATCTGGTCTACACAACCTCTTCCCTTCCTAAAACTTCCCTGTTCTTCTCCAACTAATTCCTCTGTTATATATCTAACTCTATTAATAAGTATCCTACCATATGCTTTTCCTATTGCACAAAGAAGGCAAATGCCCCTACGATTACCACACACTTCTTTTTCCCCTTTTCCTTTGTACAGGGGAATAATTTTACCTGACTTCCAATCCTCCGGGACTCTACCTTCCTCCCAGGCCAATCTGCACATCTTCCACATCCATTCTATTACTATCTCTCCCCCATGCTCCAGCATTTCACCACACACTTCATCAATTCCTGGGGCTTTCCCTATTTTAACTTTCTTCATTGCTTCCGTAACTTCCATCCTACTGATTGCTTCCTCTCTTCTCACATCTCTCCTTCGCCCAGCCATTCCCCACCCACTTATACTTGCATTACTTTCATTCTCTATGTTCAAAAATTCATTGAAGTGTTCTCTCCGTCTGCTCACTTTTTCTTCCTTCTCCACTAGTAACCTACCATTTTTATCTTGCACTCCCCAGCTAACTTCTTTGGTACCCTGTCTAACTCTCTTTACCTCTTTCCAGAACATTTTCTTACATTCCCTCCATTTTACACTCAGATTCCTTCCAAATTCCTCATCCACTCTCTTCTTACTCTCTGTCACTAATCTTTTCACCACTCTCTTCCTCTCTGCATATAACTCTCTTTTCCGTCTCCTAACTTTTTCCATGCCCCTGTTTCTCATCCACTCACTATATGCTTTCTTCTTTTGTCCCACAGCCTCTCTCACCTCTTCAGTCCACCACGCTGTTCCCTGCATGCCCTTTCGTCTTCTCTTCAGCCCACACACCACCTCACATGCTACACCGATTTCTTTCGTGAATATCTTCCACACACCTTCCACGTCCCCCATCTGCTCCAATCTATACTTACGCAATCGCTCCTCCACTTCCCTCTTATATTCTGCCTTTTTTCCATCCTCTTGTAACTTTTCCACCCTCCTTTTAAGAACTACTTTCCTCCTGTCCTTCCCATTTTTTGTTTCTCCATTTCGTTTGGACTTTGATTCTCACCACCACTAAGTGGTGGTTCGAAGGTCCACTCCTGCAAACTCTATATACTCTTGCATCAATTAAACATCTTCTCATCCTTTCATCCACACACACATAATCAATCATTGCCTTCCATTCATTCAGTTCACCTTCCACCCTTCGCATCACTCATCACCTATACCTATGGATCATTTTGTGCCTGAAGAGGGTATTGGCAATCACCAACCCCCTCCCGGCACAAATGTCCACTAAAGCACTTCCATTCTCATCCATCTCTGCTGGCATACTCAGCAACTACTCCATCCACCTTCACATTCCCTACTTTTCCATTTATATCTCCAATCAAAAACACTCTCTCATTCTTTTCAAACTTTTCCATGCACACTTCCACATTTGTCCGGAACTCTTCTCTCATTCTGCTTGCACGATCTTGCGTTGGTGCATACATGGACACAAATGCCCACATGTGTAGTTCAACTTTCACTCTTACCCAAACAATCCTTGACCCAACTGATCCATACTCTCTTATATTCTCTTTCCATCTGTTACAACAATACACACTCCATCTTTTGCCCTCTCATTCTTACCTACTTCCGTGCATATACCCCATCCATACTCCCATTCTTTCACACTCTCACTTCTCCATTTAGCTTCAGTTAATCCATATACGTCCACTTTCGCACCCTTAAGCATCTAGACAATCTTTCTTTCACCTCATCATTTGCACCCCTTACATTCCATGTAGTTATCCATACCATGTCTTTTGTTCGGTCCTTAGTCATCACCTTTTGATCAGTCCTAGTCTGAGGTTTCTTGGTAGTAGTTATAGTTATTTGTTTTCCGGGGAGGGGCACTAACCCTCCGCCAACACACTTGTTGTCACGTAGGGAACACGTGTTGGTTGGTTATAAGGTTACCACCCAGGGTTGTAAATGATTTCCTGGTTTAACCCGTTATGTCCCAACCGATTTCCCACCTCTGATACCCCCCAGTCCTGTGCTATTTTGGAAATTTTATTTTTGCCTAAAACCTCTGCTTTTGTTGAGAAACAAAGGAAAATCACCAAGAAAGGGCTTACCGGGGTCCATAAGTGGTCAGAACAGGTGAGACACCCAGCGTCAGGTATCGTATTGTGTCACTGATGTGTCAGGCTCTCACGTTTTCTATGGCAGGTAATTTTGGGAGAAACAACAAAGAACACATCTACATTTATTGATTTGGAACTAATGAACAGTCACAACAACATTATAACGGTTTTCAATGATATGTATAGGAAAAATAAGCATTGTTCCATTGCGCGAGCATAGTGACTTTGGTCATATTGGTTACACGCTAGTTGCTAAGTTTCTTGTGTCAGTAAACATATCATTGTTTCTACTTGCATAATACTGTTTCAATGACATTTTACCATTTTTGACTTTATATAAATGTTTTCAGCTGTTTACATTCATTACGATGATATTTAGCATAACTATTGCCACATCTGCTTACTCAGCGCACTCGCTATGACTCTTCTCTCAACATACATTATATTTTTTTTCACTTTCATAATATTGTTTTTATGACATTGTACCATTTTTCAACCAATGTAAATGTTTTCACTTATTTACATTCCTTCCGAGGGTATTTAGCAAAATCCTAGCGCATATTCACGTTGCAGACACACTCGCTACCACTAGTGTTTCAACTTATACTTTATTTCTTCACTTCCAATATACTTCCCCACTTACATTACACCCATTTCCACCTTATACTACTATTTACATACTTATAGGCGTTATTTATTACACTGAGCGTCAGAATATCACATCTATATACACTTGCTAGAAATGTTTCGACTTACGTAATAATTTTCTACTTACATTACACCTGTTTCCACTTTATACAACTATTTACATATTTACAAGCCTTATTTATTCCACTGAGCATCTGAACATCGCAGCCATATTCACTTGCTAGGAATGTTTCGACTTAGAATATATTTATGCACTTACATAATAATTTTCCACTTACATTACACCCGTTTCCACTTTTATACTACTATTTACATATTTACGGGCCTTATAATTACACTGAGCGTCTATATGTCGCATTTCTTCCTGAGTATGAGCGTCATAACGCATTCACACCATATCAGAACTGCATCAAGGTATGATATTCACTGAAACAAGGGTGAATGCAGAGACCCATGTTACACTCAGTACACTCATAGCGGGTGTCTTTTCTCTGAGTGGTGGGTCTCACACGGGAATTAACACCCACATGACACCTGCGTTGGGGCCTAGGTCTATTTGGCTGAGGAGGTACAGGAGTGGGAAAATGGTGGGCGGATATTCTTAGGGGAGTTTGGGCGTTAAGGTCAGTGCGTGTGCATTGTTGGGGCCTCTCTACCGCATACCTGGCAAAAATCTCACGTGTAAGTTCCCTCACAAACCCTTGAAAGGTTTCCTGCACTCCTGTTGCCATGGTGTGCGGGTGGTGGCAGTTGAAGGCAGTTATATCTAGCAGGTGAAAGAAGAGCTTCTTGTACCACTTCATCGTGGTCCTGGCACACTTGACAGTGGATATCGTGGAGTCTGACCAGTCCACCAGGTGCATGTTGATGTTATAATCAAGCACACACTCAGGTTTCCAGATATGGCGCCTCCTTTCGCTGCGGTAATCCACGGACTCTGTCCGGTGCATCAATGAGCAGTGAACCGTGGATAAGAGGCTGACTTCTCTGTTGTGGTTCCACACTGTAGCTAAGATGTTGTTAGCCTGGAAGAAGACCACTTCATTTTTTTCTAGTTTCCGTCCCACCTTGACCATGTGACTCCAGTTCACCTTGACGGTACCACAGAGTCCCGTGTCATGCAGGTGTAGAGAACGAGTGAGAAGAGGGCTAGTGTACCAGTTATCCAGGTAAAGGACGTGACCACGATGAAGGTAGTCTTCAATCATTGTCATTACCACTGCTCCAGACAGTCCAATACTCCGATCTTGTATTATGTCTGTCTGTGCACCGATGTACAAGACTATGTCTTGCACATAACCAGTCCTACAGTCACACATAACAAAGATCTTGAACCTTAAGCGGTGCCTTTTGCTGGGTATGTACTGCCGAAAGGAAATACTGCCTCTCCACAACACGAGACTCTCGTCTGTGACAAGGTCTTTATAGGAATAAATTGAGGAACGGAATGTTGCTGTGGGTGATCAAAAACCAACATAATTCGCCTCATCTTACCAGTGTCATTTGCATTGGCAGGATCATCAGCATCGTAAAAGTGGAGGCGGCTTAGAATTTGCTGAAACTGATTACGGCTCATGATCACGCCAAATATTGGTGTCTGCATGATAGGGTCCGTTGACCAGTATGCCAGAATTCTGTTTTTACTTACAATACCCATCAAAAGTACCGGGGCAAAAAAGAAAAACATTTCTGTGAGGGAGACAAGGTAATCATAAATGATTGAATGCCTGCTCCTTGTGCCCAGTTGTTCACTCTCACGGCGCTGGCTGCTAGCAAAACGGTTGGTTTGTTCCACTACCTGCTCTACAAAACCCTCACAGAAGAACAGGTGGAAAAAATCCAGCCTGGTGGAACAACTGTGAATCCCTGGAGCTGTGCAGCCTGCGCGCCCCTGCTCAGTGAAGGGGTGAATGATGGGAGAAAAATCACTACCATCTTCCTAATTCCAAATCACATTACCCTGCCCCCCATCGTCCCCATCGTCGCCTTCGTCGGGGTGGGGAGGAGATGCTGGTGGGGGAGGTTGGGGAGGAGGAGTGCAGAGAGCTTCTCCACTCGCACTCCTCTTCCCTCAGCCTTTACCATTCCCATTTCCCTTACCCTTACAGGCTTGGGGAACATCAGGGGGCTGTGGGGAGGAAGTCCGGGAATACTGGGGAGCATAAGACGTGCTGGGGAGTGGCTCCTCCTCACCTCCCCACTCCATCACCACACCACGTGATTCACCACGCACCCTCTCTGCCCCACATGATACACTCCACTGCCTCACATCACCACGGAAGAGCGATGACTCCCACCACTCTCACACTCAATGCTCGCCCCTACACTTTCCATTTCACTCCCCACTCCCTCCACGCAACTTCCGCCCTCCCCAAACAAAACACTAGGCCCATACTTGCTAGTACGACGTGCTGTGCGCTCAGGGCCGCGATGCGTGATAATCTCGCGGCCGTACCATGTGGCAGCATGTCCCACGGCTCTGTCCTCATCCTCGTCCTCATCCTCGTCCTCGATTTTGGGCTCCACATCACGTAGGGGCTGCCGAGAGATTGTTGCATGATGTTTTGGTGCAGGCTGGCCGTCTCTAGCGGCACGATAGGTCACGTAGTGCCGCTTCCTCGGGGATGGAACCTCCTCATCACTGCTGCTACTTTCCTCCTTCTCTGGTTGGACATAATCCTTGTCCCCCATCTCGTCATCAAGGGGCGAATCACTGTCGCCTGTGAAGGTGTCCTGGGCAGCTTGAATTTCCTCCTCCGAGAGACCTCTGTGCACCATGTTTGACCTGGGTCACTGCTAACTGGTGAGTGACCGAGCCGAGGGTGAGCGTGGGTCGTTCGGGGTCGCCGAGTGTCCCCGCCTGGTGGCAGGTAGGGGAAGGTCTCCCGACCCTACGCACCCAAAATCAAGCATGAGATTTGAAATTTGTGCAAATTATGAACCTTGCAATTGCGTGACGTACCAGTACATCGACGTGACTGGCAGTGACATAACGTTGCAACGTAGTCATACATCGACTGGACGCCTTGAGTTATAGGAAATCATTTTGCTTGCCACTCAGCATAGAGCTACCCCCAAAAAAGGGTATCACTAAACTAAGTGGGTGGTTGATGGATGCCCCCACCTACCATAAACTGAGGTTATCTCCCACAAATTAAATCACTGTCTACTGCAACTCAGCTATGACTACGATTTAATCAATTACAGAGCTGATATTATTATTGCAGTTGTAATTAGAGCCTATAATTAATGACTATTATCATAATAATGCCAATAATCTTGTACTACGTGGAGTGTATTGATGACTAACTCCTTACACACACACACACACACACACACACACACACACACACACACACACACACACAGTGACCAATAAATGCCTGGTTTTATGAGGGGAGACGTAAAACTTCCAGAACATGGAACCAATGGCCAGGTGCTCACAAATTGTTCCGTCCAAGAAAAACAAAAAGAAGATAATAGAGAGCCAAATTCAAGATCCGTCCAGTTTGAGATGACTGAATCACTACATTTGAAAGACTGGAGATCACGGTCAGTAGGAAATCCAGACAAAGGGAGACAGTTCCGGAGCTGACCTGTTGCACACATGATGAGCTGGGAGTAACGGTTAACTCTAGCATTAGAGATGGACAGATATGGAATCAGATTTTGTTCCGAGAAGGGTGACATGCGCATGCAGTATTGGTGGAGGTATGCAAGCAGAGAGTTCAGAGGAGCAATAACTATTGAAGCAGCAATAGAAAAAGAGATAAAGATGCACCAGTGCGACGCTGGGACAGAGGCTGAAGGGAGCCAGTAGGAGGAGGAGAATTGATGAGACAAAAAGTCTTTAACTCCACCTTGTTGAGAAGAGATGTATGTTGGGAGGTTACTCACACATATGAAAGTTTTTCTCTATACAGGGGCGAATGAAACCCACATATAAAGTCAACAACTGTGCTGGGGTAAAGAAGGTATGGATTGGCTTAGCACACCTAATTTCTCGGAAGCAGAATTTACAAGAGATATAATATGATCTTTCGAAGAGAAAACCAGAGAAAATGAAACCCTAAGTATATTTACAGCTGATGCAGGATTAAGTTGGATGTTATTAAACATTAGCAGGTACTACTGTGGAAGATATAATCGGGAAGATATGTATAAGAACTGAGTTTATCTATCTCTCAATCTATTGCCAGATGCCTCAATCCCGTTTGGGGTGGCCACAAACAAATCGCCTCCACGTCGTCCTGTCCCCCGCCATTTCACTGCCCTGCTCCCAACTCACACCCCTCTCTCTCATATACCTCTCCACCCCATCCCTCCATCTCATCCCCGGCCTCCCCCTCCCTCTTCCCCCCTCCACCTCACTCACATACACTCTCTTCGTCAGCCTTTCATCCTCCATCCTCTCCACATGGCCAAACCACCTCAGTGTGTTCCTCATAACGCTTCCTATCACAGCCACATCCACACCACCATGCTCCTTTATATCCTCATTCGTCAGCCTGTCTCTTCATGTGACTCCACAGGCTCCTCTTAAATAACTCATTTCCACTGCTCTCATTCTTGACTTGTGTCAAGAGTGAGAGCAGTGGAAATGAGTTTATGATGCATTAAAAACAACAAGATTACTTTTACCGCAGTCAGAGATACGAACCAAGTCAGACAATAGGTGTGCTATAACATAATCCCTTGTTTGTTGAAGCGATTGCTAAGATGGATGCTGTAGGAAGCGAGTGGAAAGGTGAAGTGTGGAGTCACCAGCATATGAGTGGACAGGGTTAGATGTACTGTATTCATGATCACTCTTCAGTTAAAGGAAGAGAGTTGTGATACGACAGAGCACTGAGGAGCACCACTAGTGATAGCTCTAAGAGAAGAACGGTGGCCATCTACAACAGCAGCTATAGATCGAACAGAAAGGAAGCTGGAGATAAAGGCAAAGACAGAAGGATGGAAACCGTAAGAAGGCAGTCTGGAAATTAAAGATTTATGCCAGACTTGACCGAAAGCCTTTTAGATATCAAGTGCAATGGCAAAGCTTTAGCCAAAGTCCCAAAAGAAGAATGACCAGGAGCCTTAAGGGTAGGTGAGAAGACTGCCAGTGGTGCATCCCTGGCGGAACCCATACTGACGATCAGAAAGAAGATTGTGATAGGGAAGCTGCTTTAAATTTTTTTTGTTAGGAATAGACTCAAAAACCTCAGAAGCACGGTATGTTAACCCGTCTCGTCCTGACGATTTTCCACCACTGACCCCCCCAGTCCTGATCAATATTGGAAAAAAATTATTTTGGCTCAAACCTCTGCTTTTGGTGAGAAACATCGAAAATTCATAGAGAAATCGTTCACCTGAGGTTTAAAATACTCGATACAGATAGCGTTACCTCCTTAAATAACTGGGTTTTCTATCAGGCTAGCTCCAAAGAAAACGAGTTCTATGGGAGGGTAACTATTCCACACCACTCATAAACGGTATTTATTTATTTATTTGGTACGAATTTATATGTAGTACGAGAGTATATTGGTTTTCAAACAGTGATATAGGCAATGTAAACATTGTTTCACTCACTAACACATCAACATACCTGATCTTTTTAGGCAACTTTACCTGATCATCATTTCTGACTTTTTCTTCCTCTAATGCTATGAAAACTTTGTCCTCCACATTGTCATCGATTGGGGAATCACTCTGGCCCTGAATGTCTTTATTGGCCAGGTCACTGGTAACAGGTGAATTGCCGAAACAATGGCGTGCGGGGGGGGGGGTTATTCGGTGTAAGGCATTGTCCCTGCCTGGCATCTTGTAGAGGAATAGAGGAAGGTGTCCCGTGTATACATACCAAAAATCACACACGAAAATTGAAAATTGTGCAAATTATGAACCTTGCAATTGCGCGACGTACCAGTACGTTGATGGATCTAGCTATGACAAAACGTTGTGACGTACCCATACGTCGGTGGGATGCCTCGGGTTAAAGTAGTTAGGTGATAGAAGAATGGAAATGGTGACCTACACTGGGATTAGAAATGTACAAGCTGATAGACAAAGGCGAAAGAGTTTATGTAGGCAGGGTGTAAGCACAAAAGTACAGTTGTTGAGGACAACAGGAGGGAACCCATCAGGCCCTTATACCTTATTAGTACTGAGGCCAGTGATGGCAGAAAATACATCACTTAAAGAAATTTTACTGGGTTAATAAGAAATATACATAAGTTAATTATATCGGAAAAAAGAATTAGGTGTTGAGTAAAAAAAAAAAAAAAAAATCAGGCTACATACCTGGTGCTTTCGTGTATAGATAAAACCCAGTATGGTGAGTAAGTTTATAATCAATTTAAAACGTCTTTGTATGCGAGGTACAAATGAGACCATTTAAATCTGAAAGCAATTAAATGCTTCCTTACACTTCACGGATGCATGCAGTGTATTGTTGGTTATCTACCTACCATGTTTCATGCCATTACGACAAACTGTCTGGCCTGTGGCCCTTTTTTCCAAGATTTTCGACATGCTCCACTTCGCGCATGTCACGTTCCACATGCACCTCCAGGGTGTGATGAAGCCTGTCAAAACCAGTGTTAAAGAATGGGGCTATCATATGATGGAAACCGTGCACTGGTCGGCCCTGTGGTTGCTGAGATATAAGCTTCTCAAAAGCGTTACGGTCGGGCCGGATTAGTCCGGACCAGATTGGGCTGATCATATGTGGGAAAATACCACTACTTGAAGAGAGACTCGCGAGGGTTTCGCCCTCGCTCGTAAGCACTGTACGACTAGCATGCTCGTAAGCAGTCTACGATTAGCATTGTACACTGGAAGTTTATCAAGGAGACTCCCTGAAACACATATGCAGCACGCAGACGTGCAAAGATTACAGATATACTGCATGCTTGCAGATATTATCATATGTGGAAACATGTACCATTAAGACAAACGTAATGTCTTGAAATTTGGTGAAAACATCTGCTGAAAGACAAGTTTTGGTGTGTTCTGCTTTGTGTCATACAGACGGTTGGTAGCACTGAGATATGTTGCCATTTGCCTCAGTTGACAAGCCTGTGTGGATGAAAGCATATTTTTCATAAACAAGCAAAATAAATATATATAGGTATGTTTTTTCCAACTGCTAATTATACTTTACATACTTATGAACAGTTTCCCATCTTTCATTTTTAATAACATGTTAGGAACACTGCAATTCAATTAGCAAAAAACATGCATGGATTGTCGTTCTAATTCTTTATTAACTTCTTACATAAGTCGGTAATTATAAGCTGTGATTGTCATTATCAGTCATCAACAAAAGCTGTATATGAGAATAGTTACTTTATAATGAAAATCGAATATTTTGTTTTGGGTGGCGAAATGAATCCCACAGGATGGAGTTCAAACACATAACCCAGAAGACCGAAGTTTGCATACAGCTATTCGTATGTTTCATTCCTGGCGTAGCTCGCCTCTTAAGGCCCCGCCACACGATCAGTGGGCAAGTATGGTGATTCAGTATGGGAGTGGAGAATGCGCGGAAAACGCTCGGAACTGAAGCACCATCCTTGCTCGAGTAGGTTCGTCAATGACACAAAACTCCAGCTGAACCATGCACCTCGGCACCATGCTTGGTCACCACACTTGCGCACTGATCATGTGACGGGGCCTTTACAGAATGAACACTGCTTACAAGTGCTTCCTTCCATCATTGTGTTTACTTCCTGTTCTTATACTGGTGTGGTAACAGTAGGACGACCTATACGATGACCACTGCCTGTTGTGCCTTCCTCCTGAAAGTGCCTTCCTCCTGAAAGTGCCTAATTTACCTTTCTACAGTTCTGCTTACACTGAACGTCTGAACTATCTGTTCATCAGTATTTCATCCTGAATAAGAGATATCATGTCCTCTCTCATCTTCCCAGTAGTTGGACGCATGTTGCTTTGCCTTGTCCATACCAAAGTATATACTTGGTTTGCCTGACGTTTTGTAGTAAGGTATAAGATGTAACAGCCAGGCAGTCATCGCATGGTAAAATATGGCTGACACTTTGTCATTCGGACTCACCAGGTCTCACAAATGGAAGTTAAGGCTTCAGAATTTCTTGGGTTCGTTTATAGTGTCATCTCATCAGCAGCAGATTTGAGGCTCGAGGAAAGTCAGGCTAGCCAATCACGATTATGTAGTTGTGGAAGGGCTTTGATAATGTTTCACATGTTACACGTAATCTTCAGACAAAACCAGGACATGCATTTTGTCTTTCACTGTACAGATACAACACTACATCGTTCTTCCAAATGCTGAGTGAGTTCAGCAATCAAGCTCGTAAAAGAACTGGGTTTCTTTCTTTCTTTTCATGCCTCCACTCACCTGTGGTGGAGGAGACAATAAGTGACTGGTTTGTCTGTCCGTGCTTTTGAGAGTGCTTGGGTCCATGTGACCAGAACACTATTTGGGCGCAATATCTCCTGAACCCATCTATGGATTTCCACCAAACTTTTGCCAGTGATGCAGTATGAGTAGATGATGAACTGATTAGGTCTGCAAGGTTAAGGGCTGAAAGGTCAAGGTCATGGATGTGGACGCGATATCTTATGAACTCCTTGACAGATTTCAACAAAACTTTTGTCTATGATACAGTATGAAGGGACGATGAACTGGTTAGATCAGCAAGGCCAAGAGGTCAAAGGTCAAGGTCATATGGGTGTGGGTGCGATATCTTCTGATAACATTGATGGATACAGTGTGAAGAGACAGTGAATTTATTAGGTCATTAAGATTAAGGTCTTATGGGGTCAAGTTAGTTTAACATTAGTTTCATTTCAACCCATAATGAACCATGTCATTTAGTTTCTATGGCAAAACATGCACATGGCTTGAAAGAGACATACCAAGTGATGCTATACATCAACAGCTCGTGACATGAGTTCTTTGTGTTTCAATAGCTCTACATTCTGCGTAGGTTCTCTCTTTTCCATTTTTCTTCAAAATTCCCCCCTCACCCCCGTGTTCTCTCTAGTGTCCCTCTCCCTCTGTTTCTTCCGTTTTCCCTTCTGCAGTTGCAGGTCCTAGGTCCTTTTTTCCCTCATTTCGCTCAGTCCGTCTTTTTATGCCTCCGCCCGCCAATGACAGAGGAGGAATTAAGTGACTAGTGTGTCTGTCCTTGCTTATGTCAGTCCATGTGTCCGGAGCACTCTTGTGAGCATGATAATTATGTCCTGAACCCATCAGCGAATTCCACCAAACTTCTATCAGTGATGCAGTATGAGTGGATGATGAAATGAATGGGTCTAAAGAAGTCAGAAGTCAAGGTCATAATTATGAGGTCGACTTAGTTTATCCTTGTGGGCACGATATCTCTGAAACCCAACAATGGATTTCAGCTAAACTATTGTTAGTAATACATCATCAAGGAGTGATCAGCTAATTAGTTCAGCAAGTTCAAGGGGTCAAAGATCAAGCTCAATAAACATAGTTTACCCTTGTGGGTGCGATATCTTCTGAACCCCTCAACGGATTTCAACCAAACGTTTATCAGTGATACAGTACGAAGGGACAATGAACTGATTAGGTCAGCATGGTCAAGAGGTCAAAGGTCAAGGTCATATGGATGTGGTCGCGATATCTCTTGAACCCCAAGTCGGATTTCATGCACAATTACGTCAGTGACCGAGTATGAAAGGTCGATGAGATAACTGGGTCAACAAGGTCATATAAGCGGTGCGCGATATTTCCTGAACCCCTAGACAGTTTTATACCAAACTTTTGTCAGTAATACAGTATGAAGTGACGATTAACTGATTAGGTCATTAAGGTCGAGGGGTCAAAGGTGAAAGTCATATAGGTTTGGGCGTGATATCTCCTGAACCCCTTGACAAATTCCGACAAACTTTTGTCAGTGATACACTATGAAGGGACAATGAACTCATAAGGACAGCAAAGTCAGGTTATCAAATGTCAAAATCATGTCGAGTAATCGTACTTTATCTTTAGTCTTATATCAACCCACACTGAACCTGTCGTGGAAGTTATATGGCGAGTCTTTGTTCAAGGCTAGGCACAGGCATACCAAGCAACGCTTTGAGTTAACAGCACGGGGTACTGAGTATTTGGCTTTTTATTTTATTAAATTTACATAGTATAGTTAGAGAGTTCAAATATTTGGGTACAGTGATTGTAGAGAGAGGAAAATGTGCAAAGGAAGTTGAAAGTAGAGTGATGCAAGGAAGAAAAGTAGCTGGTGCAATGAAGGCCTTGATAAGAAACAGAGGCTTGAGTGTTGCAGCTGCACGAGGCTTACATGGGGGAGTGTTAGTGCCAACTTTAACATATGGGTGTGAGACTATGGTCTGGCATGAAAATGAAAAGTCAAGAGTAAGAGCAGTGGAGATGGGACTGCTGAAGAATGTATGTGGATTACAGAGGGTGGATAGGATACGAAATAATGTGATTCGTGAAAGGTGTGGAGTGAGGAAGTCAGTGGACACCAGAATCGAAGAGAGTGTCCTGAGATGGTATGGTCATGTGGAAAAAATGGATAACAATAGAGTGGTGAAAAAGGTATACCTGAGCGAATCTGAAGGAGGGAGGAGGCGAGGTAGGCCAAGAAGGTGGAGAGATATGGAGGATGAGTGTTTGAGGGAAAGGGTTTGGAAGTCGGTGAGGCTAGGGAACTGACAAGAGATCGAGCTGGCTGGATGAATGTTGTGAGGAAAAGTGCATGATCAGGGATTTTGGCACCCCTTGTGAGCATGGCAGTGTCCGGATTGACTCTGTTTGATATGGTTGTGTGAAGTAGCAGAATGTGGTGAATGTTTTGGGGGTATCCGGTAGAGCCAGGATTCCGGGGGCTTGAATGATGAGCGAATGGAAGTGTGGCCTATTTGGATTGGGCAAATTTGTGCTATCTGAACATTGCTCCTCCTCACCCTGCCCTGGGGTGTGAACGAAGGTCCGGATAATGATGATGATGATGATAGAGCTCCTATTCATAATATTGATTGACGCCTACTAAATAGGGTTCCTAAACTAGCAAATGACCTTCAATTTACATTTCTTGATAGTAGATGAAACATTACTGCATCTGGAAAGAGCGAATGTCGTGGTACTATGGTATTCACGTAGTTTATTGCTCCTATTTTATAACAGTGACTGGTGTATCCATCCAGGAGGCCCTCAAGTCTTGCATATGACCATGATCACTAAGTCGTAGGTGCAGACGGTAGCAAGAATATAGTAAAAAATTCGTCATAGTATGGAAGGGCTATGGTATATCCTAGCATCCATTTTCTGGTAATAATGGACTTCTTCAGGCATGCCAATCAAGCACATGGTACGAATCTGCCAATGGCTTTGTCACAGTATTTTGTGAAGACAGACGGCAGAACGAATATAATACAAATGTGTAACTAAAAACATAAGCGTAATATGTAGCTAATACTTCCTTCTAAGGACTGACTGTTTGTCACCTCCAGGTGTGTTCATCTTGGCGAGTTTCTGAATTTGCAAATGACCCTCGATCAACACTTCGTGAGACTAGATGGAACCTCTTCACTGTATCTGGGAAAGCAGAGTCTGGTGAAGTTGCTGTTTCCTTGGCCAGTACCACACGATGCTCCCTTTTAGCCAGCACTGGATGAGAAACGTAGAATTATAGTTCATTTAGACAAGAAGATGATTACTAGTGCTAAACAGGCCCACCGAGAGGGGGGGGGGGTCAGCCGGTGCATTGCCCCGGGGCCCATGGGGGTCTTGTGGGGACCCATGAGTATGCTGAGGGGAAAAAAAAATCAAAACCTCTACTGTATACAGTTTTTTCAATAATGGGGACTAATTGGGCCAAAAGCCGGATTTGACAGGTAGGCTGACTATAGACTATACATACTACCTAATGGAGATAGGACAACCGTTAGAAATGCTGTGTATAGGCCTGTAGCTCCTCGTGTCCATGAACATCATGTGAATGTTTTGGGTACGCCATTTTCGTGTTTTTACAGTCTACTTTTCATTATTTTTATGCATTATCGGTATGACTGTAGCCTGTAGGGTTGTATGGACTTTATGCAGATAGCCACTGTTTACATTTTGAAAATAAGGCTACGAGCACGTGCATCTTATGTGGTTCATTCTATTAGTAAACAAACTGTGTTTTCTCAGAAGACAATGGTTGTTTTAGCTTTTGAACACAAATGTCCAAATTTTTAAGTGTTATTTTCCTGTAATATTATTTTCTCAGATTGTGACTTACCCAAATATTCATTTTTTTATAATTTAAATAATTTCTTGGGGTACTTTTTGTTATGAAATTAATCAAACGCACACACAGGCTATAAGTGGGATACAAAATTTTCAAACTAACTACCGTCATTTTAGAAACATCAAAGAACGTGGTCTGATCGTGTTGAAAATGTAAAGCCTTTTGCAGGCGACCTGCCTGGCATGAAATTAGCACTGGAAGACCTCTTGGAGCTGAACCTAACTGCCAAAACAAGAACAGAAATAAATGGAGCTTTGTCTTATATGACATCCTTCATTTGTGTGATAATGTCTGTTGTATGACACAGAGTCCTAGTTCTAACTGGCATCTGTTATAAAGTTAATAAAGTTATTCAAGCCAGAGATGCGACATTGGATGCTGAAGTGTCAAACAAAGAGGGTTTGCTTGTAGAACTGACAGATCTCCGAAATAACTGGAAAGCTATGTGGAATGAAGCAAAGCTAGTTACGTCAAACCTGGACATCGAGGTGAATCTGTATCATGGACATGGTAAAGCAACTGGAGCTAAACACAAAAGAAGATTTCATGATGATGGTGATGCCATAGCAGATACAAATATATCAGAACAAAATGAAACAGATGAGTCACCTGAAGAAGGATATTTCAAAAAGTCTGTGTTTTATGTATTATTTGATAATGTAGTTGGTGGACAGACTTTGATTCAAAACTGCCAAGAATATTTCTGAAAACTTCAGCTTCCTCTGGAAGTACCTAACAATATCAGCAGAGCAGCTGGAACTGAAATCAAAATCACGGGCAAATAAGTATCCTGCCGATATCAGTCATGATATCGTGATGGAAATGAGGCGCCTACCAACAGTTCATAGCTCAACTTTTGAGCAGAACCAACTAAGCCCATTGCAGCTTTTGAATTACTTGACACAGTACAGACTAGAAGGTCTCTTCCCAAATGTATCTGTCAGCCTGTGCATTCTGCTAACAATCCCTGCCACTGTCGCCTCTGCAGAGCGCTCATTCAGCAAACTCAAGCTGATAAAAAATTTACTACGAACAGCAATGACCAAAGCACGAATTGTGGACTTGGCTACACCCAGTATTGAGTCTCAACTTGCAAGATCTCTTGATCTTGATGTTATGCTTCTTAATTTTGCCAAGAGGAAAGCAAGGAAAACACCATTGTTTGTATAATGAACGAGCCATATATATATGTATTCTGTATGTAATCTTTATGTATTGTATTATGATTTTACTTCCATTATTATCAGTTTAGTGCTTGGTTATTGTTTTTCTTGTATTTCTTGTAGTAATTACACATATGTGTATCATGTGTATGTCTTATCACTCTAGTGGATGAAACTATTTCCGGTCAACAGTTCATTTGAATGTATTTCTGAGTTGTTGAAGCAATAAACAAATTTGTTACACATACATATAGCGTACGCCCCCCACCTCTACCTTTACCTACTGCAGGGGTTGGGGCCCCAAACTAGTCCTGCCCCGGTACATTTCAATTCTCTCGGCGCCCCTGGTGCTAAAACCTCTTCAGACATCATAAAAGAACAAATCATCTATGGGTACCGGTACTTTGTAGACATCATTGATCTCTGCTTCCAAGAGAGTGGGTGTGCTAAGCCAACTCCGCTCTTTCTTTACCCCTGCACAATTGTTGACTCTATACAGGGGTTTTATCTGCCCCTGTGTGGAGTACAACTCTTATGTGTGGGGAGGCTCCCCACATACAGCTCTTCTCAATAGGGTGGAGTCAAAGGCTTTTCGTCTCATTAACTCTCCTCCTCTTTTTTTTTTTTTTTTTTTTTTTTTTAAATGTAAGGAAGAAGGAACCAAAGGCATGAGCCCGCAGTAACAGTTCCCTCCAAGAGAAAAACAAAATACAATAGAGAGCCAAATTCAAGATCCGATCATTTTGAGATGCCTGGACACACTACGTTTGAAAGACTGGAGATCATAGGCAGAAGGAAATACAGACAGAGGGAGACAGTTCCAGAGCTGACCTGTTGCATAAATGAAAGACTGGGAGTAACGGTTAACTCTTGCATTAGAGAGTTGGACAGAAAAGGGATGAGAGTTTGCTGCCAGACGGGTGCTACGCGCCCGTCGTAGAGGTGGAGGAATGCAAGCAGACAGTTCAGAGGAGCAGTGACCATTAAAGTAGCGATAGAAAAGAGATAAAGATGCAACAGTGCGGCGAAGAGACAGAGGTTGAAGGGAGTCAGTAAGATGAGGAGAGTTAATGAGACGAAAAGCCTTTGACTCCACCCTATTGAGAAGAGCTGTATGTGGGGAGCCTCCCCACACATGAGAGTTGTACTCCACACAGGGGCGGATAAAACCCCTGTATAGAGTCAACAATTGTGCAGGGGTAAAGAAAGAGCAGAGTCGGCTTAGCACACCCAATCTCTTGGAAGCAGATTTTACAAGAGATGTAATATGATCTTTCCAAGATAAGTCCCGAGTAAATGAAACCCCAAGCATGTTCAAGGATGATGCAGGATTAATCTGAATATTATTAAACATTAGTGGGTATACCTGTGGAAGATTCTGTCGGGTTGACAGGTGTAAGAACTGAGTCTTAGATGCATTAAAGACAACCATATTATTTTTACCCCAGTCAGAGATATGAGCCAAGTCAGACATTAGATGTGCCATAGCCTCATCCCTTGTTTCTTGAAGTAACTGTTGAGATGGGCGTTGCGGGAACCGAATGGAAAGGTGAAGGGTGGAGTCATCAGCGTATGAGTGGATAGGGTTAGATGTACAGCTTAGAAGATCATTGATGAATAAAAGGAAGAGAGTTGGTGATAGGACAGAGCCCTGAGGAACACCACTGTTAATAGATCTAGGAGAAGAACGATGGCCGTCTACGACAGCAGGTATAGAACGACCAGAAAGGAAGCTAGCGATGAAGGCACAGACAGAAGGATAGAAACCGTAGGAGGGCAGTTTGGAAATTAAAGATTTATGCCAGACTCGATCGAAAGCCTTTGAGATGTCAAGTGCAATGGCAAAGCTTTCGCCAAAGTCCCGAAAGGAGGATGACCAGGAGTCTGAAAGGTAGGTGAGAAGATCGCCAGTGGAGCGTCCCTGACGGAACCCATACTGACGATCGGAAAGAAGGTTGTGATAGGAAAGATGCCTTAAAATTTTTCTATTAAGAATTGACTCGAAAACTTTTGAAATACAGGACGTTAAAGCAATTGGACGATAGTTGGAGGGTTGGGAGTGGTCACCCTTCTTTGGGACTGGCTGAATGAGAGCAAACTTCCAGCAAGAAGGAAAGGTACAAGTTGACAGACAAAGGCGAAATAGTTTGCCTAGGCAGGGTGTAAGCACAGAAGCACAGTTTTTGAGAACAACAGGAAGGACCCCATCAGGCCCATATGCCTTGTTAGTACTGAGGCCAGTAATGGCAGAAAATACATCAACTGAAGAAATTTTAATGTCAGCCATGAGGAAGTCAGAGGGGGGAAGTGATGGAGGAACAGCACCGGAATCGTCAAAGGTGGAATTGGAGGAGAAAGTCTGTGCGAAGAGATCTGCTTTATCAGTAGAAGAAATAGCTACAGAACCATCAGAGTACTGACTCCCTTCAACCTCTGTCTCTTCGCCACACTGTTGCATCATCATCTCTTTTCTATCGCTACTTTTATGGTCACTGCTCCTCTGAAATGTCTGTTTGCAGTCCTCCACCTCTATGACGGGTGCGTAGCACCCGTCTGGCAGCAAACTCTCATCCCTTTTCTGTCCAACTCTCTAATGCAAGGGTTAACCGTTACTCCCAGTCTTTCATTTATGCAACAGGTCAACTCTGGAACTGTCTCCCTCTGTCTGCATTTCCTGCTGCCTGTGATCTCCAGTCTTTCAAACGCAGTGTGTCCAGGCATCTCAAAATTATCTGATCTTGAATTTGGCTCTCTATTGTATTTTGTTTTTCTCTTGGAGGGAACTGTTACTGCGGGCTCATGGCCTTTGGTTCCTTCTTCCTCGCATAAAATAAAAATAACTAAAAATATTCTGGCCATTTCCATTTATAGAAGCTCTCTAACCCTTTTCTCCTAGCAATTGATTTTTGGATATAGCTGGGTAATATCCTTTAATACATTATTTATCCAGAGTATGCAGATATTAGATTGCATGTAACACAGAAGGGGACAGTAAAGTGTAATAAGAAAATAAATGGCTCAGTATGTTAGGGAGCTTCCTCAGTCGATGAAAATACTTGTCCACAACTATAGAAGAACCAGTCTGCAGTGTAATCATTAGAGCATGCACATAGATTAGTTGACTGTAGGAAACTGTGTGGATGTCTTAAATGACTGTAGGAAACTATGTGGATGTCCCTCCTTTCTCATTCATTTTATAAGTTCTACCTTTTTCTATAATCTTCCTGTCCACTGGCATCTGGAATAACTCATTTCTAACAGAAAATTCCTTGAATCCGGTGACGCATTTTCTATTTTAGTCTTGTTGCTTCCAAACGATTGTATTCAACTTGGAAAAGACCTCTCCTGTGAATCGGGTTATGGAAGCCTATATCCGACTTTTCCCTTTTTAAAGCTCTCTCCGGTGTGAAGATCGTCTGTAGATAGCAGGGGAAGAAAGTATGTCCTAGGAGTTAACAAATCATTTTAAATGTATGTTGACCTGTTTAGCTAAACTAAAGTACAAGGTACACAACAGCTTAAAGGTTAACTCATTGACTGTGAATTACCTTTCTTTGCACTGTTTGTAGGCTAACGTAAAACAGATTTAAAGTGCTCAAGAGGAATCTAAGTCATCTAAAAATAGGAAAAAATCTTAAGAGTATGTTTACATTTGGGCTTAGAATACAACATTCATTACTTATTTTCAGCTTATTACGGATTATTTTATTTACCTTTTAGAAACTCAGTGCAGCTAGAGGTTGAGGTAGACCTGCGACCCAAGGAAAGTATCCAGGCCTTCTCGATGCAGCGGCCAGGAAACCAAGAATGGTCTAGTGTTTGGGCACAGCTTTAAACCCCCTCCCCTCCTCCTCCCTCCATCCACTCCCATCTACAACCACCTTCCTTGATCTCTTGACCAAGAGGTAGCTTACTCCTTTGCATCGCGGTATGAAACGCACACACACACACACACACACACACACACACACACACACACACACACACACACACACACACACACACACACACACAGAAATGTGTGACAAAATAAGGAAAGAAGACTGGTTATTATAAGTTTCACTAAATTATGTTAAAAAATAGCACCCGCTCTATCTTCGAGAGTGTGGGTGTAATTATTAATGTAATTCAGTAAAGCAAAATATCTGTGTAACGGGTGAGGCGTGTTTTACCCTAAGATTAGTAAAATTATCAGCCAGCAGCAAGAATTAACTAGCTGTTTACTTCATAAATAAACTATCTGGAGAGTGTTTGTCTGTTAGTCACTATGTCTTCATATGCTTTACGTCCTGTCCGGGAGAGTCGTGTTGTCACTTCAGCTGAATAAAATCATCTGGCAGTAACAATATTGCAATACCAGTTAATGTGAACTGATAATTCCAGTTAATGTGAAATGATAATTCGGGATCTGTCTGCTTCACTTTCGTTCTGTTTATTTTACCCGCTGCTCTGTCTTTCTTGTCTTCATCTACAGAAAGACTTTATTCTCACTTATGCTGAATAAAATCGCCAGTTTTTAGCAGGAGTGAAGTAATAACCAATGTGAAAAAATGACTGAGAGACTGTTTGTCTTTCCCTACGTCCGTCTGCCCAATTGCCTACCACGTTTTCCTCTACAAGAAGGGCCTGTTATCACCTAATCTGAATAATGTCATCAGGTGAAATTAAGCATATAATAACGTAAATAGGTCTAGCAGTAGTAGTAGTAGTAGTAGTAGCAGCAGTGGTAGTAGTAGTAGCAGTATTAGTAGTAGTAGTAGCAGCAGTAGTAGTAGTAGTAGTAGTAGTAGTGATAGTAGTAGTAATAGCAGCAGCAGCAGCAGCAGCAGTAGTAGTAGTAGTAGTAGTAGTAGTAGTAGTAGTTGTAGTAACAGCAGCAGCAGCAGCAGCAGCAGCAGCAGTAGTAGTAGTAGTAGTAGTAGCAATAGTAGTAGTGATAGTGGTAGTAGTAGTTGTATACTATAAATAAATACTTTGCATGAATTAACCAGCAGAATAATTTATTAATCCCTACTGTACACATAATTTTGGAGCAACCATAAATAGTTGGACGAATCAGACCATGTTAATTTACATTTCCGTAGCATCATACGCGAGCTTAACTATGGATATGTGACCTATAATATCCCTCCAAATACCATACTGTTTATTTTCAAGACTCGATACACTAAAGAAAGAATAAAAACACCAATGATCATTTCCCTTGGGAGGCATTTACTGTTATTTCTAAGGTAAGTTTGCTGTTTTTGTTCTCGTCACTTTGTTTATTCATCCCGAAAACAAAATGTCAAGCCAAGCAAAATGCGGCAGAGCAGAGTCTGTTCTGCGTCGTCGCTCTGTGCCTGGCGCTGATGTATAAAAGTGAGATGATCGAAAAGACACTCAGTAGGGAAGGTATCCGAGTGATGGACTTACCTGCTGTTTGGAAACCGTACGAGGACAAGGTAGGGCCTGCGATGCCCTTAAAGAGGTGTGTTAATACTTCGTGTTGTGATTTGTTATAGTTCCAACATTCTCTCTCTCTCTCTCTCTCTCTCTCTCACACACACACACACACACACACACACACACACACACACACACACACACACACACACACACACACACACACACACACACACACACACACACACACACACACACACACACACACACACACACACACACACACACACACACACACACACACACACACACACACACACACACACACACACACACAGAACCGACAGTTTTCTGCATAATTAGCGTAACCCTACGCCAACAAACACGATAACTCAGTTAAAACGTGACATTATTATCTGAACCCAGTGAAATTTCTGAAACACTCGTTTTGTTTGCCTGGAACTGACTGTATATGCCATGAGTACTAATACAACAGACTAGAAGGGAATCGACTAAGTTAGAAGTGAACCTAGTTAGTTTACAAGGAACAGATCCCAAATATATATAAAATAATCCAGTCTGCAGTGAGGATTCATGGCCTTTTTTTTTTCTCGTGATTATTCCTCGACCATACAGCAATTTCAGTTTTCAAGTTAGACACCGTTGATTGTTAAACCATTTACCCTGGTCACTTCACCTTTCTTTGGCCACAGATCACTCACCGCAATTCTCAGCTCCTTTCCCCTCAATTTTGCTTCATATCCGACCCACCTCCTATTAAATATGCAAGACTCTGTACTTCGAACCCCCTGTCTCTTTCACACCATCATTCCATCTCGTCTGTGGTGTCCCCGTTCTGTCACTGCCTTTACTACGTATTTTTCTCATCTCTTTGGTAATATCGCATCATTCTTCTCCCAGTGCCCCTGTCAGCCATAAGCCTGTATTCCTGTCGGTTAAGGAAGCTCCTTAACACCTCTGCCATAGCGATGTAAGTTAGGATATGGCAAGTTGATATCAATCTGTATGTTATTTGTGATGAGTATGGTGGTAGTTCAGGTATTTAGATGGATTAGA
The DNA here is from genome assembly GCF_032717465.1 of Coenobita brevimanus. Taxonomy (NCBI): domain Eukaryota; kingdom Metazoa; phylum Arthropoda; class Malacostraca; order Decapoda; family Coenobitidae; genus Coenobita; species Coenobita brevimanus. Next base: position 9,291,483 of record NC_136975.1, on the reverse strand, counting down.
AGATGGTAATAAAGAGTAAGAAACAAAGTAAATCGCCTAGGAAGAGGTGTTAGGGAACTTCTTGACGGACAAGGAAACGGGCTATATTGTTACAGGGAAAGGAATGGAACCATGACTGTTGACTATTCTAGTTCTATACAGCTGTCCTAAAATGTATGAAGGAATGGAACTAACCATTACTACATACATTAACAATATGGACACACACACACACACACACACACACACACACACACACACACACACACACACACACACACACACACACAAGAAGAGGTGAGTGTATGGGTTGGTGGGTGTTACCAACCCAACACTGATGGGGACTGTTTCTAACACAATCACTACGAGGATTTTGATTACTATGAATATCGTCGCATGATGGTACATGGAATACACGTGGAGAGAGCCCTGAAGGATTGAATGTGAAACCAAGGATTAAAAAAAAAAAATCGGGTCATAAGAAAAGCGTCCTCCTTGTTAGCGAAAACATTAATGATTTGTTATTTCAGAGAACTGAGTCCAAGACAGGACTGGACCTGATGAAAAGAAAAGCCTTAGAGTACAACATGTTTCACAAAGCAGATATTACCCATACACGACATCTGTACACTGCACAAGGGACAATTAGGATCCGATACAGAGTCGGTCATTGTGCACGGTCTAAAGGAATGCCAAGCATCCACACTCCCAGTACCCACAATCTCTTTGAAGTCCAATTTCCAAGTGCAATAAATTTTCTTTCCTAGAGAGAGCACAACCTGAGGAAACAATGAAAACACTTATCATACTTTATTAATAAAATGAGGAGAGTGAGAAGATGATTCACACAGGAGCGAGCCCAATAAAATTAAGAAGATAGCCATTATGTGAGTTTGGACATAGACTCAGTCCTTATGACACCTTGGCAGAGGAGAGAAACACATCATCACATGCCACGTCTTGGACATTATTACTGAATAATCTATACACAAATTCAAGCTTTAATGTGATGGAGTTAGCGGGGGTAGATTACATGACACGCCGGTTAATGCTGTGAAAGTTTAGTAAACAGACATAAAGAAATGAGTCTCCTTATCTTATTCCGTGATCCAGCTGGGACTCATCTCACGATCGTACCAGCAGGAATCGACTTCTGTCTCATACTATAATAGAAAGATTTTTTTTGTACACTACATTACCTGTCATGTTTAGTTTCCCTTCCTCAACGCCCAGATGAAATTCAATCGCATAAATGCTGCGACATGACTACTAGACTTCGTTACCTCTCACAAGTGGCTCTAAATTCACACTTCACACATATGAGGACTTCGGAATCACTGAAAAGAAATAAAATCATCATCACCATCATCTCACTAATAAATAAAGTGGGAGGCTACAAGAAACAGAAACAGGAAATTATTAAGTAACCATGAAGCAATTGCCAATGAACTAGGCCACACATTCTCTCAGATATTCATATTCCTAAGACCGAACGCTCCACAAAAACTGAACTTCAAAATACCTGTGAAATAAAGCTATGCCGTCGATTGCCAAGTTAACAAGCATACAACCCTTAATGAACTTGGCAGCCGGTAGTATGGCTCCATCCCGCAAGCAGAATTAGATGGACGAAAAAATCAAGTGTAATTGATAAGATTATTAAAGTTTAGTGTTTTTCTCTATTTACGTATCTCGATGACCATTCATAGGTTCAGACTGCCAGCTGCCTAGACTCGAAAGACGGAAAATTGGGCTGCAAAAAATTCAATATATCACCTAGTCAACGTCTCATGTGATACGAAAAAAAAAATAAAATAAAATAAAATAAAGGCGTTGGTTAAATCGGCCTCATGGTTAGTAGCACCTTCATTTATCTTGTGACTCTTAATGACTGTATATATATATATATATATATATATATATATATATATATATATATATATATATATATATATATATATATATATATATATATATATATATATATATATATATATATATATATATATATATATATACTGTATATATATATATATATATACTGTATATATATATATATATACTGTATATATATATATATATATACTGTATATATATATATATATATATATATATATATATATATATATATATATATATATATATATATATATATATATATATATATATAAAACTCTCGAAAATATTCATTTTTCATGCAAGCTGGCTGAGACGGGGAAAAGCATCTGCCTTAACCATCCTCGATCCGTTAATGTACATAGATCTAAAGCTCGTATTGTCGTCAGTTAAGGGAGCTCCCTATGACCTCTTCTTTATTGATTAAATTTTGGAAATTGATGTTTAATATTCAAATTCAATTTAAACTGAGTATCGCGAAGCTGGAAGTACTTATGTAAGAGAACAGTTAGGCGTAACAAATAAAATACATCGCATAGGGAAAGATGTTAAGGAGCTGCCTCATCTAGCTAGATACGAGCCTAAGTCGTTTAAACATTTCATCACGGTACCGTCTTTAATTAGTTTTCCTGCTGGCAGCTGATTTTATTTTGGGAGAGACCACTAGTAGAGATGATGTTACTGAAGAATTTATTTCTATCTCCCAGGGTCACATTCTCGTCGGGTAAGGAAGCTCTTAATCACCTGTTAACGATTTATTTTTGGACACGGCTGGTTAACATCAATTTGTATATAATTTGTGATGTGAATTAAAATTTTTCAATTATTATAATGAACAGACGAGGAGAGTAAGGAGTATCGTGATAAGCAAAATAAATCGCCAAGGAAGAGCTGTTAGGAAGCTTCCTTAACCGACGAGAATACAGACACCAATCCGAAAAGTTTAACCTGTCGTGAAAAGAATTATTTGGAGGTACGAAAATAAAAATAATGGTAGTTTATAAGTACACAGGAATTTAGGTTTTCTAAATATGAGAACAGATCTCTTTCATAACATGATCTTGAAATATCCAGGCGATTTTATGGAGGTTGGCAGAAAAAAATCTGAACTTGGACGGTCAGATGTATCCTTCCTGAACCCTTTGAATAAGAGAAATTCTTCCTGAGTTTAATATTATTTTATGGAGGTAACAATAAACATATGACATCATCGTAGTGACTGGGTTAAAAATCTAGACGGTGTTATGCAGCTTGTAAAACACTTGATATGACCTTCATTAAACTCATCCACAGAAGGCCTTTGTGCTTTCATTAAAATCACTTAAAGAATGGCCAAAAGCTTAAAAAGGCGCCACAGGATTGAGGTTAACCCTGTCTCCTCTGTTACGTCTTTTTTGCGTTATTACTAACACATCCTGGTGCTTGGAGTGGATGCTTGTGCTATGGGGTCAGAGGAGAGGGAGGGGATCCTCTCCTTTGTGCAGGCGCCCAGACTCCATTGTAAGTTTTAGTGTTTAGTGCTTTTAGTGTCTTTAATTTCAAGTTATTTAACTTTGTCGTATTGTCTGCTTTTATTCCTTTTTATTATCGTCTGTTTCACTGCTGTCCGGTGCCACAGAAGGCAGCTACGCCGCCAGTTTTCATTTAGTTTCATCAATCAGTCAGACGGTTTTACTCAGTGTTGGGAGTGGTTTCCCAAACTACCTTGATTGGATATACCTGTAAAAACCCCCATCACAGGTTGAAATCCTTTCTAGGTTGAAGCAATATTATCTGGATAGAACACAAATACACTTACAGAGCGTCACCGGCCAGCAGATAAATACTGTATTTTATGGCAGGTCTGCCACCATTCTGGATACACAAAGCTTTCATCATCATGATAAACATCATCATCATCATCATCATCATTACCATCATCATCAATACCTCGTTTCCCTACCCACGATGGGATGTGGTTAGGATCCTGAAACCAATAAGTAAATAAGTAAACATTTGCACATGTCTCTGTTTATCTATTTATCTGTCTGTTTATCTATCTATAGATAGTTAGATGAACAGACAGATGAATAGACAGATATAAAGGAAAAAACTAACCAAAGTCTGCTCAGTTGCATGGACCACATTCTCATCTGCTCTCCATTCAAAATAACGGAATTCTGACTCCACCTATATTTAAAATCCATACTAACGAGTTTTTCCAAATGTCTCTAAAACCAAGACAAAGGCCGCCTCTGATGACTCAAGAATCTCAGTGTTCGCCAACTCGTATGGGTCGTCGTCCTCCAAGACTTGCTCCAGTTGACTACGGCATACACTGTAGGTAGGCCATGGTATGCACCGATCGGTTGTAATCTCATCATTCTATGTAAATTTGCCTGCTAGTTCATGCATTGTTCACTGAAATTCATCTTCATATTGTTTTGGAATATGACCCTGGCATTTGCACCGCCTAATCAATGACTCAATCATTATATTTTTAACATAATTCTGTCAACCCCTGTACTGCCTAAATGTATTGGTATAGTGTTTTGGAGGTTGGTTCTTAGCCTACCGTCCTTCACTTAACGCCTTATTGTCGATAAGCTCATTTCTTCGAAGGTCAGTAATCCATTTGTTACAAAGCAACCCGTAAATATAGGAGTATTCCTTCCTGAGCAGTACAGGGTTAACACTGAGAACAACATAACAGCGCCACTTCCACACACGCCTCGAAACCGACAGTTTGTGACCTAAGTTGTAGTTGCTCAGGTTGATCAGATTGGGAGCCGGGTGAACTGCAGGCTGAAACGGCGTTTCATCTCAAGTCCACAATTCTCTTTTCGAATGACAAGGAGAAAGCTGGGGACGTTAGTGTAACCTACCACTGGAGTCACACTCATAATTATATGTGCCACCACATGAAGACATCCCTGTACAGAACCTCGGTACAAATAGAAAAATGAGGACACATTATTTCTGAGTGTAATATGATAAATTCTAAGAGAGTGGAACATTTATCTCCTAGTTTCTTCGAGCATCAGAGGCCAGACTTAGGTTAAAAGCTGAGAAATTGCTGTTTGTCATTAGAGAGATCTGATTCTGCCCCCCCTCCCCCAAAAAACATGGGGGCATAGGGAGGTTGTGTACTCACATTTCCTTGTCCATCAGCAAAGAATGGACAACAGTGGTATTGTTAGCTCTTTATTAGTGCAGCAATATCTCTTTATTCCCGTATGTGATGCATAGTACATTAGTAACCATTAATTTAGCGTAACGTAAGATGCGAGAACTCGTCCAGTGATGGGGAAACTCAGTCAAAGTTAAGACACACTTAGATCTTGTAAACTTGAGTACCACAATGCGATAATCCGAATAAACACATATAAATGAAAATACACATATACCATAATGTATATATTTTAATAAGTGCAACCCTTGGCTCATGTGAACGTAAACCTGGTGGACTGTAGACAAATTTTGTTCTACTGTAGTCTAGTATCTTCTAATCGCAAGATTGAGAGGGAGTTGATGGATGATTGTGCCGTGTCTTTTTGGTGTGTGTGTGTGTGTGTGTGTGTGTGTGTGTGTGTGTGTGTGTGTGTGTGTGTGTGTGTGTGTGTGTGTGTGTGTGTGTGTGTGTGTGTGTGTGTGTGTGTGTGTGTGTAACCTCCCACAGGAACCACCTTGTCATGGTGAAGTGCATGCGTACTCCGTACATCTGGTGGGCCGTACCAATGGGGGGAGATCCCACCAGCCTCAGCAGGAGGACAGAGTTGCCCATACTGCAGAGGCCATCAGTGAGGGGTCAGACTAAGTGTTCCCAGGCACCCTTGGATGGATTAATGCTACGGGAGTAAACCCCCAGTGAAAAATCCGTGAGCGGAGTCCTATGGAAGACAGGGCTTGACAGACAGAGCTCCCGGGAGACTCCTGCGACCCTGATCAGTATATGGATGTCGTGAATCTTCATACCACCATCACATGCTAAGAAGGGCCAAGTAATGTGGTGGTAAGGACTGCACATCCTCACCACCACACTAAATCCATTCATTGTGCAAACCCATTACTACATTTACCTCCCATTTCACCCTTTCATCAAAACCAAACTACCTATGGCGACAGGATAAGGTGACTGTGACAGGTCATGGGTATGGCTGGAAGTCACTAGTTCCAGTTCTGGAATGGCCTAGTCACTGGCATGGTGGCATAGGTGCAGATCATGCCTTCAGCAGCATCCAGTGCGGCTAAGCAGCCAGAAACGGACACCCAACTACTTACTCTGATGGGTAGGGTTTAGAAAAGGCAACATAAACATTTGCTGCTCCACACCTGGGCACATAACCGCGTCTGTCAATGACTCCACATTGCGGTTGAAGAACCAAAAGAATCACACTGACTCTTGCTACCTGGTATATATGAACCTGATTTGATACTGACCAAGACACATGACCACGCCGTAGGATTCCCCTTATTCCCGTTGATTTGAAAAGATAATACATTGACATAGATGCTTTAACTGAGACTCACCTCTCAGGAAAGGGCAACCCAATAGAAGCAGTAGATGATTATAAATATTTCTGGATACCCAGACAACCTACCATAGAGGATCCAAGAATCACCTGTGGGTGTATTATGAGAGATGCTCATGTCCTGGCACATACCTCTTTCTAAAGCCAATATGCAACATTCATCAGTGCCTATGCCCCAATGCTTGACTCTAAGGACACCATCAAAGATTCCTTTAATGACTATTTGGATGCTACCATTTGCCCAATACCATATTTTTTTTATGCAAGGAAGAAGGATCCACAGGCCAGGAGCCCACAAACCATTCCTTCAAAATATATATATATATATATATATATATATATATATATATATATATATACGCCTGGACACACTGCAAATTCATCGTTCCTGTAGACTTTAATGCCAGACTAGGAGAAGATAATTACCTCTTGCAAGGCATTTATCGCTAGCTTCCTTTCTGGTCGTTCTATAGCCGCTGTTGTAGACGGCCACCGTTCTTCTCCTAGATCTATCAACAGTGGTGTTCCTCAGGGCTCTGTCCTATCACCAACTCCCTTTTATTCATCAATGATCTTCTAAGCTGTACATCTAACCCTATCCACTCATACGCTGATGACTCCACCCTTCACCTTTCCATTCGGTTCCCGCAACGCCCATCTCAACAGTTACTTCAAGAAACAAGGGATGAGGCTATGGCACACCTAATGTCTGACTTGGCTCGTATCTCTGACTGGGGTAAAAATAATATGTTGTCTTTAATGCATCTAAGACTCAGTTCTTACACCTATCAACCCGACATAATCTTCCACAGGTATACCCATTAATGTTTAATAATATTCAGCTTAATCCTGCATCATCCTTGAACATGCTTGGGGTTTCATTTACTCGGGACTTATCTTGGAAAGATCATATTACATCTCTTGTAAAATCTGCTTCCAAGAGATTGGGTGTGCTAAGCCGTCTCCGCTCTTTCTTTACCCCTGCACAATTGTTGACTCTATACAGGGGTTTTATCCGCCCCTGTGTGGAGTACAACTCTCATGTGTGGGGAGGCTCCCCACATACAGCTCTTCTCAATAGGGTGGAGTCAAAGGCTTTTCGTCTCATTAACTCTCCTCGTCTTACTGACTCCCTTCAACCTCTGTCTCTTCGCCGCACTGTTGCATCTTTATCTCTTTTCTATCGCTACTTTAATGGTCATTGCTCCTCTGAACTGTCTGCTTGCATTCCTCCACCTCTACGACGGGCGCGTAGCACCCGTCTGGCAGCAAACTCTCATCCCTTTTCTGTCCAACTCTCTAATGCAAGAGTTAACCGTTACTCCTAGTCTTTCATTTATGCAACAGGTCAGCTCTGGAACTGTCTCCCTCTATCTGTATTTCCTGCTGCCTATGATCTCCAGTCTTTCAAGCGCAGTGTGTCCAGGCATCTCCAAATGATCGGATCTTGAATTTGGCTCTCTGTTGTGTTTTGTTTTTCTCTTGGAGGGAACTGTTACGGCGGGCTCATGGCCTTTGGTTCCTTCTTCCTCGCATAAAAAAAAAAAAAAAAAAAAAGAAACACAATGGCCTTCGACTGCCCTCATTATGCTCATAACAGTCTGGTCATCAGCAACACTATTTTTCAATTTAATAACTAAAAAGCACACAGAGAGCGTATACCTCCATCAGTGCCATCGCAGGATCCGGATCCGATTCCGCCCCAAAATTTAATCACTTCTTTCTTGCTCCATGGCCCACCCTTCCACATAATTTCACCGAAATTCACGGAGATTTGGAGATATCGTGGGAAAACAAACAAACAAACAAACATAGGTGAATAAAAAACCTCCTATAAACACAAGACACATGGATGCACCAACGATCCAGACATTGGTACCTAATTGATTATGTAGTTACAATGGAGAGAAACTCAAGAGGAAGCTCTTATAATCCAAACCATGAGAGGTGCTGAATGCTCAACATACCATAATTTTATACTCGCCAAATTGTACTTGGTCATACGGCCACAAATGCGCCATAGACTCCAAGAAACTAAATTGTATTTTAAAGGATGCAGGGACTAGAAACAACTTCCACAGCACTATCACAGACAAGCTCTCCCAGTGCCCACCACTTAACCCAGAAAACAATGCAGCAAATTTAAACGCAGTGTAGTCGAACATTAAGACACTGCTTCAAAGCACTGCAGAAGAAACCCTAGATACTCACCGTCATAATGACTGGTTTGATGAACATGCTGAGGGCGTATATGACCTTCTTGCAATGAAGAATAAGGTACAAAACGACTGGTTGGTTTATCCTACTGTAGTTCCCTAACACTAAAATCTGAATTCCAGAATCTCAGACGTGAAACCCAGAGGAAAGTGCATGACATGGAGAACATATTTTGGACTGAGCAAACAAAAGAGCTGCAAATTCTAGCTGTCACTGATGACCAATATGGATTCTACAAGGCGATAGAAACTCTCTAAGGGCGAACCAAACACAACATAGCCTCTACACGATCAGCCAAAGGAGAGCTCCTGAAAGACAAGTAAGCAGTTCTAAAAGGAAGGGCACGACATTTAATTTCTTACTTGACAGAAGAAACCCGGGGGAGCACAATATCCTTGATAACATCCCCAATACTCCTCAAGCGGCAGATATACACCTGCATCTCTAAAGATTAACAAACCATGCCGTGGTGGCATACCATCTGAACTAATCATAGAGGGTAGCCAGTTACTCCACCAGCGCGTCAATAATCTCAAACTGACCATCTGGAATCAAGAACGAATTCCTTCTGAATGGCTTATTTCCGATATTGTAACCATCTACAAGAGGAAACGGAACTGGTCAAATTGTGACAACATAGAGGTATCTCCCTCCATGTGAATGCTAGCAAAGTACTATCCAAGATAATGTTATCCAGACTACCAAAACATATGACTGAGTCAACACTTCATGAAACACAATGTGGATTTTGGAAGGAAAGAAGTACATGTGATATGATCTTATCATCTTTATTGCCAGTGAGATACAAGGGAAATGCCACAAGCAGAACCGTGAATTATACATTACATTCTCTGATCTTGCATAAGTATTTAGCACTTTCAACAGAGAACTTTTATGGAATGCCCTTTCAAGATTTTGAGATCCAAACGAGCTTTTTACCATCTTGAAGAGACCCCCTGACAACATGAACGCTTGTTTATCCATTGGTGGGAGCCAATCCAATCCCTTCAACGTGGACGTGGGTGTCAAACAAAGCTGCGTCCTGGCTTCCGTCATTTTCTACATCTGTTTCAGTGCAATCACCCTTTTATGTCACCAACAAATGAAACCTGATGATAGAATAAAAATCCATTTCCAGATAGGCGGTAACTTATTTAAAATCAAACGTCCTCATGCAAGAAGACTGAACTGTCTGATTTCCTAGAGTTACAATATGCTGATAACTGTGCTACTCTTGCACATACCCCAGAAGTCCTACAGCAGAGTCTTTCCATTTTTTCTAATATACGAGTATACCATGCAACTGGGCTCTGAATAAATGTCAGTAAAACCAAAAAATGTCTCAGAAAAACAACCTACCAGAGTCTCATTTACTTAAGATAAAAAGCAAAAATGTAAAACAAGGGAAAATTTTACCTACCTTAGAAGAGTTCTCACAGATACGCATAACAATGATGCAGAAGTCCTTGCACAAATCAACCACGTCTTAGCTTTTTTTGGACGTCTCAGACCCAGTGTCTTTCAAAGACCAACCTGAGAATCAAGACCAAAGTAGCAGCATATGCAACTGTATGACTCTACACCCTCTTATACAGTGCCGAATCCTGGACTACTTACCAGCATTATATCAAACAGCTTGGGTCATTCCCCCATACAATACCTACAACGCATCCAAGGACTTACATAGGAGGATAAAGCCCCTTAATCTCAAATTCTCGTGTGGGCAAAGGCAACTAGCATAGAAACCATGCTGGCTAAACAAAATCTGAGATGGGTCAGGCACTTGTGTATGCCAGAGTACCACCTTCCCAACCAAGTTCTGTATGGCCAACTCCCTGCAGCACGTCACAACCTGAAGGACAGAAGAAATATATAAAAATCATATAAGGACAACTCTTAAGAAATGCAACATCATACCAACAGATCCTGAAACCAAAGTCTCGTACAAAACACAGTGGCGAGCCCACTGTAGCGAAGGAACCAAATCTCTTGAAGCAGCTCGGAACCTGGCCAGAGAACAGTGTAAACAATGGAGGAACTACCAAAACAGAGTTCTCCCAGAAAACCTTGATTTGACATGCTGACTGTGTGGTAAAGTCTGCGTATCCAGCATAGGTCTGCACAGTCACACGTTGACATCAAAAACAGTGAGAAACAAACAATCCTAGTGAGTATAGCATGCGTTGTCTTCTGCAGCAAAAGGACAGCTTTATGTACTTAAGTGTGTGTGTGTGTGTGTGTGTGTGTGTGTGTGTGTGTGTGTGTGTGTGTGTGTGTGAGAGAGAGAGAGAGAGAGAGAGAGCAAATATGCTTCGCTGTTACTCCAGCTTCACAAGATCTTACAAGAAATTAATGATGGTTTATTTTGCCCTAATTTTCGCATCATACCTTAGCACACAAATAACGTTGCATGAGTATTTTGTCTGACACTGTAACTTAAATTCGTAAGCGGCTAATTCTGTAAGCTACCCAACTGTGATGGCAGATCGTTTGCATATAGTGAGGATGTGGCTGGAAGGCGTATCGGTGAGAGACATTGCCCTGGAGACTGGTGCAAGTGTCTCCTCGGTTTATAGATGGATTCACCGCTGGCAACAGGAGAGCAACATGGATGCCAACGTTTGTCACAGAATTCATCTCGGAACTACATCGTGGTGTATAGCTACAGAAAACGACATATTATCCCAGCAACATCAGTTCATCCTTTTGCCTACAGTTTATTTTGCACAATGAAACATCGTCTCTTGGAACGTATACCCTTTTCCATTTTTGCTTGAGAAGCCAGTACTCTAGGCATTGGCAATTAATGATTGTGGAGCTCAAGGGAGAATAAGAAATTAGCGGGACATCTATTCAGTCTCGTGTCTCGATCTGGGACAAGCCAGTCTTGATTTGTGGTTACAGAATAGCACGACAGGACCAAACTGGCAGCGAAACTTAAAGCACAAGACACTAAAAACTCTTTAAGAATATAAACAAACCGCCGCCATTGTGTTTTCAAATCAAAGGCAAAAGCTTGCTTAAATAACAATAAAAACTGTCTGTGAATCCCTTTTGCTTACGTTCTTCATATTAGTCTTCTCTCACCTGGCGATTTTATTTTCATTACATATTTTACTGAAGGAGTTTAATTGTGAATGTTTCTGACTCCTTCCCGGCAGGAGGAATTCTTGTTAGTAGGCTAGAAAAATGATTTCTGCTGCATTTCACGTTGTAATTATTCAGCAGTTTGTATAGTGTGCATTAGTGTCAGATTACCTTCCTTGTTTGGCAGCAGGATACCACTGCATATTTATTAAACCTTTCACTACGATGTATTAGTTTCTTCTAGCAACCTACAACCTGTTTCATTGATCTCGGGAGACATTTCATGGTGACAAGGTGCTTGACAGTTATATTGAACCCCCCCATTTTGAGGGCAACGTCAATGAGTTCACTTTCCACATAATGTTTGCTCAACATCTTCAGGATGTCAACTCGTATACCAGTAGATGAAAATACATCTCAGCTAACTCATTAGTACCCTGTCCTAGTAACTGTTCAAACTGGTCCCTGATTTTCTGTGCACAGTATTGTCAACTTGATTTATAAGTACATGCCTGTCTCATTCTGTATCATAACATGCTTTCCATATAATTTCATTTATTGCCAGAGAGTGTTCATGTAGTGAAGGATTTGATATCACATCCCTCTGGTCGTCTAAGACGAAAACAGCCAATCTGTTTATTTTCAGACACTCTGGGCTCTTGGCCTAAAAAGGGCAAAAGGAGTTTTAAAAGATCCTTGTTGAGTGATTTTAAGAAATAACCTTTTTTTAAGGTATTAAAACGAATCTTTGTGAATATAACAATAATCCACATGAATCATATTGGTTCTAGGGGGATCCCAGCAAGGTACCTTTAAGCATCCAAGAGGCCCTAGGAAGATATAATTCATACCGGTCTCTCAGTGACACTGACTCCGTTAGACCGGCCCCTGGGCCAGACCGGCACTGAACTAAGCCGTATTGAGATATCAAGGGTTGGCATTCTCATAAAATACGTCAGCGTTGTAAAGTGCTTTACAGACCGGGATGATTTCTCAATTATATTATCTCAGTCACAGTAGAATATTATCAGGATATCCCCTCCTAAATGCAAATGGAGACAGGGTAAAAAAGATGAACACAATGAATAGTAATTTGATTTTGGAACTACCCTAACTGCACTACAGTCTCCAAAAGGCCCGCTCCTTCTGCTGCCATTCAGCAACTCACAACCTTATATTCATCTGAATTAAGTTGCATACCGTTACTATAATCTGTTTAGTTACTTACACAATTTAGGTTTATCCAGTTGTTAGTTTTGATTACTCTAATATAATGTTTGAGTTACATATGGGCAGCAGGAGGAACAAAAATTTTGAACAATTAGCACATTTACCTCAGTTTCAAAATAAAATTAGTATATAGCCTATAATGTCATCATGTTTTTCATCCTCTCCCAATTTTTCATGGGGGAGGCAGATCTTGACAATTGTCCTTTAACCCGCTAAGAGCAAGAAAAAGTGAAAGGAATAATGAGGACAGTTAATATGAAACAAAATTGTCAAGAGAGCTCTACGGTAGTGAGTACCTGAAGGACAGATTAAGGCTCGTATTCTCGTCGGTTAAGGAAGCTGCATGCCACCACTTCCTTAGGGATATGTTTTTGGATATGGGTGGTTAATATTATTTTGTACGTTATTTATGCAGAGTATGGCGAAACTGTAGGATTTATATAACAGAACAGGACAGTAAAGTGTAATAAACTTAAATTATCCTAGAGGAAAAGGTGTTAGGGAGCTTCCACAACCAACGAGAGTTCGGGCCCAGGTAACTGTGGGTGATGAAGCGGGTCATGATCAACGACACGATCTTTGGTGATCGGTATACTGTACAGTCTCCTTCATCAGCCCCTCTCTGCCAGGTGCTTAAGATATACAGTCGTGGTCGTAAATAATCACCTATCCTCGGGTCCCGCGTGCCTCAGGCTGGCTCCTTTATGCGCGGCAAGTCACAGTGGAGTAAGAGGGGCTGACAGGGAGGGGCCAAAGGGAGAAGGGAAGGTGGGTAGAGGGATGAGTGATGGTGCGGGGATGGAATGAGAGATCGGAGGGAGGGTAAGTAAGGGAGGGAGAATAAATGCGAAGTGGTGGTCACATTATTTGTCTATTTTCTTTCATTCATGCACAATATAAACAAGTTAACATTCAGTAGATAATGCTGCATTACACCTTGTATAGCGGCATCAAATTACAAGCTTTAGATAGGTACTGATATCAAGATATGGTTTGTGAGAGAAATATACTGACGTGGCAGATGAAACATTAGTGCGGAGCCAGATGCTTGTGTTTATCCGTTTATTTTGACTTCGGACGCAGAATGGAAGCTGGATGGCTCTGACTTCCGTAACGTTTGTTTAAGAAACGTCATCTACCCTAATAAGTAATCAATTTTTGGACCTAAGTATCATAATGCAACCATTGACACGGCTGTGTCCACAGTAAATACAATCATCCTCTCGGTATACACTCCCTCTATGCAGTCACCACCATGCCAACCATTTTATGGCATTTCAATATCTAAAGGCTATTTAAAATAATTGCGCATAATAGGTAAATAAATCTGATGTCTGTGCACATGGGTGAATATAATAACAATTTCTCTCATAAAATGTTAGAAGGGAAATGTAACACAATCCTACCCAAACTCCCAAACTATATCTACGTCAATGTTTACCGACGTTGTTCAAGCCATAATAGCCAGGAGAGTCTTAGTAAGTAGTCCAGTGGCCACCTGCCTCAATAACCTTTTGCAGTCGTCGCGGCACCGAGGAGACGATGTCTTTGGTGGTTTGTTGGTTTCGTCTGAACAGCTCTCACTCGTCCTTGGTGTGCTGGAGGGGGAGGGTGGGTGGCTTGTCTTCTCGTTCTCTTTCCACGCATTGACAATCTGGACTCTCACAGTCTCCTTGGTTCAGCATTAATGTTTAATCTGTCACGTCAGTTTACTTCTTTCACGAGCCAGCCCTTGATTACACCAACTACATATAGCTAGCTATCTGACGCCACTAAACAAGGTGTAATGCAGCATTATCTACTGACAATTCCCTGAATGAGGAAAAATAATAGACTAGTAGCCTACTGTGACCACCACTTCACATTTATTTTCCCTCCCCTACATACACTCCCTCCCCTCCCTCACTCCATCCCCGCACCATCACTCGTACTCCACTCACCTTCCCTTCTCTCTCTGGCCCCTCCCTCTCAGCCACTCTTACTTCACTGTGACTTGCCGCACATAATGAAGCCAGCCTGAGGCATGGGGTACCAGAGGATAGGTGATTATTTATGACCACGACTGTACACTTACATGCATTAACCCGCCCCGTCCCGACGACGTATGGGTACGTTGCAACGATTTGCATTTGCCAGTCCCGGCGACGTACCAGTACGTCGTGCAATTGCAATGTGCATAATTTCGACAATTTTCAAATTTCGCGCTTGATTTGCGGTACGTACCCTCGCCTGACCTTCCCCTACCTGCCACCAGGCGGGGACACTCGGCAACCCCACGCGACCCACGCTAGCCCGCCACTCGTCCACTCACCTGGTAGCCACGGTCCTGCTCAGACATGGCTAAGAGAGGTCTCTCAGACAGTGAGATTCAAGGCGCCCTGGACACCTTTAACGGCGACAGTGATTCCCCACTGGATGACGAGGAGAAGGACAAAGATTATGTGCAGCCAGAGGAGGAAGAAACCACCAACAGTGACGAGGAAGTTCCGTCCCCCAGGAAGCGGCAGTACGTGACTTACCGTGCTGCTAGAGAGGGGCAGGAGGCAAAGAAGGCACGTGGTATATCCTATCCCTATCCCCAGCGTGCTTTGAAAGGAGAATTCGAGGTCGAGGACGAGGACGGAGCAGTGGGACGTGCTGCCACGTGGTATGGACGGGAGGTCATAACACATCGTGGCCCAGAGCGCACACCACGTCGTATGAGCAGGTATGGGCCTAGCATTCTGTTTGGGGAGCTAGGAAGTCAAGTGGAGGGAGTGGGGAGTGAAATGGAAAGTCCTGGGATTAGGGAAAGTGAGAGTAATGTGAGTGAGTCATTGCTCTCCCTACGTAGTGTGAGGCGGCAGAGTGGATCACGTGGGCCAGTGTGGGTGCGTTCCTTATCACGTGGGGTTGTGAGGGAGGGGGAAGGTGGGGAGGAACCACTCCAAAGCACGTCTTATGCTCCCCAATATCCCCTAACACGTGGTCGAGCTAGGTAATTCAACTATTTCATCCCCACAGCCCCCTAATGTTCCTCAAAGCCGTAAGGGTAAGGGAAAGGGAAAGGGTAAAGGCAGAGGGAAGAGGAGTGACAGTGGGGAAGCCCTCCGTACTCCTTCTCCCCAACCTCCCCAACCAGGATCTCCTCCCCACCCAGACGAAGGCGGTGATGGGGACGAGGGATTTGTGTCGTTTGACTGGGAGGATGGGAGTGATTTTTCTCCCCTCATTCACCCCTTCACTGAGCAAGGGCGATCTGGCTGCATTGCACCAGGTATTCACAGTAATTCCACCAGGTTGGATTTTTTCCACCTGTTTTTTAGTGAGGCATTCGTGGATCAGATCGTTTATCAAACAAACCTGTTTGCAAGCGCCCAGCGCCTAGAAAGTGAAAGATTGGGAACAAGGAGTAGGCATTCTATGATCTATGATTACCCTGTCTCCCTTCCAGAAATGTTTTTATTTTTTGCCCTTGTCCTTTTGATGGGTATTATAAGAAAGAATAGAATTCCTGCTTACTGGACTAGGGACCCTGTTATGTTTACCCCCATATTTGGTCAAGTGATGAGCCGTAATCGGTTTCAACAAATTCTAAGTCGCCTCCATTTTTATGATGCTCATGACCCTACAAATGCAAACAACACGGACAAAATGAGGCGAATTCGGTTGGTCTTTGATCACCTCAGGCAAACCTTTCGATCCTCATTCTATCCCTATAGAGATCTCGTCATAGACGAGAGTCTCGTGTTGTGGAGAGGCAATATTTTATTCAGACAGTATATACCCAGCAAAAGGCACCGTTTTGGGTTCAAGATCTTTGTTATGTGTGACTGTAGGACTGGATACGTGCAAGACATAGTCTTGTACACCGGTGCACAGACAGACATAATAGAAGATCGAAGTATTGGACTGTCGGGAGCAGTGGTAAAGACGATGATACAAGACTACCTTCATCGCGGTCACGTTCTCTACCTCGACAACTGGTACACTAGCCCTCTTCTCGCTCGTTATCTTCACACACATGAAACGGGAGTCTGTGGAACCGTAAAGGTGAACCGGCATCACATGGTCAAGGTAGGGCGGAAACTTGCAAGGAGTGAGGTTGTCTTCTTCAAAGCCTACAACATCCTTGCAACAATGTGGAACCACAACAGAGAAGTAAGCCTCTTGTCCACGGTTCACCGCCCCTTGATGCACCGTACTGATTCTGTAGATTACCATAGCGAAAGCAGGCGTCGTGTTTGGAAACCTGAGTGTGTTATGGATTACAATATAAACATGCGCCTCGTGGACCAGTCAGACTCCATGATATCGACGGTAGAGTGTGCCAGGACAACGATGAAGTGGTATAAAAAACTGTTCTTTCACTTACTAGATATCACTGCTCTGAATTGCCACCACCTTCACGCCATGACCACAGGAGTTCAGGAAACATTTGAAGGGTTTGTGAGGGAGCTCACAAGAGAAATGTTTGCAAAGTATGCTGTTGAAAGGTCCCAACAGCGCACCCGCACTGCCCCTGTTACCCAAACTCCCCAGAGAATATCCGGCCGCCATTTCCCCACTCCTATCCCTCCCCAGCCCAACAGACCTAGGCCCCAGCGCAGGTGTCACGTGTGCAGTCATTCCCAGGTGAGACTCGCGACACAGAGGAAGGACACCCGCTGAGTGCGTGCAGTGTGACGTGGGTCTGTGTATTCACCCATGTTTTAGTGAATATCACACGTTGATGCAATTTTAGCATGGTGTGAATGCGAAAGGACGCTGAAATTATGAGGTAAATGCGACAGACAGACGCTCAGTGAAATTATCAGTCATGTGGATCTCCAGATATTAGTATAAAGTGCCTACGGGTAGAACATAAGTGAAAACATTGGGTGTAAGTATATAAATCAGCCCTAAGTTGACACTTACATAGAGAGGGTTGTATGATGAGATATTCTGTCGCTCAGTGCAATAAATACGTCCCGTAATTATATAATTATTATTATGTGACATTCTTACGGGTATAATATAAGTTCAAATTATTGTATATGATGATGTATATTCTAAGTCAAATATTCATAGCGTGTGTATAAAGATAAGATTTCCTGACGCTCAGTCGAATGAATAAGGCACGTATTAGTCAAAATAAAAGTCAGCAAGTCATAAAGTGAATAATTAGTATATAAGTGTGTGAGTGAATTAGTATATAAGTGTGTGAGTATTATGTATGACGAAACATTCCTTGCGAGGGTATTTTCAGGAGATATTCTCACGCTCACTTGAATAAATAATGGCAGTAAGTATGTACAGTGCATTCTAGGGGTGTAAACGTGTGTAATGTAAGTGGGAAAATATAATTGGAGTGAATAAATAAAGTAGATGATGAAACACGAGTGTTTGAGATCGTGGTTGCTACGTGAATATGAGCTAGCATATCGCTAAATGCCCTCGTAATGAATGAAAATAATTGAAAACCTTTACAGTGGTGGAGGAAAGGTTCTATGTAAAGGGGAAAATAATTGGAAAGTGATAAAACAATTTGGTATGTTGAAATACGAGTCATAGCGAGTGCGCTTACTAAGCTGATGTGCGCTAAACTTATGCTGCATGTCATCATAATGAATGAAAACATCTGAAAACACTTACAAACAGTTGTAATTGGTAAATTGTCATTGAAACAGAAGTATACAAGTAGAAAAAATGATAGGTTGACTCATACCAGAAACTTAGCATATAGCATGTTACGACTCAGACCAAACTCGCTATGCTCTCGCGATGGTACAATGCTTATTTTTCATATATATGTGTCTGAAATCCATTATATTGTTACTGTTATTGTTTATTAGTTCAAATTCAATAAATGTAGAGGTGTTGTGTGTTGTTTCTCCCATTATTCCTTACCATAGAAAACATAAACCCATATCCAGCCCATTACAGAATACGATACCTGCGGGGGGAAACCACACCTGTACAGACCACTTATAGACTGCAGGAACCACTTTCTTTATGATTTTCCTTCGTTTCTCGACCTAAGCAGAAGTTTTAGCAAAAAAAAAATTTTTCCAAAAAGGCTCAGGACTGGGGGATGTCATAGGTGCGGAAACCCTCGAGACGTGACGGGTTAATACACCAACACTCGTATTTAGTTTCTGACCACTAACTTGCGAGTAGGCTACATTTGAACTATACAGTAGGTATGGTGGGTATGGGGAGAGCACATTTTACAGCTGTGTGTGTGTGTGTGTGTGTGTGTCTTGGTTGTGTTTGACAGACTATAAGTCAGATATAAAAGAACAGATAACTTTCAAACGAAGTTAACCTGTCACGTCCCGAGCTATTTCCCACCTCAAACATCCCCCAATCCCGAGCTATTTTGGAATTTCTTGGCCAAAACCTCCGCTTTTGGTGAGAAACATCGGAAATTCATAGAAAAATCGCTCACCTGAGATTTAAAATACTCGATACAGGTAACAGTACCTCCTTCCCTTACTGGGTTTTCTATCAGGCTGGCTCAGAAGAAAACGAGATCTATGGGGGGGTAACTATTCCACACCACTCATAAACGGTATTTATTTATTTATTTGGTACGAATTTATATGTAGTACGAGAGTATATTGGTTTTAAAACAGTAATATAGGCATTATAAGTATTATTTCATTCACTAACTCATCAACATACCTGACCTTTTTTGGCGACATTACATGATCATCATTTCTGACTGTTTCTTCCTCTAATGCTATGTAAACTTTGTCCTCCACATTGTCATCGATTGGGGAATCACTCTGGCCCTGAATGTCTTTATTGGCTAGGTCACTGGTAACAGGTGAATTGCCGAGACAATGGCGTGTGGGGAGGGGGAGGTTATGTGGTGTAAGGCATTGTTCCTGCCTGGCATCTTGCAGAGCAATAGAGGATGGAGTTCCGTGTATACATACGAAAAATCACATGCGAAAATTGAAAATTGTGCAAATTATGAACCTTGCAATTGCGCAACATACCAGTAAGCTGATGGGACTAGCTGTGACAAAATGTTGCAACGTATCCATACATCGATGGGATGCCTTGGGTTAAAGAAGAAATAACCACAATGGCAAAATAAGAACCGAGGTATCATTATGAAATGGTGATCACTCACCACCTGGGTACCCACCAGGTTTTATATATACTGTATATATATATATATATATATACCCCCCTAGGGGTAGGTTTTTTTTTTTCAAGAATACTCCCCCAGTATCCCTGCTTGTCGTAAAAGGTGACTAAAAGGGTTGGTGGAGGGTTAGTGCCCCTCGCCAGAAAACAACTAACTAAAAAGACAAACAATAAGCCTCGGACAAGGACAGACCAAAAGACGATGACCAAGGACCCGACAAAGGACATGGTAATTGGAACCTGGAATGTAAGGGGAGCGAATGATGAGGTGAAAGAGAGAGAGATTGTCCAGGTGCTTGAGGGTGCGAAAGTTGATGGATGCGGAATAACTGAAACGAAATGGAGAGGTGAGAGTGTGAGAGAATGGGAGTATGGATGGGGTATATGTGCAGGAGTAGGTGAGAATGAGAGGGCAAACGAAGGAGTATGTATAGTTGTGAGTAAAAGATGGAAGAAGAGCATAAGAGAGTATGGATCAGTTGGGTCAAGGATTGTGTGGGTAAGATTGAAAGTTGGAATACAAATGTGGGCGATTGTGTGTGTGTATGCACCAACACAAGATCGTGTAAGCAGAGTGAGAGATGAGTTCTGGACACATGAGGAAGTGTGGATGGAAAAGTTTGGAAGGAATGAGAGAGTGTTTTTGATCGGTGATATGAATGGTAAAGTAGGGAATGTGAAGGTGGATGGAATCGTTAGTGAGTGGGGTGTGCCTGCAGAGATAGATGAGAATGGCAGTGCGTTAGTGGACATTTGTGTTGGGATGGGGTTCGTGACAGCCAATACCCTCTTCAGGCACAAAATGATCCACAGGTATACATGGCGAGTGATGAGAAGGATGGGTGGTGAACTGAATGAAAGGAAAGCAATGACTGATTATGTGTGTGTGGATGAAAGGATACGAAAATGTGTAATGGATGCAAGAGCTTATAGAGGTTGGGGGAGTGGACTTTCTGAACACTACTTGGTGGTGGCCAGAATCAAGGTCCAATTAGAATGGAGAAATAGAAGAAGGGAAGGACGGGAAGAAGGAATATTTGTAAGGAGAGTGGAAAGGTTACAAGAGGATGAGAAAAAGGCAGAGTATAAGAGAGAAGTGGAGGAACGATTGGGCAAATATTAATTGGAGCAGATGGGGGATGTGGAAGGTGTGTGCAGGATATTTACAGAAGAAATATGTGCAGCATGTGATGTGGTGTGTGGGATGAAGAGAAGATGGAGGGGTGTGCAAGGAACAGCATGGTGGAATGAAGAGGTGAGACAGGCTGTGGCACAAAAGAAGAAAGCATAAAATGAATGGATGAGAAATAGGGGCGGGGAAGAAGTTGAGAGGTGGAAGAGAGAGTTATATGTAGAAAAAAAGAGAGAGGTGGAAGAGAGAGTTATATGTAGAAAAAAAGAGAGAGGTGAAAAGATTAGTAAGAGAGAATAAGAAGAGAGCGGATGAGGAATTTGGAAGGAACTTGAGTGTAAAGTGGAGGGACTGTAAGAAAATGTTCTGGAAAGAGGTGAAAAGAGTAAGACAGGGTGGAAGTGAAGTTAGCAGGGGAATGAAAAATAAAAATGGAAGATTACTAGTGGAGAAGGGAGAAAAAGTGAGCAGATGGAGAGAACACTTTAAGGAATTGTTGAACATAGCGGATGGAAGTAATGCGAGTTTAAGTGGCTTGGGAATGGCTTGGAGAAGGAGGGAGGTGAGAAGACAGGAAGAAATCAGTAGGATAGAAGTTGAGGATGCAATGAAGAAAGTTAAATTGGAAAAAGCCCCAGGAATTGATGGAGTGTGTGGTGAAATGGTAAAGTATGGGGGAGAGATAGCAGTAGAATGGATGTGGAAAATGTGCAAATTGGCTTGGGAGGAAGGTAGAGGCCCGGAGGAGTGGAAGTCAGGTATAATTATTCCCTTGTACAAAGGAAAAGGGGAAAAAGAAGTGTGTGGTAATCATAGGGGCATCTGTCTTCTTAGTATAATAGGAAAATTGTATGGTAGGATACTAATTGACAGAGTTAGAGAAAGAACAGAAGAATTAGTTGGAGAAGAACAGGGAGACTTTAGGAAGGGAAGAGGTTGTGTAGATCAGATATTCATTCTCAGATCTTTAGTGGAAAAGTTTCTAGAGAAGGGAAAGAAGTTGTATGCAGCTTTCATGGATTTGGAGAAAGCATATGACAGGGTGGATAGACAAGGATTGTGGAAAGTATTAAGAATATATGGAGTAGATGGGAAGTTGTTGAATGCTGTGAAGAGTATGTATGATGGTGCTAAGGCTGCAGTGCGCGTGGATGGTGAACTGAGTGCATTTTTCTCTTTGAAGGTTGGGTTGAAACAGGAATGTGTCATGTCTCCATGGTTGTTCAATCTGTACATGGATAGGGTAATAAAAGAGGTACAAGGTAGGTTAATGGATGTTGGAGTGACCCTGGTGAAAGAGGGTATTGTTTGGAAACTCCCAGTACTGTTGTTTGAGGATGATACTGTGTTGTTGAGTGAAGACGAAGGAGAGCTGCAAGGCTTGGTGGATGAGTTTGGGAGAGTTTGTAAGAAACGGAATCTAAAGGTGAATATACGGAAGAGTAAAGTGAAGGTCTTTGAGAGAGGTGAAGTCAGTGAATGTAGAGCGAGGTTGGATGGTGAGGAATTGTAAAATGTGAGTACGTTTAAGTACGTGGGTAATGTGATGAGTAAGGATGGAGGTTTGGAGGGTGAAGTGCTTGAAAGGGTACAGCAGGGAAGAAAGGTTGCTGGTTCCTTGAAAGCAGTGATAAGAAGCAGGGAAGTGAGCATGGAAGTGAAAAAGTTACTACATGGCAGTATTGTGATACCAACTCTAACGTATGAAAGTGAAGCTTGGACTTTGCTGGAAGAACACAAGTCAAGAGTGAGAGCAGTGGAAATGAGTTATTTAAGAGGAGCCTGTGGAGTCACATGGAGAGAGAGGCTGACAAATGATGAAATAAAGGAGCGTTGTGGTGTGGATGTGGATGTGATAGGAAGCGTTAGGAGGAATACACTGATGTGGTTTGGCCATGTGGAGAGGATGGAGGGTGCAGGACTGACGAAGAGAGTTTATGTGAGTGAGGTGGAGGGGGGAAGAGGGAGGGGGAGGTCGAGGATGAGATGGAGGAATGAGGTTGAGCGGTATATGAGAGAGGGGTGTGTGAGTTGGGAGCGGGGCAGTGAAATGGCGGGGATCTGAGCGACGTGGTGATTTGTTTGTGGCCACCCCGAACGGGATATATATATATATATATATATATATATATATATATATATATATATATATATATATATATATAACTTTGAGGTTTTATCTATCAGTCCATCTATCTATCTATCTATCTATCTATCTACCTACGTTTCTTTCTGTCTATGTATATATCTATCTATGTTTATATCTATCTATATACCTATATCTATATCTGTATTTGTTTCTATCTATCTATATATAAACATAACCTTGAGGTTTTATGTATATAGATAGATAGACAGATATATATATATATATATATATATATATATATATATATATAAAACCACTGAGCCACTGTGGTACATTGGCAAAGTGTGCGGTTTCTTACACTGAAGAACGAGGGTTCGCGCTTCATCAGGATATTAATCTTTGGGGGCGTTCTTCTGGTCACGTACTTCTTGGCGGACATAAGGGGTGCTGTGGTTGAACCATTGTCACATACTATAAAGTATGCTTTCACCCAGTCATCTTCTTCGGGCCGACAACACAGTATCATCTGCAAACAACAGTACTGGGAGTTTCCAAACACTACCCTCTTTCTCCAGGGCCACTACAACATCCACTACCCTATCTTGTACTTCTTTTATTACCCCATCCATGTACAGATTGAACAACCATGGAGACATGACACATCCCTGTTTCAACCCAACCTTCAAAGAGAAAAATGCACTCAGTTCACCATCCACACGCACTGCAGCCTTAGCACCATCATACATACTCTTCACAGCATTCAACAACTTCCCATCTACTCCATATATTTATAATACTTTCCACAATCCTTGTCTATCCACCCTGTCATATATTTTCTCCAAATCCATGAAAGCCACATACAACTTCTTTCCCTTCTCAAGAAACTTTCCCACTAAAGATCTAAGAATGAATATCTGATCTTCACAACCTCTTCCCTTCCTAAAGCCTCTCTGTTCTTCTCCAACTAGTTCCTCTGTTCTTTCTCTAACTCTGTCAATAAGTATCCTACCATACACTTTTCCCATTATACTAAGAAGACAGATGCCCCTATGATTACCACACACTTCTTTTTCCCCTTTTCCTTTGTACAAGGGAATAATTATACCTGACTTCCACTCCTCCGGGACTCTACCTTCCTCCCAAGGCAATCTGCACATTTTCCACATCCATTCTACTACTATCTCTCCCCCATACTTCACCATTTCACCACACACTCCATCAATTCCTGGGGCTTTCCCCAATTTAACTTTCTTCATTGCTTCGACAACTTCTATCCTAATGATTTCTTCCTGTCTTCTCACCTCCCTCCTTCTCCCAACCATTCCCCAGCCACTTATACTCACATTACTTCCATCCTTAATGTTCAACAATTCTTTAAAGTGTTCTCTCCATCTGCTCACTTTTTCTCTCTTCTCCACCTAGTAATCTACCATTGTTATCTTTCACTCCCCTGCTAACTTCACTTCCACCCTGTCTTACTCTTTTCACCTCTTTCCAGAACATTTTCTTACAGTCCCTCCACTTCACACTCAAGTTCCTTCCAAATTCCTCATCCGCTCTCTTCTTATTCTCTCTTACTAATCTTTTCACCTCTCTCTTTCTTTCTACATATAACTCTCTCTTCCGCCTCTCAGCTTCTTCCCCGCCCCTATTTCTCATCCATTCATTGTATGCTTTCTTCTTTTGTGCCACAGCCTGTCTCACCTCTTCGTTCCACCATGCTGTTCCTTGCACACCCCTCCGTCTTCTCTTCATCCCACACACCACATCACATGCTGCACATATTTCTTCTGTAAATATCCTGCACACATCTTCCACATCCCCCATCTGCTCCAATTAATATTTGCCCAATCGTTCCTCCACTTCTCTCTTATACTCTGCCATTTTCTCATCCTCTTGTAACCTTTCCACTCTCCTTACAAATATTCCTTCTTCCCGTCCTTCCCTTCTTCTATTTCTCCATTCTAATTAGACCTTGATTCTGGCCACCACCAAGTAGTGTTCAGAAAGTCCACTCCCCCAACCTCTATAAGCTCTTGCATCCATTACACATTTTCGCATCCGTTCATCCACACACACATAATCAATCATTGCCTTCCTTTCATTCAATTCACCACCTACCCTTCTCATCACTCGCTATGTATACCTGTGGATCATTTTGTGCCTGAAGAGGGTATTGGCTGTCACGAACCCCATCCCAGCACAAATGTCCACTAACGCACTGTCATTCTCATCTATCTCTGCAGGCACACCCCACTCACCAACGATTCCATCCACCTTCACATTCCCTACTTTGCCATTCATATCACCGATCAAAAACACTCTCTCATTCCTTCCAAACTTTTCCATCCACACTTCCACATTTGTCCAGAACTCTTCTCTCACTCTGCTTGCACGATCTTGCGTTGGTGCATACACACACACAATCGCCCACATTTGTATTCCAACTTTCAATCTTACCCACACAATCCTTGACCCAACTGATCTATACTCTCTTATGCTCTTCTTCCATCTTTTACTCACAACTATACATACTCCTTCTTTTGCCCTCTCATTCTCACCTACTCCTGCACATATACCCCATCCATACTCCCATTCTCTCACACTCTCACCTCTCCATTTCGTTTCAGTTATTCCGCATACATCATCTTTCGCACCCTCAAGCACCTGGACAATCTCTCTCTCTTTTACCTCATCATTCGCTTCCCTTACATTCCACGTTCCGATTACCATGTCCTTTGTCCGGTCCTTGGTCGTCATCTTTTGGTCAGTCCTTGTCCGAGGCTTATTGTTGGTCTTTTTATTAAGTTATTTTCCGGAGAGGGGCACTAATCCTCCTCCATATATCTATCTATCTATCTATCTATCTATCTATATATATATATATATATTTATGTTTATGTATGTATGTGTCTGTCAATCTATTTATGGCCGGACGCCCTGATCCTGCAAAGGGTGGCCGCAGACAAAACGCCTCCAAGTCGCTGTCACCCACTATTTGACTGCCCTCCCCCCCAACTCACTCCCCCCTGCCTCATATACCTCTCAACTCCATCCCTCCACCTCATCCTCGGTCTTCCCCTCCCTCTCCCTCCCTCCATTTCACCTACATACACCCTCCTAGTCTTTCATTCTCCATTCTCTCCACATGTCCAAACCACCTCAGTGTATTTCTCCCAATTTTCTCAACCACATCCACATATTTCTATCTATCTATCTAGGATATCTATAGCCCGACGCCCTAATCCCGCAAAGGGTGGCCGCAGACAAAACGCCTCCAAGTCGCTCTGTCACCCACCATTCGACTACCCTCCCCCAACTCACCCCCCCCTCCCTCATATACCTCTCAACTCTATCCTTCCACCTCATCCTCGGTCTACCCCTCCCTCTCCCTCCCTCCACCTCACCTACATACACCCTCTTAGTCAGTCTTTCATTCCCCATTCTCTCCACATGTCCAAACCACCTCAGTGTATTTCTCCTAATCTTCTAAACCACATCCACATCCACCCCACAACGTTCCATCACTTCTTCATTCGTCAACCTGTCCCTCAATCTCACTCCACATGCTCCTCTCAAGTAACTCATTTCCACTGCTCTCACTCTTGACTTGTTCCCCTCTTGCAAGGTCCACGCCTCGCTATCATACGTCAGGGTAGGAATCACAATACTATCATGCAGTGGCTTCTTAACTTCCACACTCACCTCCCAATTTCTCATCACTGCTTTCAGTGTACCAACATCCTTCCTTCCCTGCTGTACCCTTTCACGCACTTCATCTTCCAAAGTTCCAACCTTACTCATCACACTACCCAAGTACTTGAATGCACTCACATTCTCCATATCCTCACTATCCAACCTCACTGCACACTCTGTGACTTCATTCCTCTAAAACACCATAACTTTACTTCTGTTTACATTAACTTTCAGATTCCTCCTCCTACAGACTGTCCCAAATTCATTCACCAAACCTTGCAACTCCCATTCATCTTCACTGAACAATACTGTATCATCAGCAAACAGCAACACATATTTAATTATATAAATATATATATATATATATATATATATATATATATATATATATATATATATATATATATATATATATATATATATATATATATATATATATATATATATATATATATATATATATATATATATGTGTGTGTGTGTGTGTGTGTGTGTGTGTGTAATCACTGATCACACTAGTATTAGTAATAGGTAAAGTAACTGCAACTCCAGGTTCATCTGATGTGTGAACCCGTTGGACTGGAGGCTAAACTTACCTTCTTCCTGCAATTCAAAAATCTCCTTTCCAGGGATAGGGAAGTAGTTGAAGGACGTTTGTATAACCAGGAAGGGAAGCCGTCTTGTTATATCTGTGACACTGCGTGAAGGCGTCCATCTGTATCACAATGCATTTCTTCCTCATCTATATAATTATTCCGATTGTCCTCCTGGGTACTTGTATGCGTGTGTGTCCGCTATACAAGTCAAATTGTACAAACTTCAATGCTGCATATTTGTTTGGCTATAGGTAAGTCCCTGAGCAAGGCCACATGCACCATATGGACATCGCTTGAGGTCTGATAAAGGTGGCCATTGCTCAATTTCAATTGCTCAATAATAAGTTATTCAAGGTTTTAAATATAAAATGTTGTGTGCCCACAAACAAATGCAAAAGAATTTTAACTTGTACCAGTGGAACTGCACTTGGACTTTCGAACGAAGAGGCACACCCTCCGACACGATTGTCCTGTTAGAAATACTGACTTTTTATTATTGAGGGATGGAATTATGATTGGATCTGCTTACCGGCTCAATTAGGTATTAAACACCATAACAACTGTATTTTAAGCTTGGAGAGGAAGCACAAACTTCATTCTTGACCCCAAAATAAGAATAACAGTTTTTAAAGTACAAGAATGAAATCTCGCCTTAGATGTCGGGAATGGATATCACAGCACCAAGCTTGTACAGTTCTGCCGAACAAAAAAGGACTGGATGACTGGATGGAATGAAGCCTCTTGTATGCATTAATGCAGACTAAAATAGGTCATGGGGACCATCAGAAGTAACTACTGACTTCCACTCCACGTTCAAGATCATCCCCCCTCCCCCCCAAAAAAAAAAATCTCCAAGATCAGTGGATGAATTAGATGGTGTGTTATTTGGTGAAAAAGTGTGTGTGATTGCTGTTTCGCCAAACCAAGAATTTGTCTACCCTTAAAGATTTCTAAAATACCGTCATCAATTTTCCGTAATATGGTTAACATTAGCAACGGTGGATAATAGTGTGAAAGAAATTTGGCTGAACATTCCTAGCTGAGAGAGGCTTAATATTGTTTTCTCTTTATCTGAGGCTTGTAACTTGCAATACTTTGGTGATAGAAACTCCGTGTACAAACAGCTAGATAAGGAGTTTATTACGAGCTCACAACAAAATAGTTTGCCCTTCTTGAGTGTCTGCTCTGAACTGACACAGTGGCGCCGTCTTCCCAGGCTTGGGGCCCTGGGAAAGCGTGCTAGGTCAGCAAGTTTAGTGGGGGCATGTATGCATTGGGGGGGGGGACATATATACATCGGGGGTAGACATATTGTGGAGGGGGTACACTACTCCCCCGGGCAGCTGAGATGGTGTCTCCTGACACCAAGAGTTAAATGGTGTGTGATTATAGTATTAAGGCAAGGTCGGGGAGGTTTGTACAAGGGATAAGTAAGATACAGGGGCAGTAGGGGAAACATGGCCATGTTGAGGGGAGGGAATTAGAAGGATATATACAGAGAAGATATACAAGGATTAATAGGTATGTGTCCAGTAAGGGTCGAAGGTATACATAGATATAATGGGGATTATACAATAATATCTTGATACATGATAAACAAGGAGTAGATATGAGAGTTCTTTTGTTGTCCTTCATTCATTTTTTTTTTTTTGGTAGTTTCTGTAGGATACACTGTCACTCAATAATGCATTAAAGAAATACCATCATTTTCTAGTAGGAAGAGTTCTATTCACAGTTTGGTTAATTGTCAGATGGCATTGGTAGTCACTGAATGTGAGGGCACTAAGTACGGGGAGTTTCGACGTCGTGTGTAGGGCGTACTATGCCTGTAGCGATTCTGATTTCCTGGAGTCGGCGTTCCATTTTCCTGACACAACAATGCACTGCACATATGATGAGTAGAAAACCTATGAAAGCGATAATCACAGGGGGAAGCACAACTGTTGGATGAACCCAGGAACGGCTGAAGGCCAGAGAAAATTGATCCATAATGAAGTCACTGTCATTGAGGAATGTTAGCATGCGCAAGTTAGGGGAGGTGATGGTAATGTTGGCAGATGGTAGGGTGGAAGGCATGTCGATTGGTTGAAAGATGTCATAAGAGTGTTTACGGACAGCTTGGTGATAGCGAGTGGAGTGAGTGATGACGGACTCTGATTTGACGCTACAATAGTCTGGTGCTTCGTAAAGACCACTAGCGGGGACAGAGCGAACCGAAGAACCAGGACACATGATTGTGACAGAGATGGGAACAGCAAAGAAGAAGTACTGGACATGGTTGAGGTGAGCATGGTGGACCGGGAGTTCAGGAGCTGGTACAATAGAACAGGCCGAGCAGATGGAATGGTTGCGAACTAAAGCAGACTCACAGGGTGTAGCACTGCTAGGGAAGATAGCAAAAAGGTGGGCAGCACAGAGACGAGAGGTCGGAGTAAGGGAGGAACATTTCTGGAGGTCTGTGGAAGAAAGGAAGGCAACTGAAAGATGATCATGGGAGAGGAGGAAATATTCTGAAGGAACAGATACTCGTAACAAGGAGTTGTTGAGGCGGAAAGGGAAGGGAATGATGTGGAAAAGGTTAAAGGTTATGGCAGAACAGAGAGGAATATGGACGACGACGTATTTGGTGAGAAGAGTGGCTTCGAGAACCGGATAATAATATTCGAGGGAGGAGTAGAGGAGGACCGGGGATAGGCTAAAGGTGGAGTGAGCCCATTCCAGAACAGAACGGAGAGCTGAGACAGGTACTAAGTCGGCAGTGACACGTGCATTTATAGCATCGACCAGGATACGAACCAAGGTAGAGACTTGAGACAGGAGAAAGTCAATGGCCAGTTGGAGATTATCCATGTTGAGTTTGAGGTAGAAGAACTGAGAGATAACGTTGAGATCTGAAAGGTGTCGTTGTAAGATATCGGTGAAGTTGTTTAGAGTGGACGTGACTTCATTTAGGTGGGTCGTAAGCTTCTGTAATATAGTGTGTTGGATTTTAATGACTCGGCGTTGGGATTCTAGAGCTGAAGCTAAATGAGTGAGATCAGATTTGAAGCCAGAAATGTCACGGGCTGTAGCAACGCCAAACAAGCCACTCAGAATCTCACCGCCGAAGTCGAAGAGACCTCGTTTCACATGAGAACGACCAACGGGTGTCTGAATGGAAAATGTGTCATTGAGCTCAGTGAATCTGGTACTTATGTATTCCAATTGCCAGGAGAGTGGTAGGAAAAGGTTATAGACATACTCATTTGGATTGTGTGTCCCCATGATGGCCGTGAGACGGGTCTTCATTCCGCGGAGCTGGTGCGCATAGGCAGGTAGGGCAATGACTACGTCGGCCAGGGGCGCAAGATCATAGCGCAGGGAGACTAGTTTGGCGATAAGCATTACCTCGCCTCCTGAGCCGACCAAGGCCCCGGGACGTACTCCACCATCGTCCTGACCTGACCCAGACCCCAGGAGGGTCAGCACTGCCAGCAGGGAGATCGCTAACATCATACCTAGAAAATCAGGGTAGAGTTAATGGGGGAGGTCTTGAAGAGGTTGATGGGCAGAGCGCAGTTTGGACCGATATTGATTGGTTGATGAATGAGTAGGTGGAGGTGGAGATGAAGGAGACTGAGGGATAGGTGAAGACAGAGTAGATTGAGGGATGTGTGGAGGGGAAGGGGGGTCAGGAGGTTGTGTAAGTGACTCTTCCAACATGAGGCCACGGGGTGCTCGCTTTAAGTCATCGACGTGGACCCATCTGGTGTCCTTAGTGGACAGGTCCTGGAGGTGAATTTTGTTGCCTTGTTGAGTGAGGACGCGGTGGGGCCCTGTAAATTTGTCATCCAACTTAGAGGAACGCGTATGGGAATGAGCAAAGACAAGATCGCTTACATTGATAGTGATAGGAGAGGCGGACTTATGTTGGCGCTGCAGCATGTCCTCCTGAGAGGAAGCCAAAGTGGAGTGGACATACTGGTGGATTGTCTGGAAGTTGGCCAATTTTAGTTTAACATAATCATCCATGTTGTAGATAGGTTCTGGCTTTGAGGATAAGAGAGAGTATGGGAGGTCCTTGTCAAAACCAAAGAGGACGAAGAAGGGAGA
Source organism: Coenobita brevimanus (assembly GCF_032717465.1). Taxonomy (NCBI): domain Eukaryota; kingdom Metazoa; phylum Arthropoda; class Malacostraca; order Decapoda; family Coenobitidae; genus Coenobita; species Coenobita brevimanus. Next base: position 9,259,839 of record NC_136975.1, on the reverse strand, counting down.
TTCAGCAATGGATGCAATGATGGAGCTATTGATTGAGGATGCCACTTGGGGAATCCAGTCATCCCAGGACGAACTATAGGAGCCTAGATGTCTGAGGCACTCTAAGATTTTTTGGTTGTGGCGTTCTACAAGGCCATTGGAAGCCGGATGGTTAGGCACGACATTGCACTTACTGATATGAAAGCGGCAACAGATCTCATCTAGAAGGCTATTGTTGAACTCCGTACCGTTGTCAGTAAGAATGGTATGAGGGGTACTGAACGGGCAAATTACGTGATCTACAAAGGCACGTGCAACGCTCTTTGTGGTCTTGTCGGAGAGGGGTACGAGAACACAGTAGTGGGAGAAGTGGTCGACAGCTATGAACAAGTACTCAGCGCCGGATTCCGTGAGAGGTAGTTTTAAGAGATCGATTGAGACAGTTTCCCATGGTCGTGACGGGATTGGGTATTGTAAGAAAGGTGCAGGTAAGCCGGTTGGTCCTTTATGGCAGTGGCAGGAGAGGCAAGAGTCACAGTGGGCATTGATATCGCGGCGCATGGTTGGCCAATAGTATTTGAGACGTGCTTGGCGCAAGCATCGGTCTTTACCTGGATGGGAAGCTTGAGGGGTATTATGAACAATGTGAAGAACCTTTGGTATCAGGGCAGTGGGAACAACAAGTTGGCATACTTTGCGATTGGCCATGTCTTTGCCTGTTAGTAGTGTTTTCCTGTACGAGAGATCATCATCTAGCATGAACTCATCTAGTGATACTGGCAGAGTAGGTAAGGTCGACGCATCGCTAGATTCTAGGTAATAAATGACTTTGCACCACATGGGGTCTTGGCGCTGAAAGTTTCGAACAACTTCTGACGTTAGTGTAGTGTTTTCAGTTACTTCAGGCTGCAGTGATGTTATAGCTGCTGCTATGTGACGTGAGTGTGCGTCTGTGACTACATTCAACTTGCCTGGCACATATTGAAACGTGGGATTAAAGTCCTGGATGATGATGGACCATCTAGCTAGCCTATCTGTTAGGTTGCGGTTCTTGAACACATCACATAGTGGAAGGTGGTCTGTTTGGATATGCACTGGATAACCTTAGACTATTTCTCTGAAATGTTTCAAAGACCAGACTACCGCTAGCGCTTCAAGATCTGTGACACTGTAGTTACATTCAGCGGTTGTAAGGGTGCAACTAGCATACGCTATTATGCGCTTCCTTGATGCTTCATCCAGTTGCATCAAAACGGCACCAAGTCCAGTGCCTGAGGCGTCTGTGCAGAGAAGGAAGGGTGTGGTATAATCAGGGAACGCTAGAACAGGGGCATTTACAAGAGCTGTCTTTAGCTTTTGGAAAGCCTGTGACTGGTCGTTAGTCCAAACAAAGGGCACATTCCGCTTAAGTAAGTGGGTCAGAGGAGCGGCGATCTTTGCGTAATCTTGTATGAATCTACGATAATAGCCACTGAGGCCCAGGAAACTTCGTACAGCTTCGGTAGTGGTAGGTTCTGGGAAGTTAATAATCGCCTTAGTTTTATCCTCATTAGTATGAATGCCTTGTGCATCTACGACATGGCCTAGGAATTTGATTTTCTTTCGCAGGAAGTCACATTTACTGAGATTGATTTTCAGGCCTGTGAGCTGGAGGCATTCAAAGACTTACCGGAGCTTGGTGAAATGGTCAGGGATAGATTTACTCACAACAATGATATCATCTAGGTAAGCAAAAAGAGAGTGTCCCATCATACCACTGAAGACTGAATGGATAAATCGCATGAACATGGAAGGAGCATTTCTCAGACCAAAAGGGAGTCTCTTAAACTGAAAATGTCCGGAAGGGGTGCTGAAAGCTGTAACTGGGCGAGAGGACTCTTCCATTTCGACCTGCCAGTACCCGCTGAGGAGGTCTAAAGATGAAAAGACTACGTTATTTTCACCAAGGGATTTTAGCAAATCAGTGAGGACGGGTAACGGGAAACGGTCTGGAACGGTGACAGAATTAACCTTACAATAGTCGACTACTGGTCTAAAGTTGCCGTCCTTCTTTGGTACTAAGAAAAGTGGGCTATTCCATGGACTGACAGAGGGTTCAATAATGTCCTGGTCTAGCATGTTCTGTACCATTTGATCTGTCTGCTTTCTCTGGCTGTGAGGAAATTGATACGCTGGTATGTAAATCGGCTGAGTTCCTGGTAGGAGTTCAATCGTATGTTTAACAGGATCTGTTCTACCCATCGGTTCACTGGGCAAGGCAACCACGTTTCTGTACGAGGTCAGAAGGTCGAGGAGTTGAGGTGTATTTTCTGGGAAATCCGTTCAAGTGAGATGTGAGAGCATATCGGGTGAATATGTCGGCGCAGACCCCGTAGAGTTAATAGTACATACACCTATTGGCGTACTATCATCAGTCTGAATAGTAGGAATTGAGGAATCCTGGCACACCTTCACGGCCGCTGGGTATACTAGGAAGTCTCCAATCTTTACACCACTTTTAAGTTTTAGTGCAGCATTTGTAACATTGAGCAAGTACAGGTAGTATAAACTGTCCTCTAAGACTGTACACTACGCTGACTCATAAGCCAAGCCATTCACACAACACGTCTCAGGTAATGTTAGTACATCCACTCCTTCTTTCGCACCAGCAACACAAACAGAGACTTTGGTGAACTCATGCGGTAACAAAATTGTGCACGTATTCGTTACTGCACGTTTCGTCTCTGCTTGTTGGAGAAGATCATTCACACTGTGTGAGGTAGGTAACTGAGACATGTCTGAGTCAGCGATAGTGTTGTCGGGAGAGGAGGTAAGAGCCATATCCGAAGGCTGAGATGATGTATCAGTAGACATTGAGGAATTTATGTTCTTGCTCGCAGTCAGTAAAGGAATGATCTCTGTATTCTCAGATGATGATAGTGGTGGTTTGGGCTGGTCTGGACTTTTTGGTAGCGATCGGGACAATGGTAACTGAAGGACTGATTTGATCGTAAGAACAGGACGGGTACATTCCATATTGTAAACTGGGAATCCAGAAATGTCTATACTACCACAAGCAGGTAATAATGCAATAGAGTGTTGTGCCATGGTGGAGAAACCAATAAGGGCATCTGCGGGATACTGCAAGTCATTAGTGACATGAAATTCAATTGGGATAGGGGGACAAATCTCTGTGTAGTTTGACTTCTAGGGTGACTCTTCCCTTAACGTTAAACTCTGAGCCTTCGACACCACATAGGCGACTGTCTGGTGGTTCTAGGAAACTGACGTGGTTGTGATGTCATTGAATAAGATATAAGGAATTGTCAGACATCAGATTCACTATAGATCCTGTGTCCAAGAAGAATGACGTTGGTATGTCATGACTGCATCCGAGAATGACTAAACCCGAGGATGTTATGGGACCTACATGGCGGATGGGGAGTTGGTGTCTGGTTCTACTTGATATTGGTCCGATACGGGCGCGGCGCTTCCCCCGACTGTTGGCGGTTGAGGTAACGACATTCCTCTGTGGTGTGAGTCGTGCTGGATTTGTGGTATTTGCATTTGGGACGACGTGAGCGGGAAGGTGTACGCTGTCTGGTTTGGGAGTGAGGATGTCTGTATGTACGGTCGCAACTGGATGCTCGATGTCCAGGATGACCACAGTGCCAGCAAAGAATCGAAGATTGTCTGTTCCGTCGGACGATAGATTGATCACGACCTGCGGTAGGAGAATGATGCGTGGCAGGTCTGCCGCGTGTGTTGGGACGGGAGCGAGATTTATCTGGGGTAGTGGAGGTGTGACAAACTGAGGAGGCCAAGGGTTGGGTGGTGCCCTGACGCGTGTAGTTCGAACCGGTTCTTTCATGAATGGCTTTAGTGACCTGAATAATTTTATCTCCTGGATTGAAACCGATTTCCAAGGCTAGCTCTCGCTGTTTAGGAGTAAGCCAGTGAAGGAATCTCAGGTAACCAATTAAGTCAGCAAAGTTGGTGAGTGAAAGCACTGGAACGCCATTTTTGTCTTCTAACCATTTCGTGCCTACCAGTAATTGGAGCATCTCGCTACTAGTTGCTTTCATGGCGGCGGCAGCTTCACGGAGCTTGGCATATTGCGCTGGGACCCTCAAGTCCTCATCTAGTTGGTTTAGGAGATTAATGAATCCCATGAGAGACGCGGTATTTGAATGCTGGCAACAAAGGCTGATGAGTTCCGTACGAAAATCAGCAAAGGTATGAATGCTATCGAATTGTCCTGCACGGATCACGGATCCGATGTCCGATTTGCCGTGGTGCAAGCGACCCATGAGGTAGGCTACTTTGAGCGAGTCATCGGTGATCTGCCGATTGTGGATGTATGTTTCGACTTCTCTGAGGAAATCATAGACAGACCAAGTTGGGTCCTGGCCAGTAAATTTGGGATGATTGGCATCGTTGAGATAGATAGACTGTGGAGGGTTGGCCATGGCTGGAAGAGCAGAAGTGGCGGTAGGAGAGGTGTGGGAGAGAGAGAAGGTAGTGGTAGTTAAGGACGAGCAAGACAGGGTATGAAGTGAGGCAGGAGAGTGAACGATAGGGGAAGGAGTAGAGGAAGAAGAAGGGAGTATAGAGGTAGGGGTAGAGGAGGAGGTATCTGGATTTACGAGTGTAGGATGGGTAGTAAGTGGTTCTGCGGGAAGTGAAAAGGGAGTCTCAGGTATAGGGCGGTGGTACTCTTTGCCACTTCGTAAGTGAGTGATCGTGTTAGAGTCGGCAGACGGTGTGTGATCAGTGGATGTTTCCGGGTCGAGAGGGCTGGTGTTAAGTGGTTGATGTGGAAAGTATGACATTTAATGTGGCAGTGGAAGATGAAATGAAGGATGAAGATGGATATGTAGGTAGAAATGTATAATATAACAATGAGAGAATGTAATACACGAGTAGGTGTGAAAATGAATGAAGGTGCGGGGATGGATGGTTTAAATAAAAGGTGAAGGATGAGATGGATAATAAATAACGTAGGTGAAGATGAAAACGGGGTAATGGAAATGAGATGGAATATTTACAAAAGATCCAATCTGTAGAGAATATCGAAGATAATGTCTATAGAAAGGTAAGGTATACTATAGTTACACAGTAGAGACGGAAGTTACGAGATGTATGATGTGCAGGTTTGGCTGGGCGTAGCGGGGCTGGGGTGGGCCGGGGCGGGGCGGGGCGGCGGTGGAGAGACAGCTGGGCGGAGAGGAGAGTGGCTGGGGACGAGACTGGAGCGATATGTTGGATGAGTCTTAGAAGATGGGGAACTTCTTGTTGGGCTTAAGTCGAGACGGGAAGAGACGCTGCGATGAGTCACCGGCAGAGAGTGGCGGTCGTAGGAGGCTCACGTAATTCAGACCACACGTGGCGGCGTCGGGGCCGGTGGTGGGATGTGAGGGCAGATGTTGGTTCAATGCAGGTGTAGAGCTGTTGAGTTGCAAATGCAGAGAATGGCAGTGGGCAGACAGTGGTAAGTGGCACCGTGGGGGTAGGATTTATGATGAGTTCGGAACAGGTGTTGGGAACAGGTGAAACAGGTGTGTAGGTCGGCGATGGAGACACTTGCGGGCAGGAACAAGGTGTGTGGGTGGGGTTGTTTGAGAGGTGAGCACTGGTGAGAGAAATTGTACACCCGGAAAGCACAGCCGGTTATTACAACACGAGAGGCACTAAGGAGGGGTGAGGCTTTGAGATGCGAGACGTCGTGTATCTGTTGGTGTCACTAAATATTGTAGGAGGCAGTCAGAATCTGATGGTCCGAACCACCGCTGCTACCAAATGTAACTTGCAATACTTTGGTGATAGAAACTCCGTGTACAAACAGCTAGATAAGGAGTTTATTATGAGCTCACAACAAAATAGTCTGCCCTTCTTGAGTGTCTGCTCTGAACTGACACAGTGGCGCCGTCTTCCCAGGCTTGGGGCCCTGGGAAAGCGTGCTAGGTCAGCAAGTTTAGTGGGGGCATGTATGCATTGTGGGGGGACATATATACATCGGGGGTAGACATATTGTGGAGGGGGTACAGGCTCATTTTAGGTAAGTCCAATCCACTGTAGACTGAAGGTGCCCTTCTTTTGTAGTACACCATCTTACTTTCAGGAGAAAAGGCGTGAACTGAAAGATACTTGTATAAACGGACTGTGGACTCTCACTATCAGTGTGTGAATGCGCCCCTCAACATGTACGTTTGCTAATTAATTTTAATGACAAGGTGAGCGAGTCTGTGTTTATTTAGATGTAGGGTTAGCTCCTTTCACTTCTGCTGGATGCAGCAGAGAGCTATACCGTGAAATTCGTGGAAATAAACCCAGTCAAAACATCGGCAGAGCCTGCAAACGCAAGTACAATGTCCCCAGATCCTTACCCCATTTCTGTCCTTCCTTTGCTCAATCCAGGTGTTGGCAAGACAGGTCATTCTCTTTCTGCGTGATGCATGAGTAAAACTTGGGGTCAGCGTCCATCCTTTATGGGCTGTGCACGAGCATTTACTCGGCTCTGTGCTGCTACTTTCCTGGTTGCTTGCTACGTCTGCATCTTGCTGCATGTTCCCTACTTCATTTTTTCTTTTGTATTTGCCGTTTCTAGTTTTAGTGTGCTAGTTTTTGGTTTGTAGTCCCACATGGGTCCCAGGTTTTCAGTCTGTATGACTGCAGTGGTTTGCTTTCGCCACGTTAGGGTATCGGGGATTAGACCGTAGACGTACTCTACGAGGTCTAAAAATATATATTTTTAAAGCTGTTGCTGGTTACTCATGGAGCACATATTTCAATAAGAGAGGCAGATTTCCACCATTGCATGATACAATAAACTCTGTTTGCACAGAGCTACTGCATGTTTTGCTCTCTTTAAGGTATTTTTCTTGGCTATAAGTTTTTTGGCCTCCTTACCTTTAGCCCCAAAGGTCACAGACTAGTCTGTCTGTGCAAGTATGATGAGCTATATCCATTACGCTATGCTTCTCCTCTAAGGCCAGATTTTAGGTTTTTACTCTATATTGTTCAGTTAAGTTTTTTAGTATGTTGTCAGAGCATGTGGTGCACAACTTTTTCACTCTATTCTAGCAGGACATTCTTCTGTCATGGTATGTTTACCCTGGCCATAATTGATCGAGTATGGTATGAAGTGTGGTGCTTGCAGTATTATACATTGTCTTCAATCTGCAGAGGCACGACGGGATATTTCTGTCACGCGAGGTCCTCCCTTGTTTGCCCGAGGTTCCAGTCATTGTTTTCTTCGGATGAGTAATCTAACATTAGCTCCAAGTTCATTTGGTCCTTCTGACCCTTGTGACGCACAGTGTTTAGTCTGAGCAAGTTCAGTGAAATACTGTAACTACTTTAGTCCAGAGTTCAGGCCATGGTTTTATATTTAAGTTATCTGTACCTTTCAGGCTTAGTTTGGTGCATCTTGCAATCTGCATGTGTCTGGCAGGCTACTTCCTTTGTCATGTTCGCCTGAATCTGCAGCCCTGGGTTCCTGCTATTATTTTTTCCACGGGTAATTTAAGGTTCCTTGGTTCTTTGTTCTTGACCACGTGGTTGCCGACATCCCAACCCCCATTCCTCCAGCAGGGGGGAGAGGGGGCGGCCACCTGTGTACCTTTCCTGTAGGAAATTATCCTGCTTAATCCTCTTCCCCCATCTAACTGCAATTCCTCCACCTGTTTGTCCCTGGGGATTCGTTTCACCCCTTGGGGCATGTGGCTAGGGAGGTTCCCTTGTGTAGAACTTCTAGTCCCACGTGGAGAGTGACAGGGAAGAGGGGAGTATGTAACTGCCCTCTGTTTCTAACCCCTGTGATTCTGCGTTTCCCTCCTTCACAGGCTGGCATTTCCCATCCAGGATCAGCCTGCTCCTTCAGAGGATTCTCTGGAAGGCTTGGTGAGGATGGCCATACGCTCTGTAAGTCTCACATCCCCTGTGCAGAGGCGACGTCTTCATTCTCCAGTGTTGTGGCACCTGCTGTCCATGGTGAGACACCCTGTCTACTGCTCCCAACCCAGACAGCCTCCTGGAATACACCTACCTGGCAGCCCAATGGAAGAGAGCCCAGAAGTCAACAGTTCACCAGGGTGGATGCAGCCTGATGTGGGAGGATAGTGGCATGGCTATGAAACTTTGTTTCTACCAATGAATGAGGTCCAGTGGAACAGCTCCCTCCACCAACATTATGGCCGGTCTAATGAGACACAACTGGAGAGCAAGACAGAGGCCAAAGAGGAAGGCGTAACAGCACCACCCCTGACGAAATCCAAGCACGTGGAGTACTGACCAGGAAATTCATCACCTGGCCTCTCCAGCCATCCAGAGCATCGAGATAGACGAGCAAAGGTCACGACACCCCCCCACCCACTACACTGTCTCCTGTACCATAGCAGAGACTTCACTCACCACCACCGGCCATCCCTGGAATGGAAGGGGCGAACCCTACAGCTAACTGAATGCAAACCTTGACATAAATTATTTTTTTTCTTCAGCTTCAGAGCCAGTATTTACATCAGTGACAGAAATTAGATGTTTGGACAATTGTTACCTTATCGTAGAAGTACATTACATGGATATGAACCTGTGCTACAGATGCAATAGCAGTACCCTCATATACGTTTTTGGATGCAGTTTGAAATGTTTCTTATTACATTTTCAATTAGATATATTATTTTGTTGCATGAACTATGTGTAAGTGGGGAGGGCCACCATCCATTTGCTCCATGTAACGCATCCTTCTGGTGATTCTACCCTGAATGACAAGCCAAATGGTTTCTTGTAATCTAAGAAGACATTTGCCAAGATGGGTGGTAACCATAAAACCAAATCGACGTTTTGTGGTCTATTGGGCTCACGTGCTTTAACTAGATAGCAACCATGAGGGTTTCCGTCTGAAGGGAGGGTTTGGTGTTCATTGCTGAAAGGATGCCACTCTGGCCTATCAGAGCTTGTCATCCTTGCCTTAAATGCAGGTACTTAGTATCCTGGTTCCGGATCTCTGCCTTACTGATCAGGAAAGCAGTACTGCATGATATGTAGATGAACTTTCTGCATTGCTAAATGGCTGATTGTCCTCACAGATTTGGCCCTAAGGATGATGAAGCATGGTCTTCTGCTGCTGATCATCTTTGCCACTGCATGTGATGCAAGGAGCTCTCTGCTTACCCCTTGCGCAGGTACAGTTGCTGAAAATATGCACATACATTCAGTATTTAAGAGGAGCCTGAGGAGTCACGTGGAGAGACAGGCTGACGAATGAGGATATAAAGGAGCGTTGTGGTGTTGATGTGGATGTGATAGGAAGCGTTATGAGGAACACACTGAGGTGGTTTGGCCATGTGGAGAGGATGGAGGGTGAAAGACTGACGAAGAGAGTGTATGTGAGTGAGGTGGAGGGGGGAAGAGGGAGGGGGAGGCCGAGGATGAGATGGAGGGATGGGGTGGAGAGGTATATGAGAGAGGGGTGTGTGAGTTGGGAGCAGGGCAGTGAAATGGCAGGGGACAGGGCGACTTGGAGGCGATTTGCTTGTGGTCACCCCAAACGGGATTGAGGCGTCTGGCAATAGATAGATAGATAGATAGGGAGACATTCAGTGCACACACATATACCTATATGCATGTATAGTTATTCTTCCATGCTTCTCAAATAATTTTCCATCACATATGTCTGTTTCATACTACACTTTTTTGGGGGGTCAACCAACACGAAATTAATTTCACTTGTGAACATGTTTATTGGATCATTTTCTTCATGGCTGTGTTATCCCAGGACTTTTTTTTCGCCCCAGGGTCTTTTCCACCATGACCTGTTTTCCCCCTTGGACCAATTATCTGCTACTTACCCTGACCTGTTTTCTGCTACTAACCCAGAGGCCCCTTGAACTTATGTTTCCCTTATACTAGTTCCCTCTCTGGACTAATTTTTGCCATGGAGTTATTTGAGGGGGCGTGTAATGGAAGGGCTTCACAGACCACCAGCTGGAAAACGCTGTTTTGTTGGATAACACCAGTTTCACCCATACTCTGCCATGTGGCCTTAGATGAGAAAACCTTCCGCCATTGGAAGAATGGCTAAATGTCCTTAAAAAAAAAGAGTATTGTACATCATCTTTATGCTAGCTACTAACCATTCAGGCAGGACTGGCCGCGAAACATAAAGTTGCCTCGTACACCCAGCTGTGGTGGTGGCGTGGGAGTGAAGGAGCGCATCTTGGCTGTGTGTGCCTGTGTTGCGTGTGTTCATAGCAGCCAATGGGAACGTAGTCGTGCCATTCGTCAATCTGTCGTGCTTTGTTCGTAGCACGCAAAAAGGATTTCTCGTTGTATTCCATTCATCTTTTGCAACTTTTACTCTTTTAAAGTTGCAAAAGTTGGCTAAAATGTTGAAAAAGACTTCTATTGAGACCTTCAGATATTAATCTCTTGTGTTTGGAGAGTAATAAGTTTTTTCCATCATTATTCAGACTAATAATAATACTGTTTTTAACTACTTTTCTGCTATTGCATTATTCATCTTCACTGATAACAAGAGCCGTACATATATACAAACATACTGGTAGGGAGAAAGAAACATAGAGAGACAGACAGACAAACAGAACAGACATGGTTGAGAGGGAGTGAAAAGTTGGGAGTTGGACTGACTGTAGCTATTTTTTTTTTTTTTTGGGGTCTACCTGTATGACCTTTTTTGTTTGGGGGGGGGGCATAGCACATTCATATTTTTAAAGGTACTTATCTTCGTTCTAATTAATGTTGTTTTTTGTTTAAGTAATCAGGTTTTGTCAAAAAACGGGTTGAAAGTTCTCCATAATAAGAAATATATATTCTATCGATCTATATACTGTACATAGGCTGCATCCCCCAAAGAAATTTCATTGGTATGACCAAAATATTATAAGAATCACAATCTACACCCAAAAACATTTCCTAGAAAAAAAAAATTATCGTTCTACCATCAAAATTAAATAAAATTAGGCTTGTGAGAAAATTGCTGAACTTTGAACCCATTTTCTGGCTTTTTATGGTTTGGCGTGAGAACATCTTGCATCGTCCGACGTTCATTTCACTTAATGACTACTACATGGACCTATTTCTAATGTGTGGAGACACAGGCAGATTTTCCTGCATGGACATTTCTTCCTCCATGGATAAAATTTCTCAAGTAACTAGCTTTCCACAAAAGACATATTTCCATAGATCTTTGTCCTTACCATGAAATCACAATAATAAAATTGAAATAATAATAATAATAATAATAATTATTATAATTATTATTATTGTTATTGTAATTATTATTATTATTATTATTATTATTATTATCATTATTATTATTATTATTATTATTATGGCAGGGTATAAGAGTATAGTGGAAGAAAGATTGGGAAGGTATGAGCTACAGCAGACGGAAGGGGTGGAAGACGTATGTAAGATATTCACGGAAGAAATAGGTGCAGCATGTGAGGTGGTTTGTGGAGTGATGAGGAGATGCAAGGGTGTGCAAGGGACTGCATGATGGAATGATGAGGTGAAACGACCTGTGAAACAAAAGAAGAAGGCATACAGTGAATGGTTAGTGACTAGAGGTAGGGGAGAAGATGAGAGAGAGAGAAGAGAGAGGTATATGTGAGCAGGAGAAGGAAAGTGAAGAGACTGGTGAAGGAGAGTAAGAAGAAAGTGGATGAAGAGTCTGGGAGGAATATGAGTGTGAAATGGAGGGAGAGTAAGAAATTGTTTTGGAAGGAGGTAAAGAAAGTAAGGCAGTGTGAAAGGGGAAATAGTAGGGGAGTGAAAGATAGGAATAATAGATTGTTGGTGGACAAGAGAGAGAAATTGAGGAGATGGAAGGAGCACTTTGAATATTTGTTGAATGTAGAGAGTGAGAGCAGTGCAAGTGTAAGTGGTTGGGGAATGGCTGGGAGAAGAAGAGATGAGAGGAAGGAGGAAGAGATCAGTAGGGCGGAAGCAGTGGAGGCAATGAAGAAGATCAAGTTGGGAAAGGCCTCGGGATTTGATGGAGTGTGTGGTGAAATGCTGAGGTATGGGTGTGAGATTGTTGTGGAGTGGATATGGAAGTTGTGTAGATTGGCTTGGGAAGAGGGAAGGGCTCCAGAGGACTGGAAAGCAGGTATAATTGTTCCTTTATACAAAGGAAAAGGGGAGAGAGAAGTATGTGGTAACCATAGGGGTATTTGCCGTCTTAGTGTGACTGGTAAAATATATGGTAGAATACGCATTGATAGGGTTAGGCATATGACAGAGTAGCTAGTTGGAGAAGAACAAGGGGGATTTTGCAAGGGAAAAGGGTGTGTAGATCAGATATTTGTTCTAAGATGTTTAGTGGAGAAGTATCTAGAGAAGGGAAAGACAGTGTATGCTGCCTTCATGGACCTGGAGAAAGCTTATGACAAAATAGATAGGCAAGGTATGTGGAAGGTATTAAGAATATATGGAGTAGAGGGGAAATTGTTGAGTGCTGTGAAGAGTATGTACGAAGGAGCTAGGGCTACGGTGCGAGTGGATAGTGAGCTGAGTGAGTTCTTTGATCTCAATGTGGGACTGAAACAGGGTTGTGTGAGCTGAGTGAGTTCTTTGATCTCAATGTGGGACTGAAACAGGGTTGTGCGATGTCTCCATGGCTGCTTACTATATACATGGATGGGTTTGTAAAGGACGTGCAAGGTAGGGCAGTGGATATAGGGGTGGCTCTAATGAATAAGGGTGAGATTTGGAAGATTCCGGTGTTGCTGTTTGCTGATGATACAGTATTGTTGAGTGAAGATGAATGGGAGTTGCAAGGTTTGATGAATGAATCTGGGACAGTCTGTAGGAGGAGGAAGCTGAAAGTTAATGTAAACAAAAGTAAAGATATGGTGTTTGAGAGGAATGAAGTCACAGAGTATATAGTGAGGTTGGATGTTGAGGATATGGAGAATGTGAGTGCATTCAAGTACATGGGTAGTGTGATGAGTAAGGATGGAACTTTGGGGGATGAAGTGCGTGAAAGGGTACAGCAGGGAAGGAAGGATGTTGGTACACTGAAAGCAGTGATGAGAAATAGGGAGGTGAGTATGGAAGTTAAAAAGTCACTGCATGATAGTATTGTGATCCCTACCCTGACGTATGGAAGTGAGGCGTGGACCTTGCAAGAGGGAAACAAGTCAAGAGTGAGAGTGGAAATGAGTTACTTGAGAGGAGCATGTGGAGTGAGATTGAGGGACAGGTTGACGAATGAAGAAGTGAAGGAACGCTGTGGAGTGGATGTGGATGTGGTTAAGAAGATTAGGAGAAATACACTGAGGTGGTTTGGACATGTGGAGAAAATGGAGAATGAAAGACTGACTAAGAGGGTGTATGTAGGTGAGGTGGAGGGAGGGAGAGGGAGGGGTAGGCCGAGGATGAGGTGGAGGGATGGAGTTGAGAGGTATATAAGGGAAGGGGGGTGAGTTGGGGGGAGGATAGTCAAAAGGTGGGTGACAGAGCGACTTGGAGGCATTTTGTCTGCGACCACCCTTTGCGGGATTAGGGCGTCGGGTTATAGATAGATAGAATATTATTATTATTATTATTATTATTATAACTGGAATGCCATAATATTGCTCACGGATAATTTTGATAAAGACAAACATCCCCTAGCCATTGCCTACTAGAAGCCGAACTATATAGGGACCTTGAGACCAAGGTCATTGATACTGAACATGTCACCTTAGGTCATCAGAGTCTGTTAGTCGGTCAAGTTTGATGGTTCTGGATCCATGGAAACTTAGGTGACATCCGGAATGTATGGAAAAGTCCCAGTTTTTTACTCCAGCAATCTCAGATATAATGTCCAACTGATTAGAACTAGACTACCTTCCACGGTACGTCCGGCTTATGTCTATGTTGCAGTAAAATTTCAGCTTTGTAGCTTAAGGGGTTCTCGAGATAGCGTGGCTGACTCACTTTTCTGTGTTCGGATAACATTCGGAGATCCATCTAACAGATTGCCAACGTATTTTGCCAAAAATAAATAAGTAAATAAAATAAAAGAGATGACAGCTGTCCGACTAAGTTGACCAAGTTATAATGCTCTAGGCCAAATTGCCTTTGAATTATTGCTATTTTATTATAACCAAAGTTAATAAAAACACTGAGAAGAAAATTAAAACTTCACACAGCGATGTGGAAAGTTTTGATTAAAATTATTTGCCACAGGAATCTGTCTTTTGTCTTTCATAAACTTATGTTCCCCTTTGGGCCAAAATACTCTAAGAACCAATTTCCTCATGGGCCTGTACCAGCAATGGGCCATTTATCCACGATGTTATTCCCGAATGGACTAGTTTTAACTTGTCTATCATCATCATCATCATTAGCCACTGCAAGTCCACTGCTAAACAAAGGCCTCCCCCAACCTCTTCAACGAATTCCCTAACTGAGCCAATTTTTGCCACGTTTTGCCTGCAAACTTTTCCATCTCATCTCTACACCTGTCTGGCCTTTTCTACAACGTTTACAATCTCTTGGGGTCCAATCAATCAGCCTCTTGGCCCATCGATTATCCATTATTCTTGCTGCATGACCTGCCAACCCCCATTTCTGTTTTTTTATAACTTTTATGTCTTTGACTTCAGTCTGCTCTCTCATCCAAACTGAACTTTTCCTGTCTCTTAAAGATATTCCCAACATTGACCTTTCCATTGGTCTTTGAGAACGGATTAGTTGATTTTCCATCGATTTTGTTAGTTTCCAGGTCTCACAGCCGTATATCGTAGGTGAAATTATACATTCATTATATCCCTTTTGTGTATTACATATTGGCAAGCTACTTTTCTTTATGTCTCTGTGTGTACCGAAATTTTACCAGCCAATTGTAATGCGTCTCTTTATTTCGCTAACATGGTCTTTCGTTTCATTAATCATTTGCCCCAAATAATTGTACTCCTCAGTTTCTGCAAGAATTTCATCACTTATTCTGAAAACACTCTTTGGTGTATTTGGATTAAACATTAGTTTTACTCTGTTTTATCTTATGTCCTACTCTAAGACTTTCTCTATTCAGGTCATATAACATTACTTTCAATGTCACTGCTGTTTCTGAGATTAGAACCATATCATCTGTAAATATTAGATGGTTTAGGTTTTCGTCATCTATGTTTGCTCCTTTGTTTTCCCAGTCTAGCTTTCTGAAAATACTTTCTAGGCATGCTGTAAATATTTTTTGTGAAATTGTATCTCCTTGATCACGCCCTCCTCAGTCTTAATTTTTTCCGAGCGTTTATGCAATTTAACTGTAGCAGTTCTCTCATTATATATGTTTTTGAGCAGTTTTACAATGTTCTTATTTACTCCTTGTTCATGCAATGAATTTATAATAGCTATGTGCTCCACTGAGTCGAAAGCCTTTTCAAAATCAACAAAATCTAAGCACAGTTGTTTATTATAATCTGTAATTTTTTTTCAATTAGATGATTCATTGTGTGTAGATGATCAGTAGTCAAATACCCACTTCAGATTCCTGTGTGTTCAGAAGGTTGACTTTCACCCAAATCTGTTGTTATTCTGTTCGTAAGGACTTTAGCAAAGAGTCTGTAGATATTTAATAATAAGTTAATAGGTCAATAGTTACTAAGATCTTTTGAGTTGCCTTTTTTGTAAAGCGAAATATCTCTTGAATTACACCATGTTTATGGAATTTTCCTCAGCTTTATACACTGAGTAAACAAGTGGGTGAGCCTTTTTTATATTTCTTCTCCTGCATCCGACAGTAATTCTGCTACCATTCCATCTTCTCCAAGGGCCTTCCTTCTTTTCATACTTTTAACACTTTGGTAGTCCGATCCCCCTTCAGCCAGCATAACCCTCCCGTTTCCACCCTTCCTGCTTTCTGTCCCTCCTTCCCTGCCGCACGCTCGAGTTTATTCCAACCATTTTTCACCCGAAATAACTGGAATAGCATATTTGTTTTTAGACCATTAGAAAACTGAGACGTTGTAGCATAAGAAAAAAGAAAAAAGAAGATAATACTACATAAAGTAAATTAGTTACAACGAGTATAAATTGCAAGAGAGTCTTTGAATGTTTATACTTTCTTCTAAGCCTTTTTTTTTTGTGTGTGCCACTTTTTCAATGTTTCCCATGAATGAAAATAGTATCGCCAAACAGGAAATTCAGCCAGGATAATATCAGACCAAATTTCAGTATGCTAGATGCAATTCCTGATTTATGGTGAACATTTCTTTGGCTGCTGATCCATGTTCAGTGAGCTGGTTGGACACTTTCAGGTTGGACGCGGATCCGTGTCCAAAGACCGCGAAAGAGTTATGAGAAATTTTTAATTCGTCTGGTGCTGCCTCAGGCATTTCACTTGTTTCCACTGAAATGTTAGCTCTTGGTGCTATTGTCTTTGATGCATACAGTTCTTTGTAAAATTAATCAGCTCTCTTCACCATCCTATCTCTGCACTTAATGACCTCACTATTATTGTCTTTCAGTGATATAATTTGTTGCTTTCCCAGTGCCATTTTACTTCTGACCGGTCTCAGAGTTTTTCCATTCTTGATGGTTTCTTCGATCTCATCCATGTTTCTCTTTTTTCTTCTCTCTCTCTTTTGTTGATAAACTTACTCAATTCCACTCTTTGTATTTCATCATTCTTTGTTTTTTCTTTCATCTTCCTTCATTTCATGTATTTTTTTTTAACCTGCCGCGTGCCAGCGCCATTTTAAAACAGTCTGACATAATTCCGCAGCTAGTGCCAGTGCCATTTTAAAACGGTTTAAAATAAAAAACTTCACTGTCACTGCATTTTTCAAGATTCATGGGTAAAAATTGGCAGGCATGTAAGGTAACTGTTCCTCTACCATCCTCCAAGCTCTCAAGGCCATGCACTCGCTCCCCTCCTCACGCTCGCTTTCTGTTACTATTTGTATTTATAATATGGAATCCTGACAGGAGCCCGGGGCTAGGCAAGTTGGTCCTGACATTTAAGATGAGAGTGACCAGTCTCACTCATCCCTGTGTAGCATTATGTGACCAATAAATCCCAACCAACCCTTGGATATAAACCTTCACTGGGTCAGTCCGATTGGAACACCATAATTACCCACTAAAACACCAGGCGCCAAAATTTGGCTATATGGTTACAACTCAGCGTAGTAAACGGTTTCCTGGTGTAAAGGAAACCATTAGGCTTGTCATTCAGTGTAGAGTCACCCACAGGCATAAGGAAAGGTGAGAATGAAGGAAAGAAAGAAGAGGAAGCATAAAAGGAAGAGGAAAGAATGAAGGAAAGAACGACAGAAAAGGATGGAAGGAAAGAAGGATGGAGGAGAGGAGAGGGCAGACACCCGAGAGGAGCACAACATTAAGTGATTGGATGGTGAGCTCTGAAACTGAATCTCGCTGTGCAACCAACCATTCTATGATCACTTCCTATATTTACTTTGTTGATAACTGTGACAAAAGATGTTAGTCTTATCTCCTATAATGAAGTCGATTTCATTCTTTGTTTCTCCAGTATGACTCCTCCAGGTCTATTTTTTCCCTATTTTTATGTGAATGAATGTGTTCATTATTATTATACATTTCAGCAAAGTTTATCACCATTATTCCTCTTTCTTTCTTTTCTCCAACTCCAATATTTCCCATACATGCTTCTCCATTTTTTTTCTTATTTCCAAACTTTTGCAATAAAGTATCCAATGAGTATAGTATATTTGGTCTTTTCTTCTTCCATAATTTGGGAGATGGTGCCATAGAAAGTTTGTATTTCTTCATATGAGGTTTGAGATGTCGGTGCCCATACTTGTGTTACCTTCAGGGTGCATTTTTTGCATAGTCAAATAACTGTACAATCCATGGAATTCTGCCAGATACACTGCTGAATTTAAATTTAACACTGTTGGCTGCAAGATTTCTGTCAATTAGCAATCCTATACCACGAACTCTTTCATTTTCCTCTCCTTTGTAGCAAAATAAGTGGTTGCTGTCTTGGAGCTGATTTTTTTTCTTCTTCTCTGTGGATCTCACTTAAACCCGCAATATCAAAACTAATGTTATCTATTTCAGTCACTAAGTTATCAAGTTTGTAATCTTCTGCAAGGCTTCTTACAAACGAAATATAGATCTTCACGGATTGCAGCTAGTTTAATGTCCTGGTCTCTGAGTCGCCAAGACAGTGTCGACTCACTGCCGGTGGCACACTGCTCGCAAGCACAGGAGACAGTATGATTGGACCTTTGATAGACGATGATCCAACAGGAACAACTGTAGAATCAATGACAGCAGAATTCATGTTTGGTTGGGAGGATTGTGGGAAATTATCTCAACTCCCTGCCACATAGTTATGGATGAGATGTAATTTTTTTGCCACCTTATTCAGTATATTCGGTGAAGCCTTATTTATTCCTAAGGTCTGTGCCGCTGAAGACGTACCCTCACACATCTACAAGCTCTCTCCAATCTACAACCTGGGGCACGCAAGTTAGCAATGGGATCCTGCACCTGGAACTTATATACAGTATATATATATATTTATATATATATATATATATATATATATATATATATATATATATATATATATATATAGTAATCCCTCCATTATCCGACGTAATAGAGCCATAGGCATGTCCGGATATTGATCCTGTCCAGATAGTGGGCACCAGCCTCCTGGACTTGTACTTATGGACCCTAACTCAGAAAAACACCTATACAACTCCCTTTGGACATGCATAGCACCTATTTAAGGGCCAAATCACACCAATAAGGGACATAAAAGACTGAAATAAATGCAAAAGAAGCATAAAATGAGGTTTTTGAGGTAGGTTCATACAATATTAAACATTCTGGGTATTTACAAGTCCCTGGCTCCTGGACTGGTAGTTATGGACCCTAACCTAGCCTAACTCAGAAAAACACCTCCCTACTGCACATGCATAACACCTAAGACACAACATATTCACACCAATAAGGGATATAAAAGAGTGAAATGAGGTGATTGAGGTAAGTATAGTATGGAAAATACAGTAGAGTACAGTATGAAACATTCTGCCTACTTACAGCAAGTCCATGGTCGTCTCGATGAATAACCGCCTCCTCTCAGACTCTGACAGTAAGAAGGATTTCCTGAAGCACTTGCAGTACACTGTTCATGAAGTCTTGCACTGAACTTAGTCATTCGCGCTCAGAAGTCCATCCTCTTCACACTGCGCACTCTTTGTCTTACTTATGCTCCATTGTAACTTAATAAGTGTTGCACTGTGCACTTTAAGTCTTTCCACTCATAAAACTAATTTCAAAACAAATCACAAGTGTGTTTACGTTAAATTTAGTCCAAAAATTTTGTCTTTTCACTCAAATTTCTACTTTCTTTACAATACTGTATGCCTGTTTTTCTTTCACTGCACAACACTAAATTCCCGTGTGGTCTAGTGGAGAAGTTCTTGCTGTTTAATCACTGTCAGAGTCTGAGAGTATTGCTGGCAGGTGACCTAGGGGTGCGTTGCTGGGTCGTGGTGATGGCATACCCACTGCAGACAACTCTGAAGATAGACGCAAACTCACATCGAGCGGTGACTTCACCGTGGCTGATATGCTGGGCTGTGGCTTGGAGCATGAGGGCCTGTCTTGGGGAGGCAACGGGGTGGAGCCAGGGCTGGGCACAGTGGGGGGCACGGGCATGAAAAAGCTGTCAATCATTGATTGATGCAAGGAACAACGATTCTGACGATTTATGATGTGCTGCCTGAAAGCACGCACTTCCTCCACAAGTCCCAATGGCCCCATCTCCCTGTCGCAGTCCGGGTGTTCCAGGTAGTCCAGAACGACCTCTAGGTGTTCCCGGAGTGCGCTCAGCTTGGGGATGGTTGGGGTTGTGTCATGCTGAGAGGAGTCAGCATCATCGTCGCCGTCCTCGTCAGAATCTTCAAGCTGGGTACTGACACCTGCAACTGAAGATGCGATCTCAATATCAGACAGGGTCTGATACCCAAGATCACCCTCGTTGTCATCCAACCACTCACGCCCTTTGTCCACATCAACATCATTGCCGTGCGCACATAGATGTGCATGGAAGTCATCCACGTCAAAACCTAGGAAACCATACTCCACATCCGTTCCGAGAAGCAGACGAGACCAACCATTTTTTAGAATCTTGACAGGGATTTCCTTCCATCACTGGCCCAGTTGTAAATGATAGACTTGATGTTGTAGCGGTGAAGGTTTTCCAAAGTCCGCTGACCTCGTATGTCCCGTCTCTCCCTGCGCTTGTCCTCGTCCTCGAGAACAACCATCACCTCATCCAGGAACTTCCGTCGGTATAGGCGCTTCGTTGCCATGATCACTCCTTGGTCCATTGGTTGGATGAGAGCAGTAGTATTAGGTGGCAGAAACATGCACCTAATGCGGCCATTCTCAGCCACCAAGTCCTTGTCGCACGGGTGGGCAGGTGCATTGTCGAGGAGAAGGAGGGCCTTTACCTGGTCGAGTGGGATTCCCAGTTTCTCCGTCTGGTAATGTATGACCTCCTTGACGAAATGGCAGTGGAACCAGTCTTTGAAGATCTGGGCTGTGAACCATGCCTTCGAAGAATGGTACCAGACGACAGGAAGGACATCCATCACCCCACAAAGACACTGAGGCTGCTTTGCACAGCCAACAATAACGGGCTTAAGCTGGTGCATGCCGTTAGCATTGGCACAACACAAAGCAGATAGCCGTTGCTTGGAGAGCTTGCGGCCAGGTACACTTCTCCATTTCCTCGGCTAGAGTGTTCGTTGGCAAAGAGCAATAGAATAAACCAGTTTCGTCAGCGTTGTAGACTTGACCGAGAGTGAGGCCCTCCCTGTCGATCAAGCCCTTCACCTTGTGCCGAAACTCCTCTACTCCATCCTCGTTAGCATCCGAAGCTTTGCCATGAGATTTACGGTTGGTAAGGCCATGGCGTAACATAAACGTGAAGAGTCAACCCTCAGATGCCTTGAAGTCTAGGGCGTCGTGAAGCCTTGCAAACTTCTCAGCAGCAGCCTTCAGCTCCGAACCACTACCATCACACCAGCAGCACATTGCTGTCAATACCAAATCAACGTGAAGCAGTCGACTTCAGCAAAAATGGGAGCAAACATCATCTTCCTCTCCACGTTGCATTTGCTTTTCGACGAGAAGTCAGCCATGTACTCCATGAGTTTGTCTCGGGATCTCTTAATATCAAACAAAGTAGATCGGGCCAGGTTAAACTCACGGAGGATGCGTGAAGAAGACCATCCTGCATCTACTTTCTCCAATATCTCCCGCTTCTTCTCCAGAGTCAATACCACTCTCTTCCTCTTCTCAGGCGGCGGGACCATCATCACACACACGAAGGAGAGGCATGAGAGCAGCAAGAGTGCCTGCAGCAGGTAAGGCACCGCCACAAAAGCGAGCACATGGGGAGCCATGATGACGAGTGTTCACTCGCGACAAGAGACAGGCGGAAAGTGGGGAGGATGCAGGGGCGCTCTAGTGGATGTCGGATGAATGACGCACCACAACAAAGCTGTCCTATGCCCCGAGCACCAAGTTCAACTTACGGGCGGGAAATAATCGATTTTTTTTTCGAATTTTTTGAGGTTTTCGGACCATTTTGGGAATATTGGATGCCGGGATGATTATGTCCAATTAGTGGGGATGTCCAGAAAGTGGGCGTCAGAATAGTGGAGGGATTACTCTCTCTCTCTTTCTCTCTGTATATATATATATATATATATATATATATATAGATAGATAGATAGATAGATAGATAGATGTATATGTATATATAAATATATATATATATATATATATACATATATATATATATATATATATATATATATATATATATATATATATATACATATATATATATATATATATATATATATATATATATATATATATATATATATATATATATATATATATATACATATACATACATATATATATATATATATATATATATATATATGTATATATATATATATATATATAGATATATATAGATATATATATATATAGATATAGATATATATATATATATATATATATATATATATATATATATATATATATATATATATATATATATATATATATATATATATATATTGGAAAGAAAATGGATCTGCATTTTGTTTTTGTTGATTTGGCAAAGGCCTTTGACAAAGTCCCTAGAGAGGTGGTGAAGTGGGCAATGAGAAAGCCTGGGTTTGAGGAGTGGCTGGTAAGGGTGGTTATGGCCATGTCTGTGTGTGTTAGCGCCCAGGTAAGAGTGAATGGAGATATGAGTGATGAGTTTTCCGTGAATGTGGGTGTGCATTAGGGGTTAGTTTTGAGTCCCTTGTTTATTGTGGTACTTGAACCCCTCTCACGTGGCTTCAGGAATGGACTCCCGTGGGAGATGTTGTATGTTGATGATTTGGTGTTAATTGCAGAGTATGAAAGGGAGGCAGAGGAAAGATTTTAGAAGTGGAGAGATGGTATGGGGCACAAGGGCTTAAGGGTAAAAGCAAATAAAACAAAAGTGATGATATCTAGGGTTGGTGGTGGTACAGTCAATGAAGAGGGAGAGTGGCCATGTACAATTTGCCACAAGGGCGTGGGAAGTAATTCCATCTTGTGCAGTGTTTGTAATAAATGGATGCACAAGAGATGCAGTGGTATTAGGGGTAGACTGCGAGAAAATGCTGATTTTATGTGTGTGGCGCGTCAGGGAGAGCAGGTGGAGATTGTCAGGGGTGAAAGGACTGAACTTGCTGGTGAGTCTCTTGGGTGTGTTGAAGAGTTTTGTTATTTGGGAGACATGTTATGTGCTGGAGGTGGCGCTGGAGCTAGCTCTGTGGCTAGGGTGAGAAGTGGTTGGAAGAAGTTCAGGGAGCTGTTGCCTCTTGTGACATTGAGAGGACTCTTCCTACGTGCTAAGGGGTTTTTGTATGCAGCATGTGTTAGGAGTGTGATGCTGTTTTGTAGTGAGACCTCGGCAGTAAAGGAAGAGGATATTCGCAGGCTCAAACGTACAGAAATGACATTGTTTAGGTGGATGAGCAGTGCGTCCCTGCTTGCACGGCCTGGGGGAGCTGGCTTTATGATGGAAGAGTTGAGAGGTTGGATGGGACTGGAGTGTATTGGTGTTGTGATAAGGAGAGTAGATTGAGATGGTTTGTGCATGTGGAGAGCATAGGGGATGATAATTGGGTGAAGAAGGTGAGAAGTGTTAATATGGTTTGGGCATGTGTGGAGGATAGGGGATGATAATTGGGTGCAGATGGTGAGAAATATTAATATTGGGGGTGGGGTTGCGAGGAGACTAGGAGTAGACCGAGAAAGACGTGGGACGAGGTCGTTAAGTGTGACCTCAGGGTTAAGGGACTGAATAGGGAGGTTGCCATGATCGAGCACCATGGAGAGCAGCCATGTGGTGACCAAGGCCGGCTCATGCTAGCATGTTGAAGCCTACAAAAACGAAACGAAACGATATATATATATATATATATATATATATATATATATATATATATATATATATATATATACACACACACACATACACACACACATATGCACACACAGTCATTATTTCATTTCAGATGCCAGAGATCGTCTGTGGAAATCGGTACCAGTTGTTGGTTCACTGCTTGAAACTTTCTTACAAGGCAGTTGTTTTCCAATGCTTCTCACAGACGACCTAGAAGCAAACACAATCATAATAAAGGTAATACGACAGAACCAGTTAATGGGTGATAAATAAGGCTTCATTACTGGACGAGTTCATAACACTGAAAGGCCATTTCATTACCAGAGCAACGGTCTCACAGCAAAATTAAGTGTCAACACCGAAAGTTTGCTTTAGTACTTAATAGTTACTTAATAGTACACATAAAACATTTTTTTTTTCAAAGGCAAGGCATTACTGTACTGTAATAAATGCCTTCATGATTAGGAAGATATTTTAAAGGAAAATTATACTTTCGTCGCCGGCTTCTTAACCCTATGAAAAACTAATTTACTTTGCATAATTATATACGGCTGCGTATCAGAGTCTTGGTGATGCTGGATCGGCACGGGGTGTAGGTGTGTTCGAGGTGGGTGTGGATGGCACGGACACTAACGTGACGCAGACACCTCTCTCCCAGGTTGTCAGACAGGCTCGTCAGGTAGGTCACTCTCAAATTTATGCTGAGGCAGAAAGGTAACTCTAACATTACTACTCCTGCATGTAGGTCACTCTCACATTTATGCTGAGGCGAGTAGATCAATCTAACATTACTGTTGTGGCTGGAAAACCCATTTTCACATTACTGATGAAGTGGGTAGTTTGCTCTCACGTTACTGGTGAGGCATGTTGGTCACTCCCTTATTACTGTTGAGGCGAGTAGGTCACGTTCACATTACTGCGTAGGCGAATAAGGTTACACTTACATAATTCCTGAGGTGGGTTGGTCAGTCTCATACTTCTGCTGAGGCTGGTAGATCACTCTCATAGTTAATCACTACTGAGGTGGGTTGGTCAGTCACACATTACTGCTGAGGCAGGTAGGTCACTCATATCACTGCTGAAATGGGTTAGTCAGTCTCACATTACTGCCAGGGTGAGTAAGTCATTCATATTAGTGCTGAGGTGGGTAGGTCACACATTTAACTTGTACCCTGGTGGCGTCTGCAGCTGCGGCAAGTGTCATGGTGCGTGATGGTGCTTGTGGTGAGTGAAGACCCAGCCTTCCTTACTGCCTTCGCCGAGTGGTCCCTCAAGGGCCGCCTCCTGGCGTGGTCGACAAGGCTCCTGGTGGTCACTCGCCTACCCAAGGAACACTTTAAGGCTTTACTCGCTTCCCACTGGACATTTTCCATGATGAACACCATGGCGATCAATGCTGAAACCTCAACATCTGACAAACGGTAGGTTATTCAACAACCAAGGAAGTATATCTAATGCCAAAATTTTTATTTGTAATTGTGTCATGGAACGCCAAATTTTTGAAAGTGGTGTGTGCTTACTTTTTGTATTTCTCTTACAAATGAAATAATTTAAATCCTTTGCTAAGCTTATACTGATGTTGATTTTGTGTGCTGCACCCATTCATCCCGAACATTTGCTCATTCTAGTCTTTCCTACCCATTCGAATCTGCTCACGCAACCCTTTCTCCCTGTGTCTTACAGAGAATTTCTATTCGAAATCTCATTTCCATTGCCAGCACTACATGTACAATGAAACCAGTCTATAAAAAGTGTAGATCTACTCATGCCCCCCACCACAGCTTCCATCATCATCGGTACCACCCCTGTTCATTAGTGCGCGTCTACACGTGCCCTCAAACATATGTTGGCAACACACCTGAAAACATGTTCAGGTATATGTATGCAGCAGTATTTGGACAGATGAATGCAAACAAGTTTCAGTGCAGCTTCAAATATTGGCAGCAGAGGCGATGGGATAAGTGTGTCCATACCAGGCAGCTGAGACTTCAACATGATATTGCCAACATGATCTGGACACTGCTGTTCCAGCATGTTTGCAGCATGTTTGTTATTGTGCTTCTTACATGTTGCCAGTGCATGTTCGAGCACACGTGTGGACCGCACTTATTCAAGCTCCAACCAATCCACATTTTGAACTCCCTATGGATATTCAACATTTCATTGACCAGTACACCCAGTGGTATACTGTTTTGCACAACAGCACAATAGAATTACTCAAGTATTACGCTCATCTCTGTCTTAACTGCTAAACCTGGTTGGTCTTACAAGCCAAGTCCTTCTTGTGTGCTTTTTATTTTTTTTTTCTTGAAAAGGGCTGTTTTCAATCAGTTATAGCTGCATAACCACAGCACACTGAACATTCATTTAAAGACCGGATTATTCATTTATCCTTCATCTCTTGCTGTAAGTGCCCCCAGATCTGCTCTAGGTATAGGCATTGTGGAGGTAAGGGGTGATGAATGAGGCAGTTTGTCCGTATGGGGGCGAGTCGGCAATTACAGTCCATCTCCCTCACGCCAGCCTGGGTCAGAAGAGGATTCCATGCCCGCATACACTCACGCTCTCCCTTGCCCCGTTTGTCCTTGCCACTCCTCTCTACTGCCCCCGGCCACTGCCACATGAATGAATCATCACCCCTTGTACATTTGGATAACTCAGTTTATTCACTCAATTTTTCAATCCATTCCAGAGTGACACTGTGCATTACAGTGTGTTGAATGGGAGAGAGGAAAGAAATTCCAAGATTTATTTCACAGGCCTTGCCATAGACAATTACTTTTACTTTCTGTGCGAGTACATTTTCTGTGTCGTACAAGATTTCTTGTGTTGCCCCTGCGGTCACGTTCATTTCTCATATGCACAGTTTTCTTATTTTCTAAAGCTCATACTCCGCAAAAGGACCTGCACAAAAAAATACTATTTTACCATCACAACAAACCAAGTTTTCATGTGTACTGCACTATATAAATTGTTTTTTAATGCAAGGAAAAAGAAACTAAAGGCTAGAAGGCCGCCAATTGCTCCCTCTAAGTTAAAATAAATACACGATCATACAGAGCCAATTCCGAGATCTGTTCATTTCAAGATGCTTGAACACACTGCATTTAAAAGACTGGAGGTCATAGGCTGTGGGAAATACAGGCAAAGGAAGACAGTTCCAGAGTTGACCTATTGCTTAAATGGAGGACTGGGATTCACACTTACCTTTTGCAATAGAGAACTGGACAGACAATGGATAAGAGTTTGCTGGCAGACTAGTGCTATGCACCTACCTTAGTGGTGGAGGAATGCAAGCAGAGAGTTCAGAGGAACTAACGATAGAAAAGAGAGAAAGATGCAACAGTATTGCAAAGAGGTAGAGGTTGAAGGGAGCCATTAAAAGGATGAGAGTTAATGAGACGAAACGTCTTTGATTCAACCTTGTTGAGAAGAACTGTATGTGGGGAGCCCTTCCACACATTTGAGGTGTGCTCTACACAGGAGCAAATAAAACTCTTCTTTAAAGTCAACAAACATGCAGGGGTAAAGAAAGTGCAGAGTCAGCTTAGCACACAATCTCTTGTAAGATGTTATAAGAGAGGAATATGATCTTTCCAAGATAAATCCTGAGGGAATGAAACCCTAAGCATGTTTAAAGACGATGCTGGATTGAGATGGGTAGTGTTATAAACTGGAGGATATTCTGGTGGTAGATTCTGACAGGTCGAAAGATGTAAGAACTGAGTTCTTGATGTATTAAAAAACACTAGATTACATTTACCTGATTCAGAGATACGAGCAAAGTCAGATATTGTGTCATAGCCATATCCCTTGTTTGTTGAACTAACTGCTGAGATGGATGCTTTAGGAAGCGGATGTAATGATAAAAGTGCAGTCATCAGCATATGAGTGAATAGAATTAGATGTAAACCACAAAAGGTCACTGATGAATAGAAGAAAAGGAACTGGTGATAGGACAGAGCCTAAGGAACACTGCTATTGACAGCCCGAGGAGAATAACAGTGGCCGTCAACAACAGCAGCTATAGAATGACTAAAGATAAGGACACAGATTGGCCAGAAACCATGAGAAAGCTGGAAATTAAAGTTATGTGCCAGACTCGATCGAAAGCCTTTTAGCTGTCAAGTGCAATGGCAAAGCGTTTATCAAAGGCCCGAGAGGAGGAAGACCAGGAGTCTGAAAAAGTGAGAAGATAGCCAGTGAAGGGCCCTAGTGGAACTGTACTGACAATCGGCGTGAAGTTTACGATAGGAAAGGTGCTTTATTTTTTTATTTTTTTAAGAATAGATTACAAAACTTTAGAAATACAGGGTGTTGGAGTAATTGGACGATAGTCAGAGTACTAGGAATGGTCACCCTTGTTTGAATGCAAAATTCCACCAAGGAAAGAAACGTACAAGTTGACAGACAGAGACGAAAGTGGTTACCTCAGCAGTGTGTAAGAACAGAAGCACAGTTCTTGAGAACAACTGGAGGGACCCCATCAGATCTATATTCCTTGTTACTATTAGGGCCAGTGATGGCAGAAAACACATCAACTGAAGAAAATTTAACGTCAGCCATGAGGAAGTAAGAGGGGAAAAGTGATGGAGGAACAGCACCAGAATCATGTAAGGTGGCATTGGAGGAGAGAGTCTGAGGAAAGAGTTCTGCTTTTTCTGTAGAAGAAACAGCTAAAGAGCCACAAGAGTGGAAAAGAGAAGTGAAGGATGATGAAGTAAAGTTCTTAGAAAGGTTTTTGGCAAGTGCCAGACGTTAAAGGAAGAATTTGAGTTACAAAAATTGAAATTATTTTTACCAGTGTGAAGGACAGACTTAGCACAATTCCAACAAGAAAAATGGATGAAATGAGATTCGGGGATTGGTTGGCTCTGGTACGTTTTGAAGACCCCCCCTCCCTGCTGTGGACATCATTTGTGCAAGCATACGTAAACTTTTTATTTTTTTTTATTTTTTTATTAGTCACAGGATAAGAGATGGGAATGCACGTTTCCTGTCCTGAAAGAATAACCTCCGTAATGTGTGAGGCTTACTCAGATTGCTCTCGGTCATGGAAGAAGTAATCATTCCAGGGAAAATCAGAGAAGTATTCCCTGAGGGCCTCCCAACCAGAAGCTCCAAAGTGCCGAGCCACCACTTCTTGGGAGGGTCCACAGCCCTTACTGAAGTGATAGGACAGGTTGAGGTGATAAGGCTGTGATCAGAGGAGCCCAGTGAAGAGAAAAGAATCACAACATAAGGAGAAGGATCAGCTGTAAGGAAAAGGTCAAGTACGTTGGAACGCTCTCCATGATGGATAGAGATACATGTAGGGTAGTGTACAAGTTTCTTTAGGTCATTAAGGATAGAAAAAATGTAGGCTTGTTCACAAGGTGGATCAGTTAAAGGAGAGGAGAGCCAAAGGTGGTGGTCAACAGTGAAATCACCCAGAATGAAGATTACACAGGAAGGAGACATTGATAGAATGTTTTGTCTTAAAACTAAGGTAGTCAAAGAATTTTTCATCATCTGTAGAATTAGTGGATAAGTAAACATCACACATGTATTCAGTCAGAAAATGACAAGGTAGCCGAAGCCAGAGAGTAGAAAATTCAGAAGACTGAAATTCAGGAATATAAAAGCAAGATATCTTGTTGTATATATATACACAACAGCCATCTTTTGCTTTCAAGTGAGTATACAGAAAGTAGGGGGGTGCTGAGAAGGGTTCGCTTAAGTCGTCTTAGACAGCTGAGTGTCAGCATGGGACAGAAGGTGGGATTTAGAAGAAGAGGGGTGGTGTTCAACAGAGAGATAATCAGAGGAAAGGCTGCGAATGTGCAGAAATGAATAAAATGTATCGCAACAAATCTAATTTGCATTAACAATGAACTACGGTATATTACTATGACAAACATTTTCATATCAGCTGCAAGTTCACTTGCACTGTAACCTGAGAATGATTTCTTCTTCATTTCTGGCACATCATATCCTGAGATCATTTCCTTACACCCGTACATTTCCTTATTTTCTAAATTTTTCTGTATAAAATCATTTACTAAGAAATTTTTCAGTGCACTTAAGGAAGTACACAAAATAATTACTTGTTAACTATCACAACAAATCTTTTTTGCATGTATATTACACTGTATTACCATTACACATATGTGCACTTGTACTGCAAGTTCACTCTCACTGTAAGCTGAGAATGCTTTCTTAAACCCATACCTTTTTCTTATAAACTAAAATATATAGTTTTACTTAGAAAGATCACTATATCCACTATTTACACTTTTCCACACACCAGTGCCTATTACCTCACCCCACTGTGATAAGTTAAAAAGTCACCTTTGACCCTTATGTGCCAGCTGACGTGTATAGCTGTCACAACTCAGGGAGGCAACTGCCGCTGGCTGATGGGATATGCTGCAAGCACCTTCCTGCCACCCTCTGAACTCACGACCATTTTCTATGACAACCATAGGGTAGGGTAAGTAGGTACCCAAGGTACCCCACTGATGCATGGCTTAATCTGTACATGGCACTGGAGGAGTGTAGAGTGATGTCTTCCTTATCCTTTTCGTTCGATTCCGTCACTCCATATGCAGGGCTCATTGCATCATCGACTCCTGCGAAAGCACTGACCATACTGCCAGGGAGAGGGCTCAGTGACCGAGCAGGTGTGTGGGATATTGTAAATAGTAAACAGATATGCACAAGTATTTTTTTGAACATAAGTGAAATGTAAGATAAAAGTTAGATCTAGTAAGTTTTATGAAATAAGTGTTTTATAATAAGTTTTACAAGTGCATTGGAATAAGTGTTACTGTTTATAGTTATCTGTGAAACATTGATTGGAAATACCTTGAGTAATCCTATCTAGTACAATGAAAGAAAACCAGAAGTGCATGGGAGAGAAAGAAAATGACCTGGTTGGCTGTAACTAATTTTTTTCCCTCGTTACTCAGAAAATAATGGTGAATATGTGTGCATTAGCGTATTTGTGATGTGAAGTACTAAAAAATATAATTTATGTATAACAGTGAAATTTTCATGATACCCCTGATAATTACAAATTAGTCACAATTTCTGTACAAGTAATTACCTTATACTCAACCAGAAACAGCCAGAGCATTTACTTCTCAAAGTACAATTACCCATAACCATGATGTCCAGTGCAAATATAAGTGCCGTAGTAGAGGGAAAATATAATAAGAGATGCAAAAAGTGAGTACAGAAAATAAAGAGCTATTCTTTTCCCATACCTCTACGGGGCATAGTGGCACTATGAAATGGGCGGAAAACCTATGGGGAGCCACATGGGCAGGGTGATGACTCATCCTTAAGACGTTGAATAAGAAAAACTCGAAAGAATGAGTGGAATATCCCTAGAGGCCAGGCAGTGATACAATCACCACTCTGCTCTGTGCTGCTAGCGCTGGCCAGCGAGTCCAAGGTCACTGGCAGTGGCGCTCACCTGGTTTAGCCCGCCAAAACTCGGAAAACCAGTCATTTTTAACTTGTTCTTACTCATCAATGAGACCACCTGCAGACCTCGGGATACTTTCATTTGAAAGAGGAAAAGTTGTTGAGTCTATTGTATACTTAATTTTCTCACTAGCTATAATAGTTTGGCAGATATTAGGGTTTGAAGTAAGGGTATTTTTCCCAAAATATTGGAAGTTCTCCGTAAGGAGTGGGCGATGGCAAAAAAACCCCAGGGGATAAGGGTTAACACTGTACTGGTAGTGCATTTCCTTGTGAACCTGCTGTCATCACTGTCTGCTTAGGCAGACATGGCACTGCCTGTACAGTTTTTTACCTGCAGGTGTGCATTCAAGATTCACCATGTGGTGACATGAGAGGTTGTCTGCCTGGGTGACCCTGTCAGGCATTACAGTAGCACTGTCTCCTATGTGAAGCAGTTATGCCAACAACCTGTCTGAACAATATGAATACATTCCGAGCAATTATATAAAAAAGGTGTAGGAACAACTTCTTGTACCACCTGTAGCACCTCCCGTTTGTCACGTCAGTGAATGACCGACATGTTACCACATTTCTTGGTGAGTAAAGCCCCAATGTCTGTCTTGGCAGGGCAAACAGGGTAGTGGTTCCTACTGGGCTTGACAGTGCTGCTGGTTCCTGTCCCATGTTCAAGGAGAAACGTTTGTCAGTGTGGTTGACGAGTAGAAGTCATCACCTGTGATAAGCATATCTGACAATTAATAAATAAAGGACAGCCAAAGTATTTGCCCTCCAAAGTGTATCGCCTGCCATCACTCAAAAACTAGATCAGTAATCTTTTGCAGTCAGAGGCATATCATCATAAGCTCGCTAACATCTACTCATTTCAAGCCACATATCCTGGGATACTTCCCACAAAGCTTGAATACAAGCTTGATTTTGAGATATTTTGGTAACAGACACACACACACAGACACATACACACATACACAGATACCAGCAATTACATTATTGCATCACTAATCGAGCAATAACATCTATATAACAAAATAAAAAACTGCCTTATGATTTTGCCCACTGCATTTAATTTTCCCTTTGCATTCCAATCTAAAAAAAAATCTAGATTAATAATCCTCTGGTAATCAAAGGCGTATCATCTCAGCTTTGCAAAATGCAAGCAGTTCAAGCCACACATCACATGATACTGACCACAAAGTTTGGATTCAATTTGCCCACATAATTGTGAGATATTTTGGTTACACACACACACACACACACACACACACACACACACAAATGCAAGCGATTTACATTGTCATCTAGCTAGCTGAGTGATAGCTGTAAGTCCAGTATATATCCAGTCTTGCAGTTATAAACAACAAAGACTGTGATGCATAAGCAATGATGTATGTACGATGTGTTTTGGATAAGTGCCAGTCATCCCCAGAACAAAACATGCGACTCGTCCGCCACCATTTACTGGAAAGGTGAAAAATAAAAAAATAAACAATGGTGGTCAGAATTGGGCGAATTTTGTCACCCTGTCATTGGGTAAGGGTCTTAGGTTTAGGGAAAAAGTCAGGAACCGTAGAATTTCAAGGTACACTGTAATGTGCCATGCATTTCCCAAAGACAGGTACTGTAGGCTGTTAGGCTGTCCATGATCCAATAGTCCTATATGGCATGCTTTTTCATGTGTCATCAGTTTGGCCAGAGCTAGCAGTAGTACAACCCTG
This sequence comes from Coenobita brevimanus, assembly GCF_032717465.1. Taxonomy (NCBI): domain Eukaryota; kingdom Metazoa; phylum Arthropoda; class Malacostraca; order Decapoda; family Coenobitidae; genus Coenobita; species Coenobita brevimanus. Next base: position 9,227,220 of record NC_136975.1, on the reverse strand, counting down.
CCCATGCCCTGCTCCATCCTCCTCCCATCCATACATAGTACTGGGCATGCCCTCAAGCAATCTCCCTCTTCCCCCCTTCCTCGTCCCTTCCATGAGTAGTACTGGGCATGCCCTCAAGCAACCCCCCCCCCTCACCCGTCGTCCTCCCACCAATGCATAGTACTGGGCCAAGCCCAGTATTATGTTTGTGTAATATTGGGCATGCCACAAGCAATCCTCCCCTCCCTGATTATTAGGCCACACATCCCTTGTCCACATCTACGCAGGCTAATGTTTAATCATGAGAGCACACACGTTCACCTTGCACTGTAGCTACTGGGTAACTGTCCAAGTGAAGGGAGACCAAAGTGGGTGGCCTTGACTTAACTTTCATACTGAGGTAGCTTTCACCTAGTGAAATTCTCTCTCTCTCTCTCTCTCTCTCTCTCTCTCTCTCTCTCTCTCTCTGGGGGCGCAGTAGCACAGTGGTAGCGCACTGAGCTTGTGATCAGGAGGTTGCAAGTTCGAGCCTCGCCCGGGGCTACCGTTGCTGGGAGGGGTAGCGCCCTCCTGTAACCCAGCAGGGCTATATGGCCTTAGTTGCCTAGCTCGGGGAATTCATTTCTCCATTTCTCTCTCTCTCTCTCTCTCTCTCTTTAATTTTTGCTACCACCGGAAGTGCTGTAAACGATACGACTCGCCAAAACGATATATCGCCGATACTTGCCTTTTTCTGAACCTGGTAAGTGCTCTATACAGCCTGGGCTGTTCCGAGTGCGACTGCTCAATACAGCCCTAGCTGCACAGGTGAATTTCGAATATAGTGCCATAGTGACCAAGGCCGACCCATACAAACATGTTTGAGCCTTCAAAACCAAAACAGAAACAGAAAAAGAAAACAAAAACCATACATTTCAATAGGGAATCAGACACTTCGATGTTCATCCATGGCTTTACCAAGGTAAATATTGAGCTAATATTCCGTTACTATATACTTTGGCATGTGTTCTCTCAATCCCTAAGACAAAATTTGGCTTTTGGGAAATTTCATTTTTACCCCTATGTCTGCACACCACGGACACCTCCAAAAAACCGCCATGAGCAATTAACGGGTAAAGAATCGATACCGATATTTACTGCAGATATCGGGATATTGTATATGCAATTATGCATGGAAGAAGCATTAACATGAATTTCTTTGAAGACTTCCGTCATTGTTTGAACTGATTCTGTGTGAAAGAATGTTGTTACCTTGACACTTTTTTGCAGCCTAATAGTCTTACTCTGATTCATTAAAGGTTAATAATAAGTGGGCGAGTGGGAATGGAAAGGAAGAAAAGAACTGAAGGCCGAAAGACGCAAGTTGAGAGTGGGGTATACTCTGTACATGTACTGATGGTGTGTAAGTGTGATGGCCCTTTGGGTTTATGTATGTAAATAGTGTACACTCGCTAGCGAAATAAGCGCGAAATTCCTGCACCAGTTTGTTACTGTATTATTTATCTAGCCGTAATAGTCAATCTTCTCACTGGAGTCTAAATAAGAAGTTATTTGCTGCATATAAGGAAGAAGGCAGTAGATGGTGGCAATAACAGGAGAGTGACTCTGAGATATAGGATAATGATATTTGGCAAGCTTGTTGAAACTCAGCATTAACCCGTCACGTCCCGAGCTATTTCGCACCTCCGACACCCCCCAATCCCGAGGTATTTTCGATTTTTTTTTTTTTGGCTAAAACCTCCGCTTTTGGTGAGAAACATCGAAATTTCATAGAGAAATCACTCACCTGGGGTTTAAAATACTCGATCCAGGTAGCAGTACCTCCTTACCTGACTGGGTTTTCTAACAGGCTGGCACCAAAGAAATAGAGTTCTATGGGAGGGTAACTACTTCACACCGCTCATAAACGGTATTTATTTATTTACTTGGTATGAATTTATGTAGTACCAGTGTATATTGGTTTTCAAACAGTAATAAAGGCATTATAGGCATTGTTTCACTCACTAACTCATAACCATATCTGACATTCTTTTGCCACATTACCTGATCATCATTTCTCTTTTCCTGTAATGCTATGTAAACATTGTCCTCCACATTGTCATCGATTGGGGAATCACTCTGGCCCTGAATGTCTTTATTGGCCAGGTCACTGGTAACAGGTGAATTGTCGAGACAATGGCATGCAGGGGAGGAAGGGGAGGTTATGCGGTGTAAGGCATTGTCCCTGCTTGGCATCTTTTAGAGGAATAGAGGAAGGTGTCCCTTGTATACGTACGAAAAATCACGCGCAAAAATTGAAAATTGTGCAAATTAGGGAACTTGCAATTGCACGACGTACTAGTACGTCGTTGGGACTGGCAAATGCAAAATGTTGCAACATACCCATACGTCAACGGGACGGGGCGGGTTAACAGTGAAACAAGATTTTACTTGATGGAAAACGTTACATATAGACCTTGCCTAGGCTTCGTCATTACTACGCTATACGTACAGGGTTTCCAATTTGATACTTTGTGTGTGTGCATGTGTGTGTGTAACATACATACATGAACAGATAGACAGAATACCATACAGACAAGGAAAGACGGTAAATCGAAGAGTGAGAACGTCTTTTGATGATGTGTATGTATGGTCGATCGTGTGTAAGCTACTAGTGTTCTGTGTACATAAATGATGTCCAGATTTGATCATCTCAGAATGAATATTTAGCATGGCTGAAGGGGTGATCCAAAGCATAGCTCTCTTTAACCACAGAACCCTAAATGCTTTTTTTTTTTTTAATATATATATATATATATATATATATATATATATATATATATATATAATGTATATATATATATATATATATATATATATATATATATATATATATATATATAATGTATATATATATATATATATATATATATATATATATATATATATATATATATATATATATATATATATATATATATATATATATATATATATATATAAAATGTGTATATATATATATATATATATATATATTGCCAGACGCCTCAATGCCGTTTGGGGTGGCCACAAACAAATCGCCTCCAAGTCGCCCTGTCCCCCGCCATTTCACTGCCCTGCTCCCAACTCACACCCCTCTCTCATATACCTCTCCACCCCATCCCTCCAGCTCATCCTCGGCCTCCCACTCCCACTTCCCCCCTCCACCTCACTCACATACACTCTCTTCGTCAGTCTATCACCCTCCATCCTCTCCACATGGCCAAACCACCTCAGTGTGTTCCTCATAACGCTTCCTATCACATCCACATCCACACCACAACGCTCCTTTATATCCTCATTCGTCAGCCAGTCTCTCCACGTGAGTCCACAGGCTCCTCTTAAATAACTCATTTCCACTGCTCTCACTCTTGACTTGTGTCCTTCCAACATATATATATATATATATATATATATATATATATATATATATATATATATATATATATATATATATATATATATATATATATATATATATATATATATATATATGTGTGTGTGTGTGTGTGTGTGTGTGTATATATATATATATATATATATATATATATATATATATATATATATATATATATATATATATATGTATATATATATATATATATATATATATATATATATATATATATATACAATGGTAAAAAGAACACCATCGACTGCAGATATGTAATGCCTTTCTACATTACATACCTGCACTCATCACCTGGTGACTGTCAGTCGAGGCACAACCTAATATAGGGAACATCAATATATGAAAGAGAACCAACAAGTCAGGAACATTTCCATATACGTCAGCTGTCGGCCCTAATTAGAACAACTTAAACAAGATGGTATAATGTATTTACATAATATGTACAAAAAGTGAAGAACTTCACCCAACAGAACACCATCGACTGCATGTGCCCAATACCTTTCTATAGTGCACACTTGCACTCATCAGCTTGTGACTGTCAGGCGAGGAATGGGGTTTAATGTAGGGGTCATCTATATTAGAAATAGATCAGTGGGAAGGAGGACCTATTTCAAATACGTCAACTGTCAACCCTAATTAACAGTACAATATATACATATTTACAGTCGATAAAAAACAAAACCATATGGTAAAAAGGTCACATCACTCTGATCAGTCTTATCTCTCTCAAGAAAGCCATCAATTTATCAGTCATAACAATGTCCCCATCACCCAGGATGGTGGAAAGGGTGAAGGGGACGTCTGCTGCTCCGCTGTAATTTATAAGTGAAGCGCGTTCACGAATAAATCACCAACAGCGCAGGATGATATGAATGATAGATAACACCGCATCACAGATGTCACAGTGCAGTGGGAATCGTCTTTCCATATAAGGTTTCATGTGCGTAAGCATGGTGGTATTAAGCCATAAGCGAGCCAACACTTTTTCTTCAAGGTGACTGTTACGGTTGGCAGTGTCCCAGTCACCCAGGTACGGCTTACATGTTCGAATATTTAGTCTGGTCCACTGACCTTGCCAAAGAAGATTTATTGATTTCTTTCTGAAAGAGACTGTAGATCACGTGGAACATCCCAAGTCTCCTCGAGCTCTACAGCCGACTTTGCAAGTAAGTCAGCCTGCTCATTGTTGTAGATACGACAATGACCAGGCACCCAGATCAGCGTGAATGACTTGGTGCATGAATGTAATTTATTAACGATGCGGTCCTGGATCTTGTGAGAGTCTGTAGTGCAAGATGCAATTGCCTGAAGGGCTGATTTTGAATCCGAAAATATGACAAATGAGTCATGCCTAGAATTGAGAGCATTGTCTACGACTTTGTCAATTGCAAAAAGTTTGGAGGTAAACACAGATGTATGAGTTGGCAACCGATACCTAAGGGCACATTCAGTCGACCACACACTTGCACCCACACATTCACTTGACTTGCAGCCGTCTGTGTACAAGTGGTGGGACCCCAAGTGACGAACGATGATCTTACGAAACAAAGTGGTGGACCTCCACCTGCGGCGCCTTGGTCTTAGGTGCTGGGAGCCATGTTACATCAACAGTAAAGCTGGGTGGCTCCCAAGGCGCTATATTTTTAACCCGTTATGTCCTGAGCTATTTGGCACCTCCGACACCCCCCAATCCCGAGGTATTTTCGATTTTTTTTTTTTTTGGCTAAAACCTCCGCTTTTGGTGAAAAACATCGAAATTTCATAGAGAAATCGCTCACCTGAGGTTTAAAATACTCTATCCAGGTAGCAGTACCTCCTTACCTGACTGGGTTTTCTAACAGGCTGGCACCAAAGAAATCGAGTTCTGTGGGAGGGTAAGTATTTCACACCACTCATAAACGGTATTTATTTATTTACTTGGTACGAATTTATGTAGTACCAGAGTATATTGGTTTTCAAACAGTAATATAGGCATTATAAGCATTGTTTCACTCACTAACTCATCACCATACCTGACCTTCTTTTGCCACATTACCTGATCATCATTTCTGACTGTCTTTTCCTGTAATGCTATGTAAACTTTGTCCTCCACATTGTCATCGATTGAGGAATCACTCTGGCCCTGAATGCCTTTATTGGCCAGGTCACTGGTAACAGGTGAATTGTCGAGACAATGGAGTGCAGGGGGGGGGGAAGGTTATGCGGTGTAAGGCATTGTCCCTGCTTGGCATCTTGTAGAGGAATAGAGGAAGGTGTCCCGTGTATTCGTACGAAAAATCACGTGCGAAAATTGAAAATTGTGCACATTAGGGACCTTGCAATTGCACGACGTACCAGTACTTCATCGGGACTAGCAAATGCAAAATGTTGCAATGTACCCATACGTCGACGGGACATCTCAGGTTAATCACCAACTTGTCACAGTCATTGGGGTCCACACCACGCTCCTGAGTCTGTAAGTGGAGGCGAACGGCCAGTGGCCGACGCACCCCCCGCAAGAGATGGTGGTATTGACGCAGGGGGGTACAGGCCACATTGCCGATATTATTTTTCCTATATGTTCTTAGTCCATAGGACAAGGCCAGGTGGTAACGGCGAATACGGAGGGGAGGCACATTCGCTTCCACTTCCATACAAGCTACACGGGTACACTGGACGGCTCCAAGACACATTCGCAAACATTTATTCTGCAACACATCCAATCCTTTCAGTGTGGCATCGGATGCAGAGCCATACACCTGTGCACCATAGTCTAGCTTCAAACGAATAAGGGACTTATACACCATTAATAAAGATTTTCTGTTGGCACCCCATATAGTACGTACAAGGCCAGGAGGACATTTACTGGTTTATCAAAATGAGCAAGCAAATTATTAACATGAATTCTGAAGTTCAAACAACGATCAAAATGTTTTTCCAAAAACTTTACAGAATTTTGAAAAGGTACCGCCTGATTATCCAAAGTTAAGCACAAATTAGGTACGTTATGATTAGTGAAGACTACAGTGGCACACTTAGGACCAGAAAAGATAAATCCCCACTGCAAGGCCCATTGGTGGACGGAATCAAGGGCTACTTGAATTCGCCCAGCCGAAAATTGTGCATTATGGGATGAGTGCCATATTGCACAATTGTAAGCACAGAGTGAGTATTTAAGATTCCTCGGGATGGGAGCTGGTGACAAAATATCATTGATCATTATACCAAATAAAGTGGGACTAGGCACACTTCCCTGCCATACCAAGTTTTCCTGTATAAATATATCCGATGTTACATTATGGGGTAACTTGACAGAGAAAGTACTGTCTCTTAAGAAATTTGAAATACAAATAGGCAAATTTCCTCTTAAACCATAAGCATAGAGTTCCATTGGTATACCATGTCGCCATGTCATGTCATAGGCTTCATGGATGTCCAGGAACACCTATCATGAATTCTTTATTGGCAAATTCCTCTGCAGTACAATGCTCCAAATTCATTAAATGATCTAGTGAACTTCCATATTTACAGAAGCCACATTGTTGATCCTTCAACAAATTCTTCGACTCTAAAACAAAAAGAAGCCTATTATTAACCATACGTTCCATGACCTTACATAGACAAGAAGTCAACACAATAGGACGAAATGAAGTGGGATTCATAAGATAACCAGCCTCTTTGTTTATCGGTATGATGTGCGCAAAGTGCCATGAGTTTGTGAACGTTCAAGACGCCCAAATCTCATTGTACAATGCTAATATCTTAATCAGGTTGTCCTGATTAAGATGCTGGATCATACTGTACATGATGGTGTCTGGTCCAGGGCTGGTGTCTTTACAGGATTTAAGGGCAAGGAGCAGTTCATCTAGCATAAACTCTTGGTTGTACTGGGAGTCTATGTCTTCTGTGGCAAAGCTATTACCTGTAGCTCAACCGTGTGTTTTTGATAATGAAAATGTGGATCATAATTGGCTGAGCTACTTACATGAGAAAAACTCCTGGCGAGGATGTTAGCAACGTTCACGGGATCGTCATAGATGTTATTATCAACCTGCAGGGTGGTGATAAGGATTTTTGGGCCTTCATTAATATTTAAATAGTGGACCAGACTTTATGTAATGGTGCAGTACGATTCACCGTGGACACGAAAGTCCACCAGGAGTCATGTTTGGCCCTTATTATTCTCCTTGCCTCAGCCCGTGCTTGTTTGTATGCAATGAAATTTTCCTCTGTAGGCCGACTATCAAAAATCCTGTACCCCCTATTATGTTTCCTTAATGCTTGTTGGCAATCCGGCATCTACCAAAGTCCTCTATGCTTCGCATGAACTGTAGAAGTCTTGGGAATAACAGCCTCAGTCATGTGTATTATGGAATTAGTTACATTTTCGACCTTAACATCTAGGGTCTCCCCAGATATATCTAAATTGGTGATCCTTGAGAAGGATCCCCAATCTGCTTTCTTATAGTTAAATTTTGGAGGTGGAAGGTCCGAAACAATGTCGCGTGTATAAGAAAGACAGATGGGTAAATGATCACTTCCCAAGGAATCGTCATAAGGGTCTCATGAGAAATCTTGATGTATAGCAGGGGAGGCCATAGATAAGTCAATGGCCGAAAAGTTACCAGTACGATCATCTGCATCCAAAAGACAAAGGTTAGACTGTAGTACTAGGTCAGCGATTTGCTCCCCACGACCATCAATCCTTAAGCTACCCCATTGATAGTGAGGGGAGTTAAAGTCGCCCAACACTAACTTATTCCCAAGAAGATGTTCAAATAGTGAATTTAAAGCATCACTATCAATGAGGTCATGTGGAGGACAGTACAGAGAGCAAATAGACAGATATGTGTTTGTAAATTTGACTGCACGTGACAGCTTGCAGAGTAGAATTTAGAATCACTTCCGTTTGTGGGTGTAATTTCTGTGTGTATATGGCAACTCCGTGACCTTCATATCTTCTATACGAGTGGTAGTGTTTGAACTGTGGAGGATTAGGATGATCCTCCAGACACATCTGTAAACAAACAATGGCTGGCCTGTGTATTGAAAGCAAGATTGCCATATTTTGTACTTTATTCCCAACACCTCTAGAATTCCATTGTAATATAGTGAAAGCGATGGTTTAAGATTTACATTGGGGGCCAGTGTGCTTAAGTCTTTTTTTGCCACCTGCCAGCAGGCGAGTGACTACCGGGGGACCTATCCCGGTGCTTGTTTACGGAAACCTCCATATTTTCATCAATTACTAGGCTCCCAGATTCCCCCAAGGAAGAGCTAACCTTTCTCTTCCTCACTGGAGTAGGACCTGGAAGAACATGAGGACGTGACCATATTGTGAGGGTGGTCATGTTACTCTTACTAGGCTTGTCAGACTTCGGTTTAGACCGTACTGATGGAGAGGCAGCAGCAGCCTGAGAATATGTTGAAGCCTTAAGCCTTAGGGATGTCAGTGAGAGACTTGGAGCGAACGGGAGGCCAAGATAGAGAGGTACTGTGAGTGGCAGGTGGGAGAAGGACAAGGTCAGTCTGCTTCTCTACAGAGCACATCACAGGACGGGACATTACCGCCAAAGCATAGGACCTACTCGGTGCGGGAGTTGCATGCAACTCCTTCACATTTTTCCTAGCTTCGTAGTAGGAAATACCCTCAGTTGCCTTCACCGTGCAGACCTCCTTCTCCCCCTTCCATTTGGGACAGTCCCTAGAGGAAGTGGAGTGAGTGCCCTTGCAGTGAAAGCAACATACTGTCTCAGATGTGCAACATTCTGCATCATGACCCTGGCTTGCACACTTGCCACACACTGGCTGGGAAGCCCGACAAGTCTTGGCACCATGCCTATACAACTAGCACTTCTAATAACATAGAGGGTTAGAGATATATGGCCGCACATGAACAATTTCATAACTAATTTTTACGTGGCTAGGAAGTGATACTTATACCAAAAGTCAAAACGATATTTGCAGTCTTTGTCCTGACACCTTCCGTAAATCTGGTTATAAATCTAGCATCGATGACATCTTGCTGAGCAAGTTCCTTTTTGATCTCTTCCTCATTCATCACCATGAGATCCCTGCAAGTGATAACACCCTTGCAGGAATTCATGGAGGTTGGGATCTTGGCCTTGACATCATAGCAGTGAAACTTGCGCAGCTTCAGCAAGTCCTTAACCCGTCACGTCCCGAGGTTTTCCGCACCTCCGACATCCCCCAACCTCGAGTTATTTTGGAATTTTTTTTTTTGGCTAAAACTTCTGCTTTTGTTGAGAAACAAAGGAAAATCACCAAGAAAGGGCTTACCGTGGTCCATAAGTGGTCGGAACAGGTGAGGTCTCACGCGCCAGGTATCGTATTCTATCATTGACGTGTGAGGCGCTCATGTTTTCTATGGTAGGAAATATTCTGACCACTACTTGGTGGTGGCCAGAATTAAAGTTCAAGTAAGATGGAGGAATAGAAGAAGGGAAAGACGAGAGGAAGGAGTAGTTGCAAGGAGAGTGGAAAGGTTACAAGAGGATGAGAAAAAGGCAGAGTATAAGAGAGAAGTGGAGGAACGATTGGGTAAATATGAATTGGAGCAGATGGGGGACGTGGAAGGTGTGTGTAGAATATTTACAGAAGAAATATGTGCAGCATGTGATGTGGTGTGTGGAAGGAAGAGAAGACGGAGGGGGGTGCAAGGAACAGCGTGGTGGACTGAAGAGGTGAAACGGGCTGTGGCACAAAAGAAGAAAGCATACAATGAATGGATGAGAAATAGGGGCGTGGAAGAAGTTGAGAGGCGGAAGAGAGAGTTATATGTAGAAAGAAAGAGAGAGGTGAAAAGAGTAGTAAGAGAGAGTAAGAAGAGAGTGGATGAGGAATTTGGAAGGAATTTGAGTGTAAAGTGGAGGGACTGTAAGAAAATGTTCTGGAAAGAGGTGAAAAGAGTAAGACAGGGTGGAAGTGAAGTTAGCAGGGGAGTGAAAGATAAAAATGGTATATTACTAGTGGAGAAGGGAGAAAAAGTGAGCAGATGGAGAGAACACTTTAAGGAATTGTTGAACGTGGAGGATGGAAGTAATGCGAGTATAAGTGGCTAGGGAATGGCTGGGAGAAGGAGGGAGGTGAGAGGACAGGAAGAAATCAGTAGGATAGAAGTTGTGGAAGCAATGAAGAAAGTTAAATCGGGGAAAGCCCCAGGAACTGATGGAGTGTGTGGTGAAATGCTGAAGCATGGGGGAGAGATAGTAGCAGAATGGATGTGGAAGATGTGCAGATTGGCCTGGGAGGAAGGTAGAGTCCCGGAGGATTGGAAGTCAGGTATAATTATTCCCTTGTACAAAGGAAAAGGGGAAAAAGAAGTGTGTGGTAATCATAGGGGCATTTGTCTTCTTAGTATAATAGGAAAAGTGTATGGTAGGATTCTTATTGACAGAGTTAGAGAAAGAACAGAGAAATTAGTTGGAGAAGAACAGGGAGGCTTTAGGAAGGGAAGAGGTTGTGTAGATCAGATATTCATTCTCAGATCTTTAGTGGAAAAGTTTCTAGAGAAGGGAAAGAAGTTGTATGCGGCTTTCATGGATTTGGAGAAAGCATATGACAGGGTGGATAGACTAGGATTGTGGAAAGTGTTAAGAATATATGGAGTAGATGGGAAGTTGTTGAATGCTGTGAAGAGTATGTACAATGGTGCGAAGGCTGCAGTGCGTGTGGATGGTGAACTAAGTGAATTTTTCTCTTTGAAAGTTGGGTTGAAACAGGGATGTGTCATGTCTCCATGGTTGTTCAATCTGTACATGGATGGGGTAATAAAAGAGGTACAAGGTAGGGTAGTGGATGTTGGGGTGGCCCTGGTGAGAGAGGATAGTGTTTGGAAACTCCCCGTACTGCTGTTTGCAGATGATACTGTGTTGTTGAGTGAAGACGAAGGGGAGCTGCAAGGCTTGGTGGATGAGTTTGAGAGAGTGTGTAAGAAACGGAATCTAAAGGTGAATGTAGCGAAGAGTAAAGTGATGGTCTTTGAGAGAGGTGAAGTCAGTGAATGTACAGCGAGGTTGGATGGTGAGGAATTGGAAAATGTGAGTACGTTTAAGTACTTGGGTAGTGTGATGAGTAAGGATGGAGGTTTGGAGGGTGAAGTGCTTGAAAGGGTACAGCAGGAAAGAAAGGTTGCTGGTTCTTTGAAAGCAGTGATAAGAAACAGGGAAGTGAGCATGGAGGTGAAAAAGTTACTACATGACAGTATTGTGATACCAACTCTAACGTACGGAAGTGAAGCTTGGACGTTGTTGGAAGGACACAAGTCAAGAGTGAGAGCCGTGGAAATGAGTTATTTAAGAGGAGCCTGTGGAGTCACATGGAGAGACAGGCTGACGAATGAGGATATAAAGGAGCGTTGTGGTGTTGATGTGGATGTGATAGGAAGCGTTATGAGGAACACACTGAGGTGGTTTGGCCATGTGGAGAGGATGGAGGGTGAAAGACTGACGAAGAGAGTGTATGTGAGTGAGGTGGAGGGGGAAAGAGGGAGGGGGAGGCCGAGGATGAGATGGAGAGATGGGTTGGAGAGGTATATGAGAGAGGGGGGTGCGAGTTGGGAGCAGGGGAGTGAAATGGCGGGGGACAGGGCGACTTGGAGGCGATTTGTTTGTGGCCACCCCAAACGGGATTGAGGCGTCTGGCAATAGATAGATAGATAGAACAAACAACACCTCAACATTTATTGAATTTGAACTAATAAACAATAAGAGTAACAATAAAAGGAATTTCAAACACATATATATGAAAAATAAGCATTGTACCATCGCACAAGCATAGTGAGTTAGGTCCGAGTGGTAACATGTTATGTGCTAAGTTTCTTGTATCAGTCAACATATTATTTTTTCTACTTGTATACTTGTGTTTCATTGACATTTTACTTATTTTTACTGTTTGTAAATGTTTTCAGATGTTGTCATTCATTACGATGACATGCAGCATAAGTATAGAGCACATCTGCTTACTAAGCGCACTCACTATGACTCATGTTTCAACATACCCAATTGTTTTATCACTTTCCTATTATTTTTTCCTTTACATAGAACCTTTCCTCCACCACTGTAAATGTTTTCAATTACTTACATTCATTACGAGGGCATTTAGCGAAATGCTAGCGCATATTCACATAGCAAGCACAATCTCAAACACTCGTGTTTCATCTTCTACTTTATTTTTTCGCTCTAGTTATACTTTCCCACTTACATTACACACATTTACACCCATATACTGCACTATACATAGTTACTGGCATTATTTATTCAAGTGAGCGTCAGAATATCGCTTGAAAATACCCTCGCAATGAATGTTTTGACCAACATAATACTCAAACACTTACATACAAATTCTTCACATATATTACACACTGTCCCACTTGTTGACTTCTATTTTCATAATTACGGGCCTTATTCATTCCACTGAGCGTCAGGATATCGCATCTCTATACACACGCTAGAAATATTTTGACTTAGCATATATTTCAGCACTTACAATAATTTGAACTTATACCCGTTTGCATTTCCAATAATAATATTTACATATTTACGGGCCTTATTTATTGCACTGAGCGACAGAATATCGCATCAAAAAACCCTCGTTATGTATGTTTCCACTTACATCATATTTATACACTTACATACTATTTTTGCACTTATACCCGTATGCACTTTATACTAATATTTTCAGATCGACAGGACTGATAATTTCACTGAGCATCTGTTTGTCGCATTTACTTCATAGTTTCAGCGTCCTATCGCATTCACACCATACTCGTATTAGAATTGCATCAAGGTGTGATATTTGCTGAAACATGGGTGAATCCAGAGACCCACGTCACACTCCACGCACTCATAGCGGGTGTCCTTCCTCTGTGTGGTGAGTCTCACCCTGGAATTGCTACACACGTGACACCTGCGTTGGGGCCTAGGTCTATTTGCCCGGGGAGGGATAGGAGTGGGGAAATGGCGGCCGGATATTCTCAGTTGAGTTTGGGCAATAGGGGCAGTGTGGGTGCGATGTTGGGGCCTTTCAACAGCATATCGTGCAAACATCTGTCTTATGAGCTCCCTCACAAACCCTTCAAAGGTTTCCTGAACTCCTGTTGTCATGGCGTGAAGGTGGTGGCAATTCAGAGCAGTGATGTCTAGCACTTGAAAGAACAGTTTCTTATACCACTTCATTGTGGTCCTGGCACACTCTACCGTCGATATCAAGGAGTCTGACTGGTTCACCAGTTTATGTTATAGTTTATGTTATAGTCCATGACACACCCAGGTTTCCAAATGTGACGCCTGTTCTCGCTCCGGTAATCAACGGAATCAGTACGGTGCATCAAGGGGCGGTGAACTGTTGACAAGAGGCTTACTTCTCTATCATGGTTCCACACAGTTGCAAGTATGTTGTTGGCTTTGAAGAAGACAACCTCATTCCTGTCAAGTTTCCGCCCTACCTTGACCATGTGACGCCGGTTCACCTTCATAGTTCCACAGATTCCCGTTTCATGCGTGTGTAGATAACGAGCGAGAAGAGGGCTAGTGTACCAATTGTCCAGGTAGAGGACGTGACCACGATGAATGTAGTCTTCTATCATTGTCTTTATCACTGCTCCCTACAGTCCAATACTCCGATCTTCTATTATGTCTGTCTGTGCACCAGTGTACAAGACTATGTCTTGCACGTATCCAGTCCTACAGTCGCACATAACAAAGATCTTGAACCCAAAACGGTGCCTTTTGCTGGGTATATACTGCCTAAATGAAATATTACCTCTTCACAACACAAGACTCTCGTCTATGACGAGGTCTCTATAGGGATAAAATGACGAACGAAAGGTTTGCCTCAGGTGATCAAAGACCAACCTAATTCGCCTCATCTTATCTGTGTCATTCGCATTTGCAGGATAGTCAGCATCATAGAAATGGAGGCGACTTAGAATTTGTTGGAAGCAATTTCGGCTCATGACTTGCCCAAATATTGGTGTAAGCATAACAGGGTCTCTTGTCCAGTAAATTCTGTTCTTTCGTATAATACCCATCAAAAGGGCCAGGGCAAAAAATAGGAACATTTCTGAAAGGGAGACAGGGTAATTATATATGATAGAATGCCTGCTCCTTGTTCCCAGTCTTTCACTCTCACGGTGCTGGGTGCTTGCAAAACGGTTGGTTTGGTCAACAATCTGCTCCACGAATGCCTCACTAAAAAACAGGTGGAAAAAATCCATCCTGGTGGAATTACGCTGATTTTCAGGAGCAATGCAGACAGCGCGCCCATGCTCAGTGAAGGGGTGAATGAGGGGAGAAAAATCACTCCCATCCTCCCAATTCCATCCCACAAATCCCTTGTCCCCATCATCACCATCACCACCTTCGTCTGGGTGGGGAGATGCTTGTGGGGGAGGTTGGGGAGAAGGAGTGTGGAAGGCTTCCCCACTCTCACTCCTCTTCCCTCTGCCTTTACCTTTTCCCTTTCTCTAACCCTTACGTCCTTGAGGAACATTAGGGAGCTGTGGGGAAGAAGTTCGGGAATACTGGGGAGCATAAGACGTGCTGGGGAGTGGTTCCTCCCCACCTTCCCCCTCCATCACAACACCACGTGATTTTTCACGCACCCTCACTCGCCCACGTGTTTGGGGATATTGGGGAGCATAAGACGTGCTGGGGAGTGGTTCCTCCCCACCTTCACCCTCCATCACAACCCCACGTGATACAGAACGCACCCGCACTCGCCCCCGTGATACATCCCGCCGCCTCACACTACCTAGGAAGAGCGATGACTCACTCACGCCACTCTCACTTTCCATACTCCTCCCTGCACCTTCCCTATCACTCCCCACTCCCTCCACAGCACTTCCTACCTCCCCAAACAAAATACTAGGCCGATACCTGCTCGTCCGATGTGGTGTGCGCTCGGGGCCACGATGAGTAATCACCTCACGTCCGTACCACATGGCAGCACGTCGCAAGGCTCCATTCTCGTCCTTGTCCTCGTCATCAAATTCGGGTTCCACATCACGCTGGGGCTGGGCATAGGATGTTGCACGTGATTTTTTTGCCAGCTGCCCCTCTCTAGCAGCACAGTAAGTACTGCCGCTTCCTGGGGGACGGGACTTCTTCATCACTGCTGGTGGTTTCCTCCTCCTCTGGCTGCACATAATCTTTGTCAACAACCTCGTCGTCCAGTGGGGAATCACTGTCTCCTGTAAAGGCATCCAGGGCGGCTTGAATTTTGACCTCTGAGAGACCTCTCTTTGCCATATCTGAGCAGGACTGTAGCTAACAGGTGAGTGAACGAGCCGCGGGTGAGCACAGGTCGTGGGGGGTCGCCGAGTGTCCCTGCCTGGTGGCAGGTAGGGGAAGGTCAAGCGACGATATGTACCGAAAATCAAGCGCAAAATTTGAAAATTGTGGAAATTATGCACTTTGCAATTGCGTGACGTACTGGTGTGTCGCCAGGACTGGCAAATGCAAAATGTTGCAATGTACCCATACGTCGACAGGATGGGGCGGGTTATCTTGGGATGAATTACAAGTCTTTACAAGGAGGTCTCCATTCACAAGTTTTTTAACTTGTTCCACCTCCCCAGCCCAGTCATCAATAACCTTCTTGATCATGAAGGGATTGAGACTGCTCAAGGGAGTGGAACCTAGAGCATGGATGATCACAAACTCAGCATTATTTACAGTACATCGATGTCGGGAGGCAAATGAGTCTGGGGCCGTTCTGTCTGGGGGCTGTCAGTCCGTGTACTAGTCGGGGGTCGGTCAGGACCACCTCCCCCCTGAAGGGGGGGGAGGTGGTAGGGGCGTCCGACATAGTTACCACTTCCCCCTCGTGGGGAAAGTGGAAAGAAAGAGAAAAACGAGCAAGGGACAAAGTACCCAGGGAAAGACACATCTAGTCTGAGATTACCTTCTCAAACCACTCTCGGGAGGACGCGCCTGTGTATAACTCACACCCCAGAGCGATCAGTGGGGGGTACACTCCAGAGGCGAGTAAGCAATCTCAGTAAACAGATACAGACAAAAACTATTGCCGGTGGGGCAGCCCTAGAATCTGGAGGAGAGTTCAGCACACATCCGCTCTCTCCGCAACCATTCATCAAAGTCCCCTCCTCAATGCTTAGCTTTTCAAAGTAAAAAAGATATATTTGACTGAAGACTTAAAACCTACACAAGAATAAAATTTTGTGTGTGTAATGTGAGCCACTACAGTACATACGTATGTGGTTGGACTAAACTTAGACATTTATGCTTTATTTCACCAAAAACGGTTTTACATCAGGATATATGTGAGGATCAGTCTTCCACTACTAGTGTGTTAAATCCAGTCTCAGCAATGAAAGGAGGTGTATTTTTTTCCCACTATGCACTAACTCTCAGCTGGTCTGGCCTGAATTGGCTAATGATCAAAATGTTACGTACTGTGAGTCACAAAAGTATCGGTGCTCAGGGGTCCAATCTACCGAAAACATTTTGAACAACTTTTTCATTACTAACGTCACATTTTGTATGAGCATTGTTTATATAAACATACCATTTGCTAAATGTTTGCATGAGGATATTGTTAGTTGGCAATCTATGACAATTCCCGACGACAGAGCTACCTGCTTGTGTTCGGTCGGTCGGACGCCAATATTTCACTGACCTTTGTTCTCTGGTCCAAAATGTTTCACGCATATTGTGCACCGATATTTTTGTGACCCATAGCACAGTTAAATAAATATTTTGTTTAATTCTATGGCTTATGGCTGACCGGCCAAAATGTTACATACGACACAGAACTTTGAAGTAAAAATATTATTCTATTATAGAGTAATGACCAGAAGCTTATTTATGTTATGCGTTTCATATATCGTTTAATCACTATGATCTGGCTTAGATTCAGAAGCTGTTATATGTTCACTGTTTGTCTGATGACTTATAGTGCTGCAGATTAGTGAAGTATAGGTTTTTGAGTATGAAAAATTTAATTCTGCATAAAGGAAGTAGAAATTGTGGTAAATTGTGAAGATAGAAGCAATAAGTTGGAAAAATAGTGTCTTTCGGTACTGAATTTGGCAAGATATCTGGCTAGGTGACATTACGATAGAAGTGTATGCTTCAACATTTCATAACTCTTGACTGAGGGATCTGTTGATTGATACATGGTCTTCGAATGGCATACTGCATAAACATTTGGCTTTATAATCACAAAAAATTTTACGAATTTTTACAAATGTTGGCTACTTTACCAGGGCCAGGATGGGGGCTTAGCTCAGTCAGTGCTTGGTGTTAAGTTTAATGTATATGACTATGGGTGGACTGGGTGCATAGCTGAATGTCTGGATTACGAATTGTTCTAATCATCACTTTTGCAGGCACACAGCTGTGTGCACTTAAGGCCAATTAAGCAGTAGCATTTGCATCTTCCACGATATTCAGTTTTGCAGCCGCATTTTATCAGTTGTTGAAAGCTCTGGGCAATTGATGGGAATGTCGTCCACACTTCTTGCCAAATTTCACCTTTTTGCCACCCCCAGTAGGCAGGGCTCTCTGTATGCATTTGACATGCAGTTGCCTGGCCTCAGACACAGGCAGTTTGATAAGTAGCACGCTTCACGTGCTGTGCAAGAGATGCCCCTGTAGGGGGAATGGCGTCATAGGACCTCTGCTTCCCAGCAAATATGTCAAGTCTTGCATCATCAACCCCATCAGCAATGCTGTTCTTGTCGTACCGTACACTGTGATGACAAACTTCTCAAGCATGCTAAGATCTGCATCAGCTGTTACTGGTGGATATTGACTGAGCTTATGGAAGACATGAGACACTTCAGGGCACACTTCCCACGTTTGCCATGCAGACTTTTTGCCTGTACCACGAAAGGCTGACATGATATCACATCCAGTGAAAGCATGAAAGAAAAGGATGCCACGGGATTTTTCAGGGCCTAGATTCTTCACCATGTCATGAACTGGTAACAACCTGATATACTGACCTTGACCAAATTCAATCCACAGCTCTTCTAAGCCCGCATCCTGGAGTCACAAAACACTGACTGCAACAGCAAGAAAACCTGTGTCAGAGGCTTTAATCAACACAGATTTGTTATGTTGCTCAACTGTGTGTAGGGCATGCAGGAAGATTCTGGTATCAGTCTCTTCGTGGTTGCAAAGGACTTAAGCCTTCCAGACTGTCGGGCTTGTTGCAAAGAACATGTTCTCCTTTGGTCACAGCGTCACAATTTTCTCAGCTAGAAACCCCAAAAGCTCAGTCTTGTTGTCACTGTCTCGCAGGAAGCTTATCCAGTTGGGTGGTACTTTGGTTGTGTCAGTCACTCTGCATCTACCCCGTCTGCCTCGTTATGATCGTATTTCAGCCTTCAGACTGGAATTACAGTAGACGTCAAATACAATTTCTGTCCTCTCATACTTTAATGGGTAAGCCTGTATCTTTGGAACAACATCTTCGACAGCATATTCTTAAAATGTCTTTGATGCCTTCAGAGAAAATAAACAAGACCCATCACTGATGATGGCATCACATATTGGTTCTGTGTCTGGAGGAGAAATAACAGTTTCCAGAATGTTGACAAGCTGAGAAGTCTGACCACTGTGGAATTTTCCGGCATCACTCGATGTTGCACGGAAAGACTGGTTTTCATGCTTAAAGAACTCAAGCAGATCACATTCACGTGACTGACAGGATATGAAGAGCTGTGGGAAGAGGCGGCAGATGTAATAGCACTTGCTCCTTCATGTCACCTGTACCTGAGTCTGCCTCTTGGCGAAAGAAGTCGGCCTTGTTCTTCTCAACTGGTTTGTTGAAGGAAGCCACATCACCCACTCTGATGAAAAAGTCTCTGAAGGCAACCTTACCTTTTTCAATATGAGTTCTAATGAGTTCTGCAGCACTAGGATGTGCAATGGTTTTTGTGTCTAACGTGAAAAGATCTCTAGACTATTCCTGGAAAGGGTTGTCCAGCTTCTTCATCACACCGAACAACTTCTGGACCTTGTCTGTGAAGGATTTCTGAGACTGGTTAGCCTGCTCATGGTATCTGACATCTTTACTGGCCACTTTGATCTAAGATGCAGACTCGTATTGAGAAACCAAATGACTAACCTCTTGTCCAGATACCATCCATTGCCTCAGTGCAGATGGGTCCTCAGTTATTCCAGTGGCACCACCATCACCTTTGACAATTGCATTGGCCTGCTCATGGGCTTGGTCAATGGCTAAGCCAGAAAACTCCCTGTGGATCTTGTGGACCATGAACTTCCCCTGTTGAAATTCACTGGCCAGCAGAGGATGTGTTTGTTCTAAAGAGACCATGTCTCGGAGGTGTATGGGAAGCCATCAAGCATAGTTCACATTGCTGTTTGCAAAGAAGAAGGGGATGATTGCAGACAATGCTTGACAATACAAAGTGAAGTTAGCCTTTCTGAAAGACCTAATCAACGAGAAAGTCACCAATTGCATTGACAACACAAGCTCCCAGAATTGAAACTGCGGACTCTGCATCCACCGTTTCTCATACCACTTTCAAACTTAAAGCAATCTGGGCTTGTTCTGGAGCATATAGAGGTAGCATGCTGTAACTTGGTGAATTTGGCGTGTTCTTGTTACGCCTGAGACAGAAACGACTGCTGTTCCAGAAGGAGCCACGCCAGCTTCCACAAGAGCACCTGTCTACCCACTCTCTTGGAGCAGGGTACCGAGAGGCCTCAGTGTAGCCATCTCTATGTGGAGCCCCTCGAACATGATGACAAATTTATGCTCGCCATACAGTTCAGGCCATTGCCACTGCACCTATTTGTCATGTGCAAAGGTTGGCTGGTCTGCAGTTATGACAGAGACCTGAATTGGATTCAGGTATGCAACAGCATCTCTGACTTTGTCCGTGGAATGTCTTACTGTGGCAACTGAATGGGCTTCATCCCAAAGAAGAGGCAAAAGTGATGTAATACTGACTTCAAACTCTAAGCCTCTCTTTTTCTCAACATGGGAAGCTGACCAGGTGACATTGACCTCATCATCTTGTGTTTGTGTAAAGCTACTTGCTCGAGCCATTCATAATCCTTTGTCAACAGGATATTTGGCAAAGAATCATATGTGACGTTGCCCTTGGGAGGGCAGGGATTCTTTTATTGTAAAAAAAAACAGGATGAACATTCGTATAGAAATCAGGAAGTTTTGGAACTTTCTTAACTTTGCTGTTCCTAATTTGAACTGGCTCTCGAGCTTCTTGATTTTCTGATGTTGGGTGCTGAAAGATAGAGATGCTTGTCCCATGGAATGAAGTAGTTGCACTTGTAGATGATAGGTTATGGTCAATGTTATCCATTGTAGCTGTCCAAAATAGGCCTTTACTCAGTATGTGGGGACAAACCACAATTTTTTCGAGGTATCTGCTCACAACTGCATCTCCCAACTGCACTGAAACGTCAGGTACTCGATCATAAGAAATGCTGAAACCATGGTCGTGAAGCATTTCTACAAGGTGTCTCTGGTCTTTGCATATACAGACATTCCTATGTAAACAGGAAATGGAGTTTCTCGATCTTTTGAATGCCTTTGTGTTGCAACACCTTTGTCCTTCGAAAAGCAATTATACTGAGAAGCTGAGCCATAGCCAGGTCTGTCCTGTTTGTTCCAAACCTCAGCTGAGACTTTATGTCGGCTCCATGCTCAATCATACAGACAAACTAAAACAAAACTGAAGGTACAGAGTCAGTAACAGAGCTATCAAGGAAATTTCCCTCAAACTTACTTTTATGGTCAACCATTAGCCTTCGTAATATTTTGGCAGCTTTGCCAAGAATAATAGCATCTGAATAGTTCGATGCTTCTGACAAGACTTAACCGAGGTCTTTTTTGAATGCCTGAAGAACATCTCTTCCTATCATGTATGCTTCCAGCTCAGAAATCTCTGCCGAAAGCCTGTCTTTTAGTCTGTTAGAGTTTACATCTGGGATGTCTGTCACAAACTCTTCAAGCCTCTGCTTGTACAGGCTAAACAATTCAGCAAGCTAATCAAAAGCAACAGGCTCATTACTGTTGTTTCTGGTCTCAGTTACATAAGTATGCAGCTCTGAGAAAACAAGTGGGAGTGCTTCCATTTCTGGAGACACCCCATTTTGGTCTTGGTTCTCAGCTGCTAACAGATGTGCTCTCTCTCTCTCTGTTGTACAGAGCTGCTAAGCAGGAGCAATGATACTTCAACTCCTGTGCCACCACATCCCCACCACTCAATATACCCAGAAGTTTACCATCATTAACCCGCAGCGTCCCGTCGACGTACTTCCACGTCCTCACGTTTTGTCACTGCCAATCCCGTTGACGTACTTCAACGTCCTGCAATTGGAAGGTTCATAATTTCCACAATTTTCAAAATTCGCGCGAGATTTTCGATTCGCCCACCTACCCAAGCCTCCCCTACCTGCCGCCAGGTGGGCAGCGTCCCAGACCCCGCATGACCCGCGCTCGCCCTTGTCTCGGTCACTCACCTGTTAGCAGTGACCCAGGTCAGACATGGAGCGGAAAGGTCTCTCAGATGACGAAATAGCATCCACCCTGGAGGCCTTCACTGGAGATAGTGATTCTCCACTTGATGATGATGTGGTGGATCGAGATTACGTCCAGCCAGAGGAAGAACTAACAAGCAATGATGAGGAGGTCTCTTCGCCCCGGAAAAAGCTGTATGTGACATATCGTAAGGCAAGGGAAGGCCAGCCTGCACCCAAACCACCTGCACGGACCTCTCTCCATCCCCTAGAGAGAGATTCTGATGTGGACGAGGACAAGGACGGTGGCTTAGGACATGATGTTGCCTTGTGGTTGGGGAAGGAAAAAATCTCACCCCAAGGATCAGAAGGTGGGGCGAGAAGGCAAATAAGGTATGGTCCTAGTGTTTTTGTCTGGGGAAGGCGAAAGTGGTGTGGTGGGAGTGCTGGGTGAAAGGGAAAGTGGTGTGGCGGGAGCGCGGGGTGAAAGGGAAAGTGGTGTGGCGGGAGTGCGGGGTGAAAGGGAAAGTGGTGTGAGGGAGGCAGCATGAGCACGTGGTGCACGTAGGCCTAGGGGAGAGGAGGTGGAGCCACTCCCCAGCACGTCTTTTGCCACACAATATTCCCAAACTTCCTTCCCACAGCCCCAGGATGTGGGGAAAGGAAGGAAAGGGAAAGGAAAGGGTAAAGGAAAAGGGAGAGGGAAGAGAAGTGCGAGTGATGAAAGGTGCCGCTCTCCACCTCCCCAACCTCCCCCACCACCACCAATGTTGCGTTGTGCCTTCAGCCATGATTCAGAGAGTACCATAACTTCCTACACTACTGAAACTGTGTGGAATGGCGATATGACGCTCAGTATAATGGTAAGGCCAGTCAGTATTTTCTAAGTCTTATATAAAGTTGAAACGGGTGTAATATTTGCAGGAAAGTAATGTATAAGTTGAGAAATAGTGTAAGTTGAAAGAAGTGATATCAAAACTACACCCACTGTGTAAATCTGCAAAAATATGATGCTCAGTATAACACTCTGGTCAGTAGATATGTGATAGCAAGAATATAAAGTGGAAACGGGTGTAATGTTAGCAGGAAAGTAACGTATAAGTTGAAAAATAGTGTAAGTTGTAACAAATGATGTCACGAGTACACCCACTGTGTAAATCTGCGAAAATATTATGCTCACTAGAACATTCTGGTCTGTAAGTATGTGATAGGAATGATATAAAGTGGAAAAGGGTGTAATGTTAGTAGGAAAGTAATTTATAAGTTGAATACTAGTGTAAGATGAAACAAATGATATCGCGATAACACTCACTGTGTAAATATGCGATAATATGACGCTCAGTAGAATAGTAAGGTCTCCTACTATGTGATAGCAATTATATCAAGTGGAAACATGTGTAATGTTAGTGGAGAAGTATTATATAAGTACAAAAATAGGTTGTAAGTTGAATTAATACTCATAGCGACTTCACCCTCTGTGTTATTATGAGCTATTATTACGCTAAATATTTACGTAAGGCCTGAAACTATCTCAAAACAGTTCTCTAAAGTGGAAAAGTGTATAATGTTATTAGGAAAGTATTATGTAAATTGAAAAAACACAATTCGAGTTGAACCAACAGTCACAGCAAGTTCACTCACTACGTAAATAAGCGCTAACATTACGCTAAATGTTATCGAAAGGCCTGTGAATACGCAAAAACAGTTCAGTAAAATGTAAAATGGTATAATGTTATTGGAGATGTATTATGTAAGTAGAAAAAATGATACGTATCATGATTCAGCAATGTTAGCGATTCATCGTGAACAGTTTGGCCGATTTGGCTCGGTTCGCCTGATGGTACAATGCTTATTTCACCTCTATTTTTGTATAAAATCCAATTTACTCTTGTATCACATGTTTTTATGTTTGTAATAAATACATATCTACTTACTTTCATTGGTTTCCCAGACTTATAATACCATAGAAAACGTGAGAGCCTCAGACCACCTACAGAGAACACGGTACCAGGTGTGACGAAGGTATACCTGTTTAGGCAACTTATGGACCCCGGTGAACACTTTCTTCGTGATTGACCATTGTTTCTGCCCAAAAGCGAAAGTTTTAGCAAAAAAAAATTGGGTCCAAAAATGGTCGGGATTGGGGGTACCAGTGGTGAAAAAGTGGTCGGGACGGGGCGGGTTAAGGTTATGAGTACATTCATTGAGTCTGTCATTCAATTGCATGGTCATTGCCTGTCGTAGTTTAGACACAGGTTCCATCTTTTCACACAAGACACAAGCACTTCAAGTGTAGTCCTGCACATTTTTTAGTGCCCCTCACCGTTCTGGATGTCAGCTGCCCTTTTTTGCACACTGAAGCTTGCTGTTACTGAACATCAGACGACAGCTTTGGTGATATTTTGCATTTTTCCTTCTCATTGTTTCTTCAATGCCACCTCCATCGTCCAATCGAGATATGTCTAACCTGATTGGCAGCTGGTTAATTGCTTGAAAGTGTGGTACATTGTGGCGATCATAGAATAACCATCGTTTTCAGGACTACATGCATTATGAGTTGGGGGAGATGTCAACTCTTCCTTTTTATCTGTCTGACAGAGCTAACACTTTCTCCAGTCAGTTTGAGGTGCACAACTCAGTAGATCAGAAGTGGACATTTTGTGTAATGGTTTAGGCCAAGGGTCTATCCTTTTACCATCCAACCGTACAAAATACCTAAGCACAGTCAGGTATGCTATAAAACTAGGTTCAAACATCAAAGTGCTATACACCTAGCCCGATCGTTCATCTAGTGACACTGAAGCAACGTGCGATCCGCACACCATCCGGGTAATTGAAGCCCCATTAGCCTTGGCTCGGCTATCCCGTGCTGGCACATCCTGTCAATTCAGGAACGGATATCTAGTTACAATACTACAACTAAGTAAACTACTAGTTGGTGTATATACAGGGCTAATTAGATAGCACTTGGGACACTAAACTATACTAGAAATACAGTGAGTACTACAGTTAATAGACTACAACTACAGTGAGTACACTACTTAGCCGACGCTGAACCCCATGCTGAGTCTCACAGCAATTATGGCACCAGGGTGCCCTGGTGGTGCTTTGACATCAATCTCTTATAAAAAGAATGTCAATCAATTGAGATCGGTTACAACATTTTGATGTGGATCAAAAGATAGCTTAGACCTTGGACTACTACTTCGTCCAATTGAAACTTCATCTCTGATCAAATTACGACAGAAACTGTGAATCTGAGTCGGAAAATGGCTGCCATCTCGAAAAATAGCGGCCATATTGAAATTTTATTGGCACCATTGAATTTGTCATGTCAAAACACATAAATTTTGATGCCTAGATCATTAAAATATGTCCAACCATTCAAGTTCTACAGATTTTTTTTTTTTTTTTTTACATTTGATGCGTGACAGAAATAAATGGAGAGAAACTGTGAATGAATAAATGATGACGCAGCCCTGAGGGGATATTCTCCCGCATTTGGTCTGATCAGCTAGTCAGGTCAGGTGTGGGTAAGGGGATGGGTCTGTTATGATGTGGTAGGGATAACTCAGCTCTGCTGTCGGGCCCAGCTGTGGATGTCACTGATTGCATTGCGCAGTTGACCCTTGTGCAGTGTGGTGTGGTGAGGATCTGTCCGTTCTCCCCTCTGGGGCTAAGATGCGAATGAATGTGTTTGAATGGATGAGTAAATGGGGAGTGTGTCGTCCTGTCTCGGCTACCTCCCTTTCCTTGGGGGAAGCAGCCTAGGTATATAGATAGATAGACATTTGATGCGATGGCCATCATGAAAATTGGCCGCCATCTTCGATTTTCAGGTGGCTATCGGGCTTTTCTGAAAAAGTAGGTCCTAGGCATTATTCATGCCAGTTTTGGTGCTTGTATCACAAAGTGAAAGATTCCTCGGGAATATTGACAATCTGCAGCACTATTAGGGTTCCGTACTCTAAGGGAAACAAAAGTTTCGGTATGTGCTTTGTTTCCTAGTACTTTGCCCAGTTATCATTTCATAGCTTCTTTATATTAAAAATCCAAATATAAAAGGTAAAGGAATTGTTATTCTCTCTCTCTCTCTCTCTCTCTCTCTCTCTCTCTCTCTCTCTCTCTCTCTCTATATATATATATATATATATATATATATATATATATATATATATATATATATATATATATATATACAGTATATATATATATACAGTATATATATATATATATATATATATATATATATATATATATATATATATATATATATATATATATATATGGAGCCTCTGTGGTACAGTGGTAGAGTGTGAAGAACGAGGTTCGCGCCCCGCCAGGGAGCGTTTTTCAGGCCACGCACTGCATTGGCGGACATAAGGGGTGCTGTGGTTGAACAAGTTTTGCTTATTATAAAGTATGCTTGCACCCAGTCGGCTTGTGCGGGCCGATTACACTTGGTTCATAGACTACACACACATCCAAAGCCACTCCAACACTACAGTTGCACTTACAAGCACTTCTCACCCTACATACAATCTCTGCTAGATAGCCTAAGCCACTTGGTAGAGATACATTGACTGTATCGTCCCAAGTTCGGTCGGGATAGGCCGGTCCTGCAATGGACACTCAGACGGCTGATGAGATGAGATAATACCGGTATATATATATATATATATATATATATATATATATATATATATATATATATATATATATATATATATATATATATATATATATCAGTTAAACAAAATTAGATTTGCAAAGAACTACAAATTTAGCACTAAATTCCTTAAACTCAAAGAAAGGCAACAATAACATAATTGTGTTTGTTATTTAATTGTATTTTACTGAAGATTAATAGAAAAAAAAAACGAAAATAAACCCTTTTCTGCTCACAGCTCTTGTGCAGTTACCTCCACTTCTAACGAGCACAGCGGGTGGTGTGTTTGGTGAAATGTGGCACCACTGTGTTTGTTTACATCGTAGTAGTAAGTGAATGGGAGACCCGGCAGAGCTTCCCCTCCTCAACATTATCTAGTATACTCAGAAACAATGTTCTATCAAGTTATACTCTGTCTGCAAATTCAAGTGTTTGCCATGTGTGTATAGTGGGAGGTAGAGAGAGAGAAAAAAATAGTAATGCAATTGGATGCCACTGCTTCTCTTACAGATGACTGCGAGGCGAGATGAAACGGAGGGGAGGGGGGACAGGTGGTGGGAGCGCATGTATCGAAACTTTGTTGTTTCGTTTTCGAATATGAAGAGTGTGATTACACAGATGTTCTGAGGTGATCTGTAACTCCGTATGCAATAACGTGTATTGGATGAATGTTGGAGTCTTAATATTTATCACACACTGTAGTGAACATGGGTCGCTGAGCATAAATGTTAGGTGTGATGTCCGGCGTCTCGAAACGTGGTTCACCTGAGTCTAGTGTGTGTGTGTGTGTGTGTGTGTGTGTGTGTGTGTGTGTGTGTGTGTGTGTGTGTGTGTGTGTGTGTGTGTGTGTGTGTGTGATTCAACTGCTGTAACATTTTTGTGGCTGAACCAGGGGGGCCATAAATGATTCTTGACCAAGCAGTTGATACAATGGTCATGCCGTGTTGTGCATCATCCAGTCTGTTTTATTGTGAGGGAAAACAATCATTATATTCTCAGATCATGGTATAAGTAGATGTCCTGTTGCAAAGGATTATAGCTACTCTGAGTGTAGGACAGCTATTGGCTTATTGTGCGAAAATGTTGTGCAGTCATCATACCGATGGGTCACGCAGAGGCAATGAGATACTGTATTTGCATAATGAATGCTTATCTTGTATCATAATAATTGAAATAACGGTGTTACGTGTGTCCAGTCCACAAATGATGTCGCTTTCTTCGTGGTACCATTTCATTAATCTCTACACTTATGACATAACATCCACAAACATTGATCATCGTTTATTATATTCTCATTAAAAAATTCATACATTAGTTTTCAAACAAATATTACACTTTCAGGCCCTCAGCTCCAGACGGATTATACTATTTAATCGTGTGTCTACACCCACACACTGTTCATCCACACCAACATCACATATGTTGGTGATGACCCTATTCCCACCTGCCCACCTCCTCGCTCGCTCCTATTCCACACATCTTGCCACCAAGCAGGGTGGTCAAGCCCTCCCACCCTCTCTATTCCTGCAACATTTGCTTCGACTCCTAGTACCCCGTCCCACTGACCAACGTTTCCTTTAGTCCCCTCTAACCTGCCAAATATTCTATTCTATTTCTAACTGCCTTGGGAATATCGTTTTCAATCTTCAGCGTCATCGGACCCATCACAGATATCCGTAGTATCAAAATCTGTTGTCGAACTTTAGCTTATTATGAATCTCGTATGATGGCTCTAAACAACAATACCATAACGAAGTTTCGCGTCCCATCTGCAGTCACCACCATTACTGTGCCCGGTAACCATTACACATCATGATATTTTAGGTCCTGCTTTCCTTTGTCCTACGATCGATAACTATGTGTGTCCGTTTTCTGCCATGAAATTGCAAGGATAGTATCGGGTCAGTATTTACTGTTACAGAGGCATTTCGGTGGTGTGGTTTTGCTAGGAAAATTGCATAGACTACCCTTGTTTGTGCATGACAGTAATGCAACTGGCCATTCCAGATCCATGTTAACACAGTAGATGACGTCTGCAACGTTTGTGTGTGATAAACGGACATAAAACGAACTGGAACACTGGCAACATTATGCACGTCTATCCGTTGTCTGCCATTATAACACAAGCATTTAGTATGTGGCCACAGCTACACAAAATATATCGGTGGAGTGGTGCTGCTGGGAGAGTGTAAAACTGCATATAGTCTACGTGTGTTTGTGCAGGGAGTCTGATAAAACACTTTAACGATTAATTCACATTCCTGTCAAGATAGCAGCCAAAGTCGCGGTTTGGTGACTATACTGACTGAGCATTGAGCACATTTTCACCTCCCAGCAGTCTGAATAAGGTCCTTTTTTCAGCTAATAGAAACATTAAGTAGTGCGGTGACCAACGCAATTTTATAATGTAAAGTAAGGAGTGTTTTGTGCACCGTGTCATCATACACGTTTATACAGTATAACACAGCCAAGGATAAGCTGGACCTACGGTAGGATAAAGGTTGAGTGCTGCTGGAGTGTCCAAGTAAACGCAAGCAACATTGGTGCACCAGCATCCGGACGGTAAAACCCAACCACAGTGCTTTACGTAAAATACTCCCCAGTTCTGAAGCTACCCCACGTCATCCAATAGATTTACACAAGGTCATTGATAAGGCTACAATCTCGTCGTATTGATACGATATGATAAGGAAGTCAGTATCAGGTCTCGTTACCCTTTATACGAAGAAGGGCCTGAAGTGTGTGTGTGTGTGTGTGTGTGTGTGTGTGTGTGTGTGTGTGTGTGTGTGTGTGTGTGTGTGTGTGTGTGTGTGTGTGTGTGTGTGTGTGTGTGTGTGTGTGTGTGTGTGTGTGTGCGTGTGCGCATACTTGGACGCTCCAGCAGAACTCAACCTTTATCCTACCGTAGGTCCAGCTTATCCTCGGCTGTGTTATACCGTATAAACGTGTATGATGACACTGTGCATAAAACACTCCTTACTTTACATTATAAAATTGCGTTGGTCACTGCACTACTTAACGTCTCTGTTAGCTGAAAACAGGACCTCATTCAGACTGCTGGGAGGTGAAAATGTGTTCAATGCTCAGTTTACCAAAGCCGCGACTTTGGCTGCTATCTTGGCAGGAATGTGAATTAATGGGTAAAGTGTATTAGCAGACTCTGCACGAACACATGTAGACTGTACGCAGTTTTACACTCTCCAGCAGCACCATGTCACCGATATATTTTGTGTAGCCGTGGCCACATACTAAATCCTTGTGTCATAATGGCAGACAACGGACAGACATGCATGGTGAAGGAAATGCTTGTGGATGTTGTGTCAAGCTATCCAGACTAATGAAATAGCACCCCTAGATGTAAGCGACATCATAAATTGTGGACTGGACACACGTAACACCATTATTTCAGTTATTATAATACAAGATTATGCATTCATTATGCAAATACAGTATCTCATTACCTCCGCGTGATCCATCGGTATGATGACTGCACAACATTTTCGCACAATAATCCAATAGCTGTCCTATACTCAAAGTAGCTATAATCCTTTGCAACAGGACATCTACCTATACCATGGTTTGAGAATATAATGATTGTTTTCCCTCACAGTATAACAGACTGGATGATGCACAACATGGCATGACCGTTGTGTCACATGCTTAATCATGAATCATTTTTGGCCCCCCTAGTTCAGCCACAAAAATGTTGCAGCAGTTGAGTCATACACACACTACACTCAGGTGAACCACGTTTCGAGACACCGGACATCACACCTAACATTTATGCTCAGCTACCCGTGTTCACTACATTGTATGATAAACATTAAGACTCCAACATTCATCCAATACACGTTATTGCATACGGAGTTACAGATTACCTCAGAACATCTATATAATCACACTCTTCATCTTTAAAAACGAAACACAACAAAGTTTCGATACATGCGCTCCCACCACCTGTACCCCCTCCCCTCCGTTCCACCTCGCCTCACAGTCATCTGTAAGAGAATCAGTGGCATCGAGTTGCATTCATATTTGTTTTTCTCTCTACCTCTCATTATACATACATGGCAACCACTTGAATTTGCAGACAGAGTATAACTTGATAGACCATTGTTTCTGTGGATTCTAGATTATTTTTTTTTTCTCCATTTGTTTTTCCTTCCTCTGTTCTGTTATTTAAAAAAAAAAAAAAAAAAAAAAAAAAAAGATAATGTGGAGGAAAGGAAGCTCTGCCGGGTCTGCCCGTTCACTTCCTATTACTACGATGTAAACAAACACAGTGGTGCCACATTTCACCAAACACACCACCCTCTGTGCTCGTTAGAAGTGGAGGTAACTGAACCATTCAATGTAAACATTAAGGTTAAATCACATCACTGATGGAACACCGCCAGTGTGTGTGTGTGTGTGTGTGTGTGTGTGTGTGTGTGTGTGTGTGTGTGTGTGTGTGTGTGTGTGTGTGTGACACTCGCAAGTTCATACAAGTCTGCCACAGCTTTTTGACAGAAGACCGTTTTCTAGGTACAGTTACCTCCACTTCTAACGA
Organism: Coenobita brevimanus; assembly: GCF_032717465.1. Lineage (NCBI taxonomy): Eukaryota > Metazoa > Arthropoda > Malacostraca > Decapoda > Coenobitidae > Coenobita > Coenobita brevimanus. Next base: position 9,196,117 of record NC_136975.1, on the reverse strand, counting down.
GTACAGAGGATGGAGTGTTTAGTGAAACGTGGCACCACTGTGTTTGTTTATATCGTAGTAATAGCAAGTGAATGGACAGACCCGGCAGAGCTTCCCCTCTGCTACAGTATCTAGTGCCCACAAAAAAAATGTTTTGTGAAGTCATACTCTGTCTGCAAATCCAAGTGTTTGCCACGTATGTATAGTGGAAGGTAGAGAGAAAAACAAACAGTAATGTCATTGGATCCCATTGTTTCTGTGACAGGAGATGACTGTGAGGGAAGAAGAAGCGGAGGGGAGGGGGGGGGACCTACGGTGTGGGCGCATGTATCGAAACTTTTTCGTGTTTCGTTTTTAAAGAGAAGAGTGTGATTATACAGATTTTCTGAGGTGATCAGTAACTCCGTATGCAATAACGTGCATTGGATGAATGTACGAGTCTTAATGTTCGTCATACAGTGTGATAAACAACTGTATTTGAGCATAAATGTTAGAAAGTGTGATGTCCAGTGTCTCGAAACGTGGTTCACGTGAGTCTAGTGAGTGTGCGACTCAACTGCTGTAACATTTTTGTGGCTGAACCATGGTGGCCATAAACGATTTATGATTAAGCATGTGACACAACGGTCATGCCATGTTGTGCATTATCCAGTCTGTTTTATTGTGAGGAAAATCAATCATTATATTCTCAAACCATGGTATCAGTAGATGTTCTGTTACATAGGATTATAGCTACTTTAAGTGTTGGACAGCTATTGGCTTGTTTTGCGAAAATGTTGTGCAGCCATCATACTGATGGATCACGAAGAGGTAATGGGATACCGTATTTGCATTATGAATGCATATCTTGTATTATAATAATTGAAGTATCGGTGTTACGGATGTTCAGTCCACAAATGATGTCGCTTTCTTCGAGGTGGTAATTCATTAGTCTATGTAGTTTTGACAACGTCCACAAACATTGATCATCGTTCATTATATTCTCTTTGAAACATTCATACGTGAGTTTTCATACAAGTATTACACATTCAGGTCCTCCTTAGCTCCAGACGCATTATACTATTTAATCGTGTGTCTACATTCACGAACTGTTCATCCAGAGGGAGCAACTTTTCCTTTACCATGCATTTCTGTCCACTGTCAGCCATTATAACACAAGATTTTAGTATGTGGCCACGGTTTACCATGCATTTCTGTCCACTGTCAGCCATTATAACACAAGGTTTTAGTATGTGGCCACGGTTACACAAAATACATCGGTGGTGTTGTGGCGCTGCTGGGAGAGTGAAAAATTGCGTATATTCTATGTGTGTTTGTGCAGGGAGTCTTGTAATTCACTTCATCGACTTGTTCACATCCTTGCCAAGATAGCAGCCAAAGTCGCGGTTTTGGTGATTATACTGAATGGGCATTGAATACTCTTTCGCCTCCCAGCGGTCTGAATGAGGTCCTGTTTTCAAGCAATAGAAACATTAAGTTGTGCAGTGAACAATATAGTTTAATACGTAAAATAAGGAGTATTTTGTGCACTGTGTCATCATACAGACTTATACAGTATAACATAGCCAAGGATAAGCTGGACCTCCGGTAGGATAAAGATTGAGTGCTGCTGGAGCGTCCAAGTAAACGCAAGCAACATTGGCCCACCAGCACCTGGATGGTAAAACCCAACCACCGCTCTTTCCGCAAAATACCCCCGGGTTCTGGAGCTACCCCACGTCATCCGGTAGATTTACACAAGGTCATTGATAAGCCTGCAATCTCGTTGTAGTGATGCAATATGATAAGGAAGTCAGTATCAGGTCTCGTTACCCATTAGGCTATACGAGGAAGTGCCGGAATTTATTTATTTGTGTGTGTGTGTGTGTGTGTGTGTGTGTGTGTGTGTGTGTGTGTGTGTGTGTGTGTGCGAGAGAGAGAGAGAGAGAGAGAGCAACACGCCGACAGACAGACTGGTGCATTCATTCATGGTGTTATTACAGTTTGCTACAATACGACCTAATAGACCCAGGGAAGGATATGGTGGTCCTTGTCTCCCTTGTTGTCCTTCTACAGTGACGGTAGTCTCTTATCACCCACCTGTGACAGTGAAGACATAACAAGCCTCCTTCTTTACAGGTTATTTTTGAGAGAGAGAGAGAGAGAGAGAGAGAGAAAGAGTCTTTCTCTTTCCTTATATATATATATATATATATATATATATATATATATGTGTGTGTGTGTGTGTGTGTGTGTGTGTGTGTGTGTGTATGTATGTATGTATATTTATTTATTTATTTTTTCTTTATATTTATATATAATGAAAGAGTGAGACTCTCTCTCTCTCTCTCTCTCTCTCTCTCTCTCTCTCTCTCTCTCTCTCTCTCTCTCTCTCCAGATGCATTATACAAATTAATCGTTTGTCTAGTCACACATTCTTCATCCAGAGGGAGCAATATTTCCCATAACAACACCAAACATCACACTGTTTTGTTGTTGATGACCCTACTCCCACCTGCTCACCTCCTGATTCGCTCCTGCTCCACAACAGTCAACTTCCACACACACCTTACCACCAAGCAGGGTGGTCAAGTTCTCCCACCCTCTTTATTCCTGCAGCATTTCCTTCCTTTCCTAATACCCAATCCCACTGACCAAATTCTCCTCAAGTATATTCCCTTATCCACCAAATATTCAAATCTATTCTAAATGCCTTGGGAATATCGTTTTCAGTGTTCAACGTCATGGAACATGGCATCACAGATTTCCGTAATATCAATATCTGTTGTCGAACTTTTTGTTATGAATCTCGTATGATGGCTCTAAATAACTATACCATAACGACGTTTCGCTTCTCATCTACAATCACCACCACACCACAGTGCCCGGTGCATTACACGTCGTGATATTTTAGGTCCTGCTTCCATATGTCTCACGATTGACATACTATGTGAGTCCATTGTCTGTCATGAAATTGCAAGGATGGCATCGGGCCGGTATTCACTGTTACAGAGGCATTTCATTGTTGTGGTTTTGCTAGGAAAATTGCGCAGTCTAGCCTTGTTTATGCACTCAGTAATGCAACTGGCCATTCCAGATCCATGTCAACAAACTAGATGAAGTCTGCGACGATTGCGTGATAAACGGATATATAGCGAACTGTAACACTGGACAACATTATGCATGTCTGTCTGTTGTCTGCCATTATAACACAAGGTTTTAGTACGTGGCCACGGCTACACAAAATATATCGATGGCGTGGTGCTGATGGGAGAGTGTAAAATTGCGTAACTATAGTCTACGTGTGTTTGTGCACTTCGCCGATTTATTCCCACTCATGCCAAGATAGCAGCCAAAGTTGCAGTTTTGGTGACTATACTGACTAAGCATTGAACACTCATTCGCCTCCCAGCGGTCTGAATGAGGTCCTGTTTTCAAGCATTAGAAACATTAAGTCGTGCAGCGAACATTGTAGTTTAATATGTAAAGTAAGGAGTGTTTTGTGCACTGTGTCATCATACAGACTTATACAGTATAACATAGCCAAGGATAAGTTGGACCTACTGTAGGAGAAAAGCTGAGTGCTGCTGGAGCATCCAAGTAAACGCAAGCAACATTGGCCCACCAGCACCTGGATGGTAAAACCCAACCAACGCGCTTTCCGCAAAATACCCCCGGGTTCTGGAGCTACCCCACATCATCCAGTAGATTTACACAAGGTCATTGATAAGCCTGCAATCTCGTCGTTGTGATGCGATATGATAGGGAAGTCAGTATCAGATAGTCAATATCAGGTCTCGTTAGCCATTATACGAAGAAGGGCCGGAAGAGAGAGAGAGAGAGAGAGAGTTATAGGTAGATACATATATATATATATATATATATATATATATATATATATATATATATATATCAATATATATATATATATATCTATCTATCTATATATATATATATATATATATATATATATATATATATATATATATATATATATATATATATATATATATATATATATATATATATATATATCTTATACAGTATAACACAGACAAGGATAAGCTGGACCTACGGTAGGATAAAGATTGAGTGCTGCTGGAGCATCCAAGTAAAAGTAAGCAACATTGGCCCACCAGCACATGGATGGTAAAACCCAACCACCGCGCTTTCCGCAAAATACCCCCGGGTTCTGGAGCTACCCCACGTCATCCGGTAGATTTACACAAGATCATTGAAAAGTCTGCAATCTTGTCGCAGTGATGCGATATGATAAGGAAGTCAGTATCAGGTCTCGTTAGCCATTATATAAGGAAGCGCCAGAATTCTGTGTGTGTGTGTGTGTGTGTGTGTGTGTGTGTGTGTGAGAGAGAGAGAGAGAGAGAGACTCTCTATATATATATATATATATATATATATATATATATATATATATATATATATATATATATATATATATTTTTTTTTTTTCTATATGATGACACGGTGCACAAAACACTCCTTACTCATCATATAAAACTACATTGTTCACTGCACGACTTAATGTTTCTATTGCTTGAAAACAGGACCTCAATCAGACCGCAGGGAGGTGAAAAAGTGTTCAATGCTCAGTCAGTATAGTCACCAAAACCGCAACTTTGGCTGCTATCTTGGCATGAGTGGGAATGAATCGGCGAAGTGCATTACCTAACTCACTGCACAAAAGCACGTAGACTATAGTTACGGAATTTTACACTCTCCCATCAGCACCACGCATCGATATATTTTGTGTAGTCTTGGCCACTTGCTAAAATCTTGTGCTATAATGGCAGACAACATTGATTAATTGATTGAAAATAATTTTAAAAATCTCGCGGCGCAACTGCCAGGGTCATATGCCACCGGACTACAAACTAAAAGACGCAGGAAAATAAAATGTGCATATTCAAAATAAAGTTAATATCTGTTAGTAGGAATAAAACACTGAAAATAATAAGAATAATTTATAAAATATCAGTTACTTATAAAAGTGGAAGGAGGCCTGCCTCCTGAAGAAAACTAAAAACATCAGTAAAATCGCTAGAAGCTTCACCGAGCATTGGGGACAAACAATAGGCACCATGTAGAGGTGTATGGTATGTAGGAGGACTGCTGAGCCTTGATAGCAGGCTGTGAAGCCTATGCCCAGAGTCGGACACATAAAAAAAAAAAAAAAAAAAAAAACCATCTGCCCCCCTATGCCTATAGAGGATTCTCTGACGCAGGTCCCCCAGCCTTGGACACTCGACCAGCAAGTGACGGACAGTAAGGGGAACAAGGCAGTCATCACAGTACGGTTGAGTCTCACCATCCATGAGGAACCCATGTGTAAGCCGAAAGTGCCCAATGCGAAGCCTAGCAAAAGCCAGCTCCATTCGCCGAGACATGGAGGGAAGAACTCTTGGCACAACCACTCTCTGAATGATTTCTCTTAGTTTATTATGAGAAACAACATCCCAGTGTCTTTGCCAACACGTACGAACTGCTTACCGTAAGTAAGGTGTTACATCGGAAGCAGGAAATGGGTAGTCAGTTGGGGGCTGTTGAGAACACGCAGCTTTTGCTAAAGTATCTGCCCTCTCGTTGCCCACCACACCAACATGTGTGGGAACCCAACAGAAGTTCACATGGCGGCCACGACGACCAAGAAGAAAAAAATACTCTAAAATTGATAAAACCAATGGATGGGATGCATTAACAGACTCCAGTGCAGACAGAGCACTACGTGAGTCACTAAAAATCACAAAAACGGATTGCACTTGACATCTCAAAGGCTTTCGATGGAGTCTGGCATAAATCTTTAATTTCCAAACTGCCCTCTTACGGTTTCTATCCTTCCATCTGTGCCTTCATCAACAGCTTCCTTTCTGGTCGTTCTATAGCTGCTGATGTAGACGGCCATCGTTCTTCTCCTAGATCTATTAACAGAGGTGTTCCTCAAGGCTCTGTCCTATCACTAACTCTCTTCCTTTTATTCATCAATGATTTTCTAAGCTGTACATCTAACCCTATCAACTCATATGCTGATGATTCCATCCTTCACCTTTCCATTCGGTTCCTGCAACGTCCATCCCAGCAGTTACTTCAACAATCAAGGGATGAGGCTATGGCACTCCTAATGTCTGACCTGGCTCGTATCTCTGACTGGGGTAAAAATAATCTTGTTGTTTTTAATGCATCTAAGACTCAGTTTTTACACCTATCAACCCGACAGAATCTTCCACAGGAGTACCCATTAAAATTTAATAATATCCAGCTCAATCCAGCATCATCTTTGAACATGCTTGGGGTTTCATTCACTCGGGATTTATCTTGGAAAGATCATATTACATCTCTGGTAAAATCTGCTTCCAAGAGATTAGGTGTGCTAAGCAGACTCCGTACCTTCTTTACCCCCGCATAATTGTTGACTTTATACACGGGATTTATTCGCCCCTGTATGGAGTACAACTCTCATGTGTGGGGAGGCTCCCCACATACAGCTCTTCTTAATAGGGAGGAGTCAAAGGCATTTCGTCTCATCAACTCTGCTCCTCTTACTGGCTCCCTTCAACCTCTGTCTCTTCGCCACACTGTTGCCTCTTTATCTCTTTTCTATCACTACTTCCATGGTCATTGCTCCTTTGAACTGTCTGCTTGCATCCCTCCACCTTTACGACTGGTGTGTAGCACCCGTGCAGCAATAAACTCTTGTCCTTTTTCTGTCCAGCTCTTTAATTGAAGAGTTAACCGTTACTCCCAATCTTTCATTTATGCAACAGGTCAATTCTGGACCTGTCTCCCTCTGTCTGTATTTCCTACTTCCTATGATCTCCAGTCTTTCAAATGGAGTGTGTCCAGGCATCTCGAAATGAACAGATCTTGAATTTGGCTCTCTTTTGTATTGTTTTTGTTTTTGTTTTTCTTAGAAGGAACTGTTTTGCGGGCTCATAGCCTTTAGTTCCTTCTTCCTCGCATTAAAAAAAAAAAATTGGCCTCTGAGAACTTGGGCAATGGGCACGTGCTCCACGTACACCTCGGCCACAAACATACTGTAAGTAAATCTCTGTCATTATTTAGGAGTCTGTATTCCCCTTCGTAATCTAAGTGAATTGTCATTTATGTCGTATCCCCGTTGCTTCAAGAGGGTAGGTAGATCCTCTTGCCTGGAACCACTGTCTGACTCTCTTCTTCTTCATTTCTGCAACATTCGCTGCCTTTCCCCTAACTTTCGCTCTGTTGAGCACCACCTCTCCTCCTCTAAACCTCACCTTCTCTTTCTGAGACTCAGCTGTCTGAGGCAACTGACAGCAAACCCTTTTCTGTATCCTCCTACTTTCTCTATACTCATTTCAAAGCCAAAGGTGGCTGTTGTGTATATATACGCAACGACTTATCTTGCTCCCGTGTTCCTGAACTCGATTCTTCTGAATTCTCTGCACTCTGGCTTCGGCTTTCCTGTCATTCTCTGACTAAATATATCTGTGCTGTTTACTTATCCCCTAATTCTACTGACTATCAAAATTTCTTCGACTATCTTACTTCTACGATGGAACACATTCTATCCATTTCTCCTTTCTCTGAAATCTCCGTTCTAGGAGATTTCAATGTTCACCACCACCTTTGGCTCTCCTCTCCTTTCACTGATCCACCTGGTGAAAAAGCCTACATCTTTTCTATCCTTAATGACCTAGAGCAGCTTGTACAGCACCCTACCCGTATCCCAGACCGCCTTGGAGAGAGCTCCAACATACTTGACCTCTTCCTTACAATTAATCCTTCTGCTTACACTGTTAATCTTTTCTCTCCGTTGGGCTCCTCCGATCACAACCTTATCACCTTAACCTGTCCTATCACTCTGGTATGGCCTGTGGACCCTCCAGGAAAACATCGCCTGTGGCATTTTGGAGCCGCGGATTGGGAGGCCCTCAGGCAGTACTTCTTTGATTTTCCCTAGAATGATTATTGCTTCCATGGCCGGGAGCCATCTGAGTGTGCCTTGTGCATTATGGAGGTTATTCTCTCGGTCATGGAAGCATACATTCCTTTCTCATATCCTTTGACTAACGCAAGAAAGCCTTGGTTTAATCACGCTTGTTCTAATGCTGTCCACAACAAGGAGAGGGCCTACAAAAGGTACCGGAGCCAACCCACCCCTGAATCACATCATCTTTACGTTTCTGCCCGGAATCATGCTAAGTCTGTTCTTCGCTCTGCTAAAAATAATTTCATCTGTACTAAATGCTCTCAACTCTCCAACTCGAATTCTTCCCGCTCCTTCTGGCAACTTGCCAAAAACCTTTCTAACAACGTTACCTCATCATCCTTCCCTCCTCTTTTCTACTCTGATGGTTTTATAGCTATTCCTTCTACTGATAAAGCAGATCTCTTCGCACAGACTTTCTCCTCCAATTCTACCTTAGACGATTCCGATGCTGTTCCTCCATCACTTCCCGCCTCTGACTTCCTCATGGCTGACATTGAAATTTCTTGAGCTGATGTATTTTCTGCCATCACTGGCCTCAATACTAACAAGGCATATGGGCCTGATGGAGTCCCTCCTGTTGTTCTCAAGAACTGTGCTTCTGTACTTACACCCTGCCTAGGCAAACTCTTTCGCCTTTGTCTTTCAACTTGTACCTTTCCTTCTTGCTGGAAGTTTGCTCTCATTCAGCCAGTCCCAAAGAAGAGTGACCACTCCCAACCCTCCCACTATCGTCCAATTGCTTTAACGTCCTGTATTTCAAAAGTTTTCAAATCAATTCTCAGTAGAAACATTTTAAGGCATCTTTCCTATCACAACCTTCTTTCTGATCGTCAGTACGGGTTCCGTCAGGGACGCTCCACTGGTGATCTTCTCACCTATCTTTCAGACTCCTGGTCATCCTCCTTTCGGGACTTTGGCGTAAGCTTTGTCATTGCACTTGACATCTCAAAGGCTTTCGATCGAGTCTGGCATAAATCTTTAATTTCCAAACTGCCCTCTTACGGTTTCTATCCTTCCATCTGTGCCTTCATCAACAGCTTCCTTTCTGGTCGTTCTATAGCCGCTGTTGTAGATGGCCATCGTTCTTCTCCTAGATCTATCAACAGTGGTGTTCCTCAGGGCTCTGTCCTATCACCAACTCTCTTCCTTCTATTCATCAATGACCTTCTAAGCTGTACATCTAACCCTATCCACTCATACACTGATGACTCCACCCTTCACCTTTCCATTCGGTTCCTGCAACGCCCATCTCAACAAACAAGGGATGAGGCTATGGCACACCTAATGTCTGACTTGGCTCGTATCTCTGACTGGGGTAAAAATAATCTTGTTGTTTTTAATGCATCAAAGACTCAGTTCTTACACCTATCAACCCGTCAAAATCTTCCACAGGTATACCCACTAATGTTTAATAATAATCAGCTTAATCCTGCATCATCCTTGAACATGCTTGGGGTTTCATTTACTCGGGACTTATCTTGGAAAGATCATATTAAATCTCTTGTAAAATCTGCTTCCAAGAGATTGGGTGTGCTAAGCAGACTCCGTTCTTTCTTTACCCCTGCACAATTGTTGACTCTGTACAGGGGTTTTATCCTCCCCTGTGTGGAGTACAACTCTCATGTGTGGGGAGGCTCCCCACGCACAGCTCTTCTCAATAGGGTGAAGACAAAGGCTTTTTGTCTCATTAACTCTCCTCCTCTTACTGACTCCCTTCAACCTCTGTCGCCTCGCTGCACTGTTGCATCTTTATCTCTTTTCTATCGCTACTTTAATGGTCACTGCTCCTCTGAACTGTCTGCATGCATTCCTCCACCTCTACGACGGGCGCGTAGCAACCATCTAGCAGCAAACTCTCATCCCTTTTCTGTCCAACTCTCTAATGCAAGAGTTAACCTTTACTCCCAGTCCTTCATTTATGCAACAGGTCAACTCTGGAACTGTCTCCCTCTGTCTGTATTTTCTGCTGCCTATGATCTCCAGTCTTTCAAACGCAGTGTGTCCAGGCATCTCGAAATAAATGGATCTTGAATTTGGTTCTCTCTTGTATTTTGTTTTTCTCTTGGAGGGAACTCTTATTACTGGCTCATGGCCTTTGGTTCCTTCTTCCTCGCATAAAAAAAAAAAGAAACATGGGACACTATCTTATGCTCCTGTGTGTCATTTAAAAAGCTTCAGCAATGACGATGTATACATAACCATGTTAACACCATGAGAATCATAATGTCTCATAAATTTAATCAAGGGTAAAATCAAACAGTTTAAATTGAGCTTTGGCAGAAGATTTCTTTGTGAAAGGTTTGATGAAGGCTATATTAAAAAAAAAAATCCAAAACTTAAAATCATCTAGCAGTTGTAAGAATCACGCCCTCCCCAAAAAACAACAACAAACGCTGGACTATTTAGGTGGGTAATGTATCCTTTGAACAATGGTATATGCCAATCCTCTAATTTTCCCGCGAGTACAGAGAAATCTTAGGAAGAGTTCCACACTGAATAAAGGCCACTGTCCAGTATTGAAATGGTAGGTCAAACCATTGTTCAATAGAACGACAAACAGTGCTCAATGACATTATTACCTGTGCTGTCTGTGTTCTCGCTATATTTGGTTTATTTTAACTTTATATTTTTTTCTTTCGCATTTAATTTCATACAGCTTAGTGGCAGAATATCAGTTCTTTGGTTATACATCCTCTCTATGACACTTCTTCATAACTAGCAACATATTATAGTGCTGGTAGGTAGTTTCAGCTTAGCATTCAAGATGGAGAGATGCTAATCTTAGAACAAGTTAAAATGAGCAGAGTAGAGCAACTGGTCATTAACCCGTGAGAAACCCTGGCCACGGCTCCGTCTCGGCGAAAGAAAAACAGTCTCATGAGTGTAGTATAGGTAGCAATAAACTGGAAAAAGATTTATTACTAGGAAATATCCAGGGTATCCAGATGACGCCGATTTTGATGAACAGACTGTAACTGGAATTAACCTCATGATTTTTTCTTTCGTTCATTCTTGCTACCGCCAGAAAATTGTACTCAGGAGACACTATTCAGACTGTGAGGTTAGTTATGGCTTTCCTTAGCGAAAGGAGTTAAATTTTATCTTATTAGACACAACTTTCATTGCAAGAGTTCTTCCAAAGACATCAAACTGTCCATGCATTAGCTACAAGAAATGATAAATTACACCCTAGTAGTGTTGAGGGAGTGGAGATAATTCATTCTGCCTGAAACTATAAACGTATTGTGCAGGTACAGCGTGTTGGTCCACTTGCCGTACAGCCCTGACGGTGCCCGGGTGCTGCAGGTGGCCTCCTGGACCCCCACCACAGGTCTACGCTATCTCACACCTCTCACCCTTTTCCCGGAGAAATACACCAAGTAATGTGTACAGATTACCGGCCATTTCAGAACTGAAGTAGGCTATTTAAGTACTCTGTCGAAATTATTGGGCATTACGAAACTGAGAAATTATAAGCAATGTACCCAAATTACTGACGACTAAAAAGTGCTAGTCTTTTTTTTTTTTTGGGGGGGGGCTTAATGGCCATCGCCCTCAGAGTGGGGTATTGTGCCAGCCAGGTATAATTCAAAGTCTGCAGGTCACTCCCGCACCACGCCACATCGCCGACCTTGGGGGCCAGTCGTGGTGGTACCATGTGGTAAAATGCTTGTAGGTCAGCTAGACGTACCTCCTCCCCCCTGACAATCAGCATTGGTCTAATGTCCTCACCCTGGTCAGCAGCCCGGAGCAGATCGTAAAGGGTGGAATATGTCATTGCTCCGAGCTGGTACGACCAGGTGTGGGTGCTGAGAGCCAGGAGATATCTAAAGGAGGCTACATCTAGCCGATCCTTGAGGTCGATGATTGGAGGGTGAGCTGGGGTGCCCTGCTCTGCCTGAGGAGAGAGGGACTCACCGACTTCCCCCTTGGCTGAGGAGCCAGTCGACACATCCTCGGCCATGGAGGCAGTGTCAGTAGAGTCCTGCTCCTCCTCAGACATTGATGGCGGATGGGGGACTTCCACCGTGGTCATGGCGTTGGTCAGGTCCAGAGCCGAGTCAGTGATCTTAGCAGTCCGTCGGTTGAGGGGGGGCCTCCAGCCAGAGCCTCTTCCTAGGTGTCTGGCGAGGAGTAGCAGGTCGTGGCAGGTGAGCCCGGCGCTCCCGTCAGTGAGGGACCGAGTGTATATCGCGCATGAAGCACTCGGGGATGATAAGATGAGGTAGTCCATTCTCCTCGAAGATCATGGGGAGGAGAACACGCAAAGCCCTCTTATCATCCCCACAAAAAGCCTTCGACATCGCGATGCACATCTCCACGACGAGGTTTATCTGTCCAGAACTCCCAGGATCCTTGGCCTGACATCCCTAGGCTGTGAGACGTTGCCGTGCATGGACAGAACCCTGCATGGCTGCCCCTCCCGGCCCGATAACATCCTGGGCTTCAGGACCCTTGAGAGTTCCAAACAGGCTAAACTCCACCGACTCTTCTTCACCTAGGGAGCACTGGAGATGCCGTGGGTTTGGCTTAACGATTGCCTGGCGGTGCACAAAAACATCCGCGCCAATATCCTGGCGTTTGATGAATCCATACCCCGCCATTACGTTAAATCAAACCACGGTCCCCCGGATCTTCTGGGCGGCAGGAGACTGGCTGGCTGGTTGCCCCCCTCAATGAGTCGCAGGCAGTGTCAATACATCCGTCTTGCATGGCTGTTGGATTGAATCTCCCTCTCAGTGCTAGTTATCAGGAAGTGTTCTGGAAATGACATACAGCGATAGCTCTGCATTTTTCTGCCACTGAGATTTGGGAAATTTACTGCAAAAGGCCGAAAATCTAGGGCAAGTTAGTATAAGGAGGTATAAATTATACCTTGCAGTATACATATCATAAAACATGTAATAAAAGAGAACATCAAGCCTATAAACAATTATTTAAATGAAAAATATTTGTAATCAATCAATATACAATTTAAAAAATTTGTCATGCAGTTCCTTTACTTGCAATGAATAATATGCAATTGCCCTTATTACTATAGGATTATCATAAAATGAATAAAAACCCACTTCCACCCTACATATCACACTGCAGTTTCCTTACATTTAGTGTATTACCTTGTCTTTGGCAGTTTCCAAGGCGCAACGATAAACGTGACAACGTTACCATATGAACCCTTCTGGCAAGAGTCCACGGAGGGCAACACCACAAGGTACTCAGGCACTGACTACAACCAACTGATTGCAGTTAGCCAGACTCTGAATTTTACTTTCCGTGTCCTTCCATCACCCAGCTGGATCGAGGTGAAAATTATATACATGTACTGTAATCGTGACTATTTGTTGCCTTAGTAATGAAATTAACTTCAATTTTACACCTGCATACTGCATCAGCATCGCTTTTTGTGTGTATTTTAGTGGTTATTTAAAATGCGTTCCTTATGGAAACTATGTTGTTTTTCACAAAATGCTTGTTCAGGAACTCATTACAAAAGCTACAATCTCATTTCATTTTCTTGCCTGCTACAGCCAGACACCTTGTTAAAAAAAAATAATGTTATTTAAACTTTATTAATCTCTTGTAGCCTATATCAGTGTTCTACAGAACCATCCTGGATGAAATGAGTAGTCTCACTGAAAAAGCACTTTACCTCATCAGTCCTCAGTGTTGATCGATGTCGATCAATGAAACGGACAAACTGTCACTAACATTGGTCTCGTTAGTGCCTTCTAAAACTGCATCGTAAACTCCAGGGATATCTGTCCAGTTTGGTGTCTATGGGCCCCCAGTATGTAAAGATCATATATAATTTCAGTCACAGTACACGACTGTTTGTCAGATTATAATGGCCTCTATTCTTCATTTGATATGCACCATGACGTTTCTTTTGACTATATCTCTTCTTCGATATGTATCTCATTATTTACAGGTTGCTATAACATTTCATTTCAAACAGTTTGCTTTTGGTTCTGAAAGCAGTAATTTATTTCATGTTGACTAATTATTCGCAAAGTGGAAAAATCTGAAAATAAATGGAAAATTGTCTTAACTGCTTTTTAATCACCGGGTAGTTTGCTGGCTTCGTCCAAGGGGTATTGTCGACCCTGTAAGGAGTTCTGCTCTCTCTCTCTCTCTCTCTCTCTCTCTCTCTCTCTCTCTCTCTCTCTCTCTCTCTCTCTCTCTCTCTCTCGACACAGTGGAAGTAAAGGAAACTTGTTATAGGCGTCCACTCTGAAAGAGTGGAACGTGCTCGAGCGAGCGAACAACCAAGTCAGGCAGTGCTGAATATTGTCTCATGTGGCTCATCATCATCATCTGATTTCCTGACCTGAAAATACTAAAAAGAACTTATTTAATTACACCAAAAATATTCCCTCACACTTCGTAATTTAGTTCTCTTGTATTAACGTTAAGTCTATGGCTTGGGACCTCAAAATCTGGAACCCTACAGGTATCCCCGGTCCAATTGGGCCCACAGGAAAAATATATACAAAAAATACAAGACTACTTTTTATTAGTACAAAACCATATGGAAATGTAAAAATAAGGCATCCTTGATATATTTATTAAAAAAAATAGTAAAGAAATCGTGACCTTAATACTGTTTTGGACTAAATTCTAAATAGGAACAACAACAAATTAGTTGATTTGAGTAATGTCTATTGCACAATGAATTAGGAGCAATAAGGCCCAAATTATCCCTTTAACGGTGATTCTCAAACTATGGGTCGTGACCCAAAGGTAGGTCACGAGAGGAATTTTGATCGGTCACAGGGACACAGAATAGGCCCAATGCTTTCAATGTATTTTACATACATTTGAAGTTGTAATTATCCTTATTACACTATTAGCATGTTCATAATAACTACGATAGGCTATATACCGCTTTCTCTGTCTGTCTGTCTGTCTCCCTCTCTCTCCCTCTCTCCCTCTCCCTCTCCCTCTCCCTCTCTCTTTCTCTCTGATTTTTTTACCCTGTGGGTTACGAAGTCTTGAAATATTCCAAATAGGGTCACACACTATAAAGTTTGCGCTGCTTTAACATAAGGTTCATGTGTTGAACAATCATGGAAATGTCTCAGCATGGCTGTCCAGTGAACGCATCCATCTACCCTGAGTGAAATGAAAGTTGGCATTTATTTCATGCATGTTTTCGGGCTTATGATAATAATACATATATATGTTGTGTACTGTAATGCATTTTGTATGTGAATTTGTTCATACATATCTGTATTGTGTCGTTACAACATGTACATATTACATATCTATATATTTTTCATTTTCTTATCAATAAAACTATGTACGGTAGTTACCTGTTACTACATGCACAGAGTGTAAGGATACTGGAGTTGGGGGGCCTGGCCAGGGGCGTACCTAGAGATCTAGGGGCCCGGGGGGCTAAGTTCTTTGCCGGACTCCCCTCTGGAGGGGGGCCCCGCAAAGAACCTAACCCACCTCATTCTCAAAACTTATCTAATATCTCAGCCGGGATTGACGGGATGAAAAATATATATTTTTTAGATACGGTATTAATAATACAAATTTTTAAGGCTTTTTTGGGTCCCCCTCAATTGCGGGCCCGGGGGGCAGTTTCAGACAGCCCCTCACCGGCCCCCCCTCAGGTACGCCACTGGGCCTGGCACTGCTGAGCCACTCCCTGACGTTGAGGGACCTGGCACTGCCTCTTGTGGCATCACACTAACATTAGAAGGTGCCTTTTGTGGCGTCACTATAACATCAGTCACAGACACCTGTATTCCCCACATTTTCAGTACAAGTTATCACAGTCTCTGGTTCTTCACCATCCATGTCTATACCGTGGCTATCTAGGGGTACCATTATAATTTCCTCGTGGAAAATGGTACTATTGACGATATTCTCCAACTCCTGGCCAATCAGTGCCGGTGGTCTTGACCGTGACAATGAATTGTCACGACTGGTGGAAAAAATAGAAAAGAAAAAAAAATAGCCACACACACAGTTAGATGTTATGGCTAGTAATATCACCATATTTCAGCTCTAGACACTCACTGATGTTCAGTAGATTAGAG
The DNA here is from genome assembly GCF_032717465.1 of Coenobita brevimanus. Taxonomy (NCBI): domain Eukaryota; kingdom Metazoa; phylum Arthropoda; class Malacostraca; order Decapoda; family Coenobitidae; genus Coenobita; species Coenobita brevimanus. The sequence goes on along the minus strand of NC_136975.1, from coordinate 9,180,124 downwards.
AATAAACTTATGTAATGGACGTCAAAATATTTTTCACAAACAATTCTACTTGACTATCGGTAACCCTGGCTCAAATGGAACCACTACGAATTACCACGACGCAAATATACAGAGGATGTGGGGATCACGTGTACTCGCTCTCGCATCTGGTCCAGGACTGCTGGTCCTGCATGCCAGTGTTACTATGGATGCTTCTATTAACGTGTTATTGGCGAGAGTTCGAAGCCCCGAATCCCTGTAGTACCAACTGGATCCAGGGATACCTATCTAGGGTTAATAATGGCTTTGCTTTTTGCTCATTCATAAAAATTAAATTCACCAAATCTCTCGGTGCGCTCCGATTCGAATCAGAAATCAGAATTTCAGAGTTTCTTTCGTTGATCAGGATATTGTATTAGTCTGACTCGGATTCAGTCAAAAATTTCCGGAAAAAAAAAAAAAAAGACAAAACAGAAGGTAAAAGGCAAAACCTGGCTGCTCTCAGTAATCGTCGGAAAATACTGCTGCACAACGCACGCAACCATAGACCATTACTTCTTGCGCAGCCGGCTGTTACACTAATCTGCCTTATAAACAATTGTTTCCTCGATTTACGGAAAAACTATTGGGCATTATGGGTTCTGTCAAATGAAAATAACGAAGGATTTTTATGAGATTTCTAAATTGGTGTTTAACTTCAAATTTGGCTGAAAAAAACAAACAAACAAACATCGCTACTGTACTACAGAGTTTTCCTCCCGACCCCTGCCTCCATTTCTGGCTGATGGGATAAATCTTTTGCTCATGTACATATGTCGGGGGTCCAAACTGGGACTAAATTTGGTGTTCTTGCCATCTCCCCTCTTCTTCATGACTTCCTACCTCTCGCAACTTACTGCAGTGTTGCATCTCTTTCCTTATATTACTGATAATTCAAAGATCATTACTCATTTCAAGTTAATGCTTCTGTCCCACCCCAATTTCGGAAGCCGTATAGCATCTGCCTACCAATGAACTCTAGTCTCCTTTCCTCTCCAGCTCCTTCTTGCAAGAGTTACCGAGTATTCTCAGTATTTCATGTATACAACTGATCAATTATGGAACTGTTTTCGTCATTCAGTGTTTCTCTCTGCCTATGATCACCAGATTAAACTCAGTGTGTCCACTGTCCAGACGTCTCGAAAAAACGTGACAATACTCTTTTTTACAATTTCTCCTAGGAAGAATATCACGGTTATGCTTAGAGCCTTTGTCTTGCACTATTTTTTTGCATTATAATAATCAATTTCTTTCAAATTAGGAAGGGCATCTTGCTGGTATGGTTTAAGGAATGCTACACAATAACTTTTACTTCGAGACATTTCTTTGAAGGGATATATGGTAAAAATGACAAGAGAGAGAGAGAGAGAGAGAGAGAGAGAGAGAGAGAGAGAGAGAGAGAAGTTCAATCATGGCTTTCATTTTTTCCTTTATTTTAATGTTACATTTACTTGTAGGTGACACATCAGGTGGAGAGTCGAAAATCGTTTATGGCAACCGTGATGTATGCTGTTCTTCCACAGCGACTGGAGAGGTGAGATTCTAAGCTCAGGTTAACCTTTGGACTGCGATATTCACTGTTACTGTCGATAATCCAGTTTAGTCTGGGGGAGGCGGTGAGCCAATCGGTAGAGAGGTCGCCTGCAGTTCTACCGGACCCGGGATCAAATCCCCGTTGGGACCGGGAACAGTTTAACTCTGAATTTCATAAAAATCAGACTTAGATGATCTACAAGAAGACCCGCCGACATGTCATAAAAATACCCCCGCTAATACCAATACACTAGTCTTGTATGAGACAGCCATAGCATGTATTCAATATGGACGGTGGGTGTTAGCGCCGAAGTGGTGACATGAGGAGGTGTATGGTACGTAGGAGGACTACTCGGCCTTGGGAGCAGGCTGTGAAGCCTATGTCCGGAGTCGGACATACAAAAAACAAAACTGCAGATAGATTCATGCAGCAAAGAAAAACTATACATTGTCAAAAGATATAGGTAGCACACCTAATCTTTAATTGCACGATGTCGTTTTAATTATAGCTAACGTGAGTGATGAGAAAAGTAATTTATTTTTGCTTTACTTGTTAAAGTGGAGTAACTGTATAATGAAACTGTCAGCGAACAATCATGAGCATTCTTCTACTGTCTGCGTACAAATGTGGAACTGCATTCTGTACATATTACCTCCTTTGGCTTGTTCACAATAATGACACTTCTTTTGGTTTACTTTCAACATTAGTAAGCCTAAGAAAGTCCATCCCATAGTGAAGGGGTTAGGAACGGGCTCAGTTAACTCCTCGGCTAAAAGGAATCCCTTTGCAGCCGAGAAAAGAAAATGTCAATTGCAGCATGTTACTTTCTGGCAGTGCCCCCAAGAAGGACTGTATTGTCATCTGCAATAAAAAGTATATTATCTGTGCCTAAGTCTTGGTTATTTTCGCTTCCTCAGCATAGAAAGCAGGAGTGGGAAGGATAAATGAATGGGAAGATGATGATAGAGTTGTAAATACTACAGAGGAAATGTTCTGGAGGGATGCATGGAGATATGGGAAGATACTGAAGTTGTAAATGTAAAGAATCTAATATTCTGACACTGTTTCCAGGCGGGACTTCACTTTAATAATAATAATAATAATAATAATAATAATAATAATAATAAACTAAAAAGCTCTTAGAGAGCTCATACCTCCCCTAGTGCCATTGCCATTGAAAAAGGATCCAGATCCGCCCCCAAATTCTATCAATTCTTTTTTGGCCCACGGTTAACCATTCCACAAAATTTAATCGAATTTCACTGAGAACTTTTGAAGATATTGTGCGGGATACTCCGGACCCGGATCCAGATCCTCCTCAAAATAAAATCATTACTTCCTTGGCCCATGGCCCACTCTTCCACATTTTCTTTTTTGAAGATCCGTTCATAACTTTCTTAGTAATCCAGGATCTAAATCTGAGAACTTTTGGAGATACTGTATGGAATACTCCGGATCCGGCTGCAGATCCCGCCCAAAATTTCATCATTTCTTTTTTAGCCCATGCCCATCCTTCCACAAAAATTCCTCAAAATCCGTTCATAACTTTTTGAGTAATCCTGCCAGCAGACAGACAGACAAACAAACCAACGCAGGGTAAAGCATAACCTCCTTGGAGGAGGGGTGAATAATAATAATAATAATTTTAATAATAATAATAATAATAATAATAATAATAATATTATTATTATTATAATTATGAGAGTTAGAGAGGGTACAGAGGGAGTGATTGGTGATGAGCAGTGTGGCTTTAGGAGACGGAGAGGATGCGTGGATCAGGTGTTTGCTGTGAGACAAGTGTGTGAAAAGTATTTAGCGAAAGGCAAGAATGTGTTTTGGGCATTCATGGATTTAGAGAAAGCGTATGATAGAATTGATTGGGAGGCTTTGTGGACTGTTTTAAGATTGTATGGACTTGATGGTAGGTTACTAAAAGGGGTGAAAAGTTTTTATGTAAATAGTAGAGCGTGTGTAAGAGTGGGAAACGCTGTGAGTGATTGATTTCCCGTGAGAGTGGGGCTGCGACGGGATGTGTGATGTCGCCTTGGTTGTTTGATAATTACATGGATGGTGTTGTAAGGGAGGTGAATGCAAGAGTTTTAGGTGGAGGTCCGAGTCTGGTGAATGTTGATGGTGGAGAGTGGAATCTG
>NC_136975.1:9071422-9171422 GCF_032717465.1 Coenobita brevimanus | reverse complement strand
CCACTATGACACAATAAAGAAACAGCTACACACTAACTCATGTCAGTGAACATGTATATCAGTGTATATGTATGTTTTACAGATTACGAGGAGAAAAACGTGGCAAACGCGGCATGGAGTGCTGAGTACTGGGTCGGTGGTGCAGGAGTCCGTGGGCACCCTGTTGGGCCAGGGACTGTATGGACGTCTTTCAACTAGCAGGTCCAACCATATCCTGGTCGGCACTTGGTTGTTCTTCGGTGTGGTTGTGGGCACAGCATATCGCGGCAGCCTCATTGCCTCTCTCACCCTCCCCAGGCTGCCACCCAGACCAGAGACAGTTGCAGAGCTGGTCAAAGTAGTTGACAGGTGAGATATCGACGGACAAAATTTTGGATGCAAAGATGTTAGATGAAACTCAAATGTGAGTTAATGCTGGGCACTTTTGGATATTCATCTTTCTAATCTGTCACTGCATCCAAGTTCTTAAACTCTCTCAGTAGTTGTGTTTTTTTCCCGTACACCAAAATATCACTCAGTGAGTTAGTTTCCACCCAGCAGCTAGTGTGTTATTCATATCTATCGATACGTTACTGTCAGACCTGACTGCTCACAAGTAGGACAACACGGAAGATATCATGGTGTTCCCTACTACCACGTAATACATCATTCACATAGACCATACTTGAAATATTCCTTCCCTAAATATTTACCTCCAGCCTTCCTTTTTCTTATTTCCACCAACGAAGTTGAAGGTTATGTAGTCACCTATGTTTGTTTGTTTGTCCACACGATATCTCCAAAAGTTCTCAATTAATTTCAATGAAATTTTGTGGAAGGGTGAGCCATGGGTCATGAAAGAATTGATTAAATTTGGGGGCCGATCTGGATCCAGATCCTGCAATGGCATCGGCGGAGGTGTGCGTTCTTTGAGTGCTTTCTAGTTTTTACTTTTGTACCGACAGCTCTCGTAACCTGATTCACTCCCACATGCATTATTCTTTAGATACATAACTTCCATACAGTCCTTCATTCATGCTCCTTCCACTATCTGTGTTAACACATGGACAGGATCTGTACATCCTGTAGTGCTCTGGAAATTATCTTGTTCATTGCTTATCAAATATTTAGACAGTTGTGTAACTTGATCATTATTCCGTACACTACGTTATGATAAATGCAAGGAATGTGCAGTAATTAGGCGGAATAGAGAAAGGCCAACAAAAACCAGTAAAGTTCTTTTAATATATTGACCCAGATTTTTTTCCATTTGTAGCTTATTATACCAAACTCAGTGGCAGGAAGAGATAATACGACGTCTTGCTTCCTTTTCATAGCACTTTAACGTGACTAGCATGTTCGAGATCCAGATGGAAATTTTAGGCCATTAGAGTAAACAAAACTAATACTACTTGAATCCTGAAGTTAAGCTTTGGTGCTGCGTTATTGTAGGAGCTTTAGTTGTAATACTAGTTAAACCATTTTTATTCGTACATTTTTTCAGAGTGACAATCGGATCTAGTGGTGCTTCATACAAGAAGTTCTTTTTAAACTCCAAATCAAGTGCTTATAGAGAACTTGGGAACTTCATTGTCGTGGGAGATGATCTTGTGAGCGGACTCAACGCAGCTCTGAAGATGAAGTGAGTTGGTTTTACTTACAGTGAGACCAGTATTACTCATTACATAATCATTGGTATTTCAGAGATACGCTGACTAACCTAAGATAATGAAAGTTATTGGGCTGCTTGCATATATAAATTATTATTCTTTTATGTATGTAAAACTTTCGTCACATACATTTGCAATAAACAAACAAACAAAAAACAAACAAACAAACTGTAAGTGACTCTGGCCACCTGAGCAGACCAAACTTTGTCAGCGACCAGAAGTGAGTTTCGGTATGAAAAGTCACTCATGTATGGCAGTGCCGGAGGACAACATCCCACCCAAGAATCATGGCCCTGGCTTAATAATCTTCAGAGCCTTAGTATTTCGTGCAAGCAAGGTTGTAATTTTATTGCTTTTCATATTTTCTGCACTTGATGACCTTTGACCCCTGACCTGGTGGATAAAGGGCATGCATGTAGAAAGCACACTTGTTGTACTTATTAACGTCTATAAGCATGCAAAAGTTTTATTCGACTTCATCCACTCGCTTTGGAGCTACAGGACTTGGATTTCATGGAATGGCCCATCTGAAGGACAAATTATAATTGGTGCTGCCAGCAAACAGAATTAAGTTATGACACTAAGAGTTATTTCTATATGGAGGTACTCCAGTGCAACATTCCAGCCAAGAATCATGGCCTAGGCTTAATCATCATCGGAGCCTTAGCATTTCATGTGAGCAAGATCACAATTTTAGTGCTTTTCATATTTTCTGCACTTGATGACCTTTGACCCCTAACCTTGTGAAAGTAGGTCATGCATGTACGAAGCACACTTGTAGTACTAATTAACGTCTATAAGCATGCAGGGTTTCATTCGATATCATCCACCCACTTTGGAGCTAGGAACTTGAAATTCACAGAATGGCACACCGCAGGTACAATTTCTACTGAAGGTGGCACTGCCAGTGACTGGAAGTGAGTTTTGACATTAAATGTCGTTTTAGTGTGGAGGTACTCCAGTGCAACATTCCATCCAAGAATCATGGCCCTGGCTTAATAATCTTTGGAACCTTAGCATTTTGCACGAGCATCATCATTATCTTAGCTGTTTTCACAGCTATAACAATGATGATCTTTGATCCCTGACCTGGCCAACATAGCACATAGCTGTACAGTAGAAAGTTGTTCTACTAGTGATTGCCTATATGTATGCAAACTTCCATTCAGTTCAACTGAGCCGCTAGGGAAGTAGGGGGGCATTTTTGAAGAAGTTCACGGAATGGCGCTCCACAGGTACAATTTCTGGGTGGCACTGCCAGCAATTGCAAATGATTTTCGACACTAAATGTCGTTTTTGTATGGAGGTACTCCAGTGCAACATTCCCTCCAAGAATCATCGTCCTGGCTTAATAATCTATGAAACCTTAGCATTCTGCACAAGCATCATCATACTCTTAGCTATTTTCACCGTTTTATCATTTGATGACCTTTGACCCCTGACCCGGACAACATAGCACATAGGTGTACAGTAGAAAGTTGTTGCACTAGTCAGTATCTATAAGTATGCAAACTTTCAATTCCACTGAGCCACTGAGGAAGTAGGGGGACATTTTAGAAGGCCGGTATTGGTTGCTAGGAACGCTGAGGTCAATCATTGCAGGGTTGCCACTCGAAAACTAGTGGAGAGAGGGGAAAAATGGATGGCACACTTCCGATGGGGAATGACCTTAAGATTACGCCCAAAGAAGTCAGAACTTTCTACGCCCATTAGTAATCCTTCTAAAGCTCAAAACGTGAAAAGTACAAAAACAGTGTTATTAATGTAAGATAAATATCAAGATTTTTAAAATGTGTCCGACTGTAGATGTAATCATCACAGCCTGTTTCCTGAGGCCCAGCAGTCACCCTATGCACAGTACCTTACACCTCGACATGTCACCATTTTGGCGCTAACATCTGCCATCCATATTTAAAACATGTTAAGCCTGTCTCGTATAGGACTGGTGTATTAGTGTAAGCGAGACTGCTTTTACATGTCAGCTGGTCTTATGGTAGATCAGTAAAATCTGCTTTTAACGGAATTTTAACCCATAAACTGTCCCCTGCCCCTGCAGGGATTTGAACCCGCATCCATTGGGATACTAGAACACCTTTCTATCGTCTTGGCCACCGACATATACAGGTAATTATCACACAAGTTCCGTTTCTTAAGCCTAAAGTATTCATGCTTCCTCCAGACGACATTATTCGGCTTTAGGGAGATCTCCTGTCCTGAAAGGGTAAATGGGTGCCCGATCTGTCCTTACCTGTTTGAAAAGTGTCTTCAAACATAAATGACTGCTTGGAAACAGCAAGAATATAAAGTCAAACGCCTCCGGCTTGACGGTAACAGTAGAACGTAGGGGTCCCGCTTGCACCTTTGTCGGTTGCATTTATTTTCGAACATATATAGCACTACCTTAATTATAATGCATTTACTTAAAATAGTTGTCTATTATTTGGAAGAGACAAAACATAATTTTGTACAGTGATAATTTGTCCTGTATTTATGGCCTCACAAAAAGTCCTGGCAGTAGTTTAAGGAGAAATAAAACCACAGGAATGCAAAATGTGTAAGTGAGCAAAGCTTCTGAAGATTTTTTCTCTACTTTTGTAAGTTTTCACAGTATATTATAAATACAGTTTTGCTTACTGCTCTGTATCTCCGAAACATTAACAAACTGTTCCGTAAGTTTAAGAAATAAATGCAGGTAAACACACTGCTATGATTTACTGGAATAGAGAAAAAATACTTGATTTAGGTTTAATCTGTTCCACAAAGCAATACATGTCTTTTAGACACAGGCCTGTATTCTTGGTGGGTAAAGAGTGCTCCTTAGCACCTCTTCCTTAGCAATTTATTTTTGGATGTAGCTGGTGAATGTCTTTTTGTATGTAATTTATACAGATTACAGCGATGTATAAAGGATTAATATAACACGAAGTATGACAGTAAGGTCTAATCAGCATAATAAATTTATTATGAAAATGTGCTAAGAAGCTTCCTAATCCGACGAGAACATGAGCCACGATGGCAATTTGAACAGTGACCGCTGTTCTATGAACTAAGTCTGTTACATGTCATTCAGAGTGAACTTACTGTACTGTCAGGCATTACATAGGGCAAATACAACATCTTTACAGTGATCTTTTTCTTTTACTCTAAAATATTTGGTGGTATAGTGATAGAAATGTCTAAACTGAGAAACCATGGACTAAATCTCCACAGTACGAGTTAGTTTTCATACTATATCTGTTCATTATGTATCTTATGTTATGATTTTACTATCCCCACACGTTTATATTCAAGATCTCTTGAGGATGAAAAGCCATATAATATAGGTTTCAATACTCCCTTCTTACAAGGCTGAATACAGTAATCTGACTTTAGGAAAGGCGTCCTCCAACTAAAGGAATGAAGAAAGACATTGTAAGGGAAAGACTTGAAAAATGGAGAATAGTGAGATGTGTTGGTTTTATTAATTGATTGTCTATTATTCTCTCAGTTGAATAAATATTTCCTGGTACGAGCCTAAATGAACTACTGTTTATGTTCTTACTTACAAGAGTGGTCCATTAACGTGATGGATATGTTTCTTTTTTTTTTTTTTTTTAGAACTAACAGTTAATGGAAATGCAATTTGGCAGCTGAATTTGAAGGAGCAAAAACGTTGAGATGATCTGGCATATGACGAGACACCAGGATTCCAGGGGATGAATGATTATGTGGCCCATTCTACCGGGCATGTTGTTCATAATTCTGCCAGTACCGTACATGCTGTCTTATGTATCCTACCACATGCTATTTTCAGGTGGGAAAAGTGTCTGGATAAGTTATTACTTTTTACACTTTTTGTCTATATTTCAGGAGTGCTCATCTTGGTACCCCCTTGAACATACAGCTGATAGCATCCCGGAAATTTGCTAAACTAGACGGCACGTCTCTCTTGTACCTAGGCAAGGAAAATATGCTACAGGCTTCGTTAGCCTGGCCAGTGCCTCATGATGCTCCGTACATACCTCAGATTGATAAATGTCTAAGGATTATATCACAGGTGGGTAAGAGAATTTTATCTTTTAGCTTGTTTTTTTAATACGAAAGCACTCCTTACCTGAGTAACAACGACTTCAGATAGCAATATTATTAAAGATATCATTGCAGTTAAGAAATTTATTTCACGAGGATGTCTTACATAATCTACTTTTGCAGTCTCCAAGCACTTTTACCCAGCTGCGGATAAATTCCTAGCAATGAATGGGTTAATGAAGGTTATCACAAATTCCAAGACTTCGAAGAGTTATAGCCTGAGAGGAATAAAAATTATCTGTAGATGGCAAGAGAATTAAACTGAATTATTAGTTGTAACTGTGGCGCCGCAATAACTCGGTCATGTGGTTCCGAATAAACGTCAAAACTAGTTTACTAAAACAAAGTGGATATTCTATCAAGGAAAATAAAAATGGCAACAAAGGAAGTAAGTTATCAGTCAAATATAAAAGGTGTAAGAAGCTAACCTCCTTAAGAAAACGAAAAATATCAGTCGGTTAGGCAGAGGCCCCACCAAGAATGAGGGACAGAGAGTAGCCACCATCCGTCCCTCCTAGCCTATGGAGCAACCTCCAACGCAGGTGCCCCAGACTCTTACACATGACCAACAAGTAAGAGACAGAAAGGGGAGCAAGGCAATCATCACAATACGGCTGGGTCCCACCACACATCAGGAACCCATGAGTAGTCATGAGTGTCCAGTGTGAAACCAGGCAACAGACACCTCCAATTGCCGAGGCATGGGGGGAAGAACCCTCAGCACTATCACCTCTGATATATCTCCTTTAATTACCTCGCCTGGACGGAGTCTGGCAAGGTATTGTTTTTGGGCTAGTTTGTTTTTTCGTCAGCAATATTACGGAAAAACGGCTGAATGAAATTACATGAAGCCTTCAGGATATGTGGGCACTGGCCCCAAAAGAAAGTGAATAAATTTTGGAGGTAACTGAGTGATCACGAAAAGTCAAAATCAAGCTCACGGATTTTCAGAGTTCTATAACTTGAAACCGGTTGATGGAGATATTTACTATTCTGAACATACAGGAATTCGTAATAGCGGTTTTTACTAGGCGCCAAGGCCTTTGACGTTGAATGACTTTGAAAGGTTAAACTCAAGGTCACGTATATTCAAAGGTCTATAACCCGAAACTGGTTGAAGATAAAGAGATATTTACTATTATTAACATAAAGGAAGTCCCATAAAGGTTTTTAATCGTTACCATGACCATTAACCTTGAGTGGCCTTCAAAGGTCAAACTCAGGGTCACGGATATTCAGGGTGCTATAACTCGAAACTCATTGAAGGTACATATTTACCATTATCAAGACATGGGAAGTCTCACATGAGCTTTTATTTGGCACCATGACCTTTCACCTTGAGTGACATTGGAAGGTCAAATGCAAGATCATGGATTTTCAGAGGAGATAACTTGAAAACATTTGTGCCAGTACCTTAGAGTTTAGTTGTGTACCATACTGCCACTAAATGGCAGTATCGATTCAGTGTTTAATAGCAATAAAGCAACTGCTGTCAGGCGAGGTTTGTTGTGCCTGCCACCACTTGTTCATTACTAACAACAGCATCCTACAGGCTCTGCCAACAAGTAAGAATCTCATACTTCAAGTAAGTTGTCATCTCAGAAGCTGGACAGAAGTAGTTGCCAGGGGTCGTCAAGAAGCAACTCCCGCTAATGTGTCCACTCTGTCACTTCCCTCCACACCAACACATGCATGAACCTAACAAAATCGAACTAGTTGGCTTTTTCTCTTAATCAAGTTAAGCCACTCAAGAAAGGCAAGGGCTATGGGGTAAGCTGATTTGAAGACTCAGTGGTCAAAAGAGCATTTTGAGAATCACTAAAAACTGTAAAAGAAACCTACTCATCTGCTAAAATCAGCTGAAGTAAATTCTAAAGTAAAAATAGAGGAATTTAGAAGATGAATTCCTCCCCTTACAAAATCTGATAAATTCACCCCAGACAAGAGACTGAACCAATGTACGAGTGTAAACAAGGACAGTTCCTCTGGGAATGGAGAAATGTTAAAAAAATGACTAATGGGGTCTCAGAGAAGAGCCAGAAGACTTCGTAACCTCGGAATCCTAGCACACCTACACGATTTTGGGAAGCCGGACAGGGCAGAGAAACCGAAATCTCCCATAATCAGCCTGACCCTGTATACAGTACAAACGAATGTGAAGAGTGATGATGAGAAACAATAAATGTGTGACTCTGAACCATCCTTATATACAAGAACGGTGCCTCTGGGAGTGGACGAACGTTCCAGAAATAGCTGATTGCCTATGAAGACCCAGAGATGGGACACAGTATTTAGTAACCTAAAAATCACTTCACACCTGCACGTCTGGAAAGTACCATGGTGCAATTTTTGGTAGCTGAACGGGGCAGACAGGCTATGCAGAGAAACCTAAATCCATCATAATCTGCCTGGCCCTGTACCCAAAGGATTGTAGAGGGTGAAGATAAGAAGCATGATAATGAAAAATTACTGCCCTGATACACAAACAACAATAAATGAGTCTGGAATATGTATCACACGGTTCCAGCAGCTAATGATAGCGACTTGTACTGTAAATAGAAGGAAGGAACACCAAGCTTCACAAGCAAGGAAGCAGATAGGATCTGAAAGCACCGGAGGCAAGACGCAAAACTGCTTGATGCACAGGATTGAGAACATTTAGCCGCAGTACAGTGGTAGAGGAGTACGCCTCGCGACCATAGGCATGCTTAGATCCCACTGAGGCTTGATACAGGTGTAGGAGTGTCCTCTGATCAACACCCAAGGAGGTGTGAAACTCTGAGATAGTACCTTCAACAAATTCATTGCTTGCATACAAGACGCTTATGGAAGTTTCGAGTGTTAAACTCAAGTAACCTTACAGTCAAACATTAAACCAAGAATCTTGGTCTTCTCCATGCGCTGTAGCAGGCACAAACCCCTTTAATCTATAAAAGCAGATAGCTACACTCTTGCATGAAGATAAATGGAAATCTCTCCAGTCTGCCCAGCAGGCAACTCTTTCCAGCACCAGCTGCATCCTCCTTTCAGAGGCACACTTCTGGGAGCCAGCTAACCATATCACCATGCCACTCACATAAAGGGAAGTAGACACCCTCTCTGACAAGGAATCAGTTATGCTAATGATGGCAACAGCAAGTAAAGGAAGACTTAGCACACACCTTTGTGGAACGCCTACCCCCTGAACTCATAGGACAGAGTGAGGAGAGCTGTACCACCCGTCAAGTAGGGCGGTACTACCAAGGAGGATGGAAAGCTGATAACAGGGAAAGCTGGAGCTCCTGTTTCATCAGCCCTCGGGACTAGGTTCTGGCCATCCCCGTTTGCTGAACTTTTCCAGTGTTTCGATAACAAAGAGAGTAGGCCAGCATGCTTTCCAATGCAAGTTCCTCTAACTGGCAACACCAGTCTACATGCACAGATCACACTACACATCACATTCAAAATTAACAAAAAATGGCATCCCATCACCAAGCCTCGCAATCCCCAGGGGTGGGGGAGAACATCTAAGCCCCACCATTTGCCCCAAGTGATATGCCTGGAATCACTGTCTAACTCACTTCATTTCTACAGCATTTGCAGCCTTTCCTCTAACTTTCTCTTTGTTGAACACCATCGCTCGTATCTAAACCTCACCTTCTTATCCTCATTGAGACCAAGCTGTCTCAGGCAACTGATAGCAAATCTTTCTCTGTATGCTCCTGCTCCCTATATACTCATTTCATAGCCAAACGTGGTTATTTTTTATATTTTTGCAACGACATATCTTGCTCTCGTATTCCTGAACTTGAATCTCCTGAATTCTCAACTCTCTGGCTTCAGCAATCATGTTTTTCTCTGACTAAATATCATTATATCTGTGCTGTTTACTTATCCGCTAGTCCTCTTATGAAAAATTCTTTGACTGTTTTACATCTAAGATGGAACACATCCTATCAATTTCCCCTTTCTCTGAAATCTTCATTCTAGATATTTTCAGTGTTCACCATCACTTTTGGCTCTTCTCTCCTTTCACTGTTCCACCTGGTGAACAAGCCTATAGCTGTTCTATCCCATCCTGTCATTATCAAACTAAATATCCATATGTCTGTGCTGTTTACCTATCCCCTAATCTATTGACTATGAAAAACTCTTTGACTATCTTACTTCTAAGATGGAACACATCAAATTTTCCCTTTCCCTGAAATATCCATTCAAGGTCATTTTAATGTTCGCCACCACCTTTGGCTCTTTGCTCCTTTCACTGTTCCACCTGCTGAACAAGCCTGTATCTTTTCTATGCTGATGTACAGCAGCTTGTACTACACCCTACCTGTATCTCTGGCCACCTTGGAGAGAGTTCCAACATACTTGACCTCTGCCTTACAACTAATCCTTCTGCTCATGCTGTTAATCTTTTCTCTCCGTTGAGCTCCTACACTCACAACCTTATCACCTTAACCTGTTCTGTCACTACAGTAAGGCCTGCAGACCCTTCCACGAAGCGACAGCTGGGGCAATTTAAAACTGCTGATTAGGAGGCCCTCAGGTAGTGCTTCCCTGATTTTCACTGGAATGATCATTCCTACTAATGCCAAGAGCCATCTGAGTGTGCTTTGTGCATTACGGAGGTTATGCTCTCAAGCATGGAAACATACATTCCTTTCTCCTATCCTTTGTCAAAAAAAAAAAAAAAAAAAAAAAAAAACTCGCTTTACTCAAGCTTGTTCTAATACTGTCCACAACAAGGGAAAGGCCTACAAAAGCTACTGGAGCCAACCCACCCCCGAATCTCATCTCTTTTATGTTTCTGCCCAGATTCGTGCAAAGTCTGTTCTTGTGTCTGCGAAAAATCATTTAAGTCTTACTAATTGCTTTGAACTCTCCAACTCGAATTCCTTCCGCTCCTTCTAGCACCTTGCCAAAAACCTTTCTAACAACATTACCTTATCATCTTTCCCCCCTCTTTTCCGCTCTAATGGCTCTGTAGCTATTTCTTCTACTGATAAAGCATAACTCTTTGCTCAGACTTTCTCCTCCATTTCCATCTTAGATGATTTCGGCGTTATTCCTCCATCACTTTCCCCCTCTGAGTTTCTCTTGGCAGACATTAAAATTTCGTCAGTTTCTGTAATTTCTGCCATCACTGGCATCACTACTAACAAGGCATATGGGCTTGATGGGGTCCTCCTGTCGTCGTCAAGAACTGTGCTTCAGTGCTTACACCCTGCTTAGGTAAATTCTTTTGAATGTCTCTCAATTTGTACCTTTCCCATCTTGCTGGAAGTTTCCTCTCTTTCAGCCTGTCCCAAAGAAGGGTGACCATTCCCAGCCCTCTAACTATCGCCCACTTGCTTCAACATTCTGTACTTCAAAAGTTTTTGAGTCTATTCTTTAAAAAATTTCAAAGCAAAGCTTTCCTATCACAACCTACTTTCTGATCGTCAGTATGGCCTCCGCCAGGGTCACTCCACTGGCGTTCTGCTCACCTATCTTTCAGACTCCTGGTCATCCTCATTTCGGTACTTTGGCAAAAGCTTTGCTATTGCACTTGATATCTCAAAGGCTTTCGATCGAGTCTGGCATAAATCATTACTTCCAAACTGTCCTCTTATGGTCTCTATTCTTCTATCTCTGCCTTTATTTCTATATTCCTTTCTGGTCGTTCTAGTGCCACTGTTGTAGACGGCTGCCGTTCTTCTCCTAGAGCTATGAATAGTGGTGTACCTCAGGGCTCTGTCCTATCGTCAACTCACTTCCTTCTCTTTATCAATGACCTTCTGAGCTGTACATCTAATCCTATTCACCCATACGCTGATAACTCCACCCTTCACCTTTCCATATGCTTCCCACAGCATCCATCACAGCAGTTATTTCAACAAACAAGAGATGAGGTTGTGACACACCTGATGTCTGACATAGCTCATATCTCTGATTGGGGTGAAAGCAATTTTTTTGTCATTATTACATCATAGCCTCTGTTCTTATATCTTTCAACCCGACAAAATCTTCAGCAGGAGTATACTCTAGTCTTTGACAATATCCAACTCAATCCTTCATCATCTTTAAACATACATGGGGGTTTCATTCTCTCGGGATTTATTTTAGAAAGATCATATTTCCCCTCTTGCAAAGTCTGCTTCCAAGACATTAAGTGTGCTAACCCGACTCCATGCCTTCTTTGCCCCTGCACAATTGTTAACTTAATAGATGGGTTTTATTTGCCCCTGTGTAGAATACAACTCTCATGTGTGGCGAGGATTTCCATCTACTGTTCTTCTAAATAAGGTGGAGTCAAAACATTTTCGTATCATTAACTCTCATCCTCTTACTGGCTTCCATCAACTTCTGTCTCTTGTCCATACTGTTGCATCCTTATCTCTTTTCTATCGCTGCTTCAATGGTTATTGCTCCTCAGAACTGTCTGCTTGCATCCCTCCACCACTACGGAGGGCACATAGCTCTCATATGGCAACAAACTCTCATCTCTTTTCTGTCCAGCTCTCTAAGGCGAGAGTGACAATTGTTTCTACTGGGTTAAAGTAAGAAGAGAAATCTCGTGAAATCTGTTCAAACTCTTAGTAAAATGAAAAACAATGTATTTGTGGAACGAATGCTTATGAACACCAAAATATCATGGCTAAGGTACAAGCCAGCAACACACCAAATTTGAAGAAAATATTTTTATCCATTGCTGAGATATTGGCCAAAATGCAATTTGATATGTGGCGGCTGGCATTCGGTCGTCTATGATCAAGTCCTGATCAATTTTAATCAGTTCTGTCCATCAGTATAGTTAATATTTCCTCCAGGTTTGGTGAAAATTCCTCGACAACTTTTCGAGGTATTTCGGAAACACACACACACACACACACACACACACACACACACACACACACACACACACACACACACACACACACACACACACACACACACACACACACACACACACAAACTCTATCGCCTCGCCTTGCCAAATGCGCGTGATAAAAATCATTAGTCGTCTGCATGATCCCAGCTCTGTTTATTGGTCTGGTAACAGTATTATAAACAAGTATGACTAACAAACTCAAATACGAGAATTATGCCAAATAACCTGCATTTAAAAAGAAAACCATATTGTAACACGGACATATAGCTGACCTATATATTTGGTTATTTTCGTTTCTACATTCCCTACTGATTAAGTTACTTTTGTTATATAGCCTCATTACTCCATCTAAACCTGCTGGTATTTCCCTTTCAGTGTCGATTCCACATGATACATTAGACAATATTTTCACATATAAGATGTGCTGTATTACGAATCGTCTACGAGCACAGGTAGTTGACAGTTCCGCGGCAGAGCAGTTCAGAATTTTGCTAGACCTGACTTCGAGGAATATTGAATATTTCCTCCAGTTTCCCAGCCTATTTTCCCCTGGGTTAGGTGTATTTACTTTATCGTGCCTGTTTCGTAGGTGGGAGAGGTGGGCGGAGAGAGCCTTCAACTCTACTGTACTTATCTGCACTAAATGAGTAACAGCTAACCATCATCATCATCATCAGCAGCAGCAGCAGAAGCAGCATCCGGACCTCCTTTCCAACCCTTGGAAAGGGTGAGGAGTAGCAACGTCCAGACAGCCCATGTTTGCCCAGTCCAATGGGCCATGCTTCCATTCACTCATCATTCAACCCCCGGAATCCTGGCTCTGTCTGATACGCCAAAAAACTTTCACCAAATTCTGTAGCTTCACATGCACGTATCCGATACAATCAATCCAAATGCTGTCATTAATATACTTATGCCCCGATACTTCCTGCACTTACTTCGTTCATTCTTCTTTTTGTACAGGGGTTCAATCATAGCCATTTTCCACTCTGCTGGCAGAGTTTCACTCATCCATGCCTTCTTACATGTCTCGAACAAGCACTTCATATCGCTTTCTCTGCTACACTTAATCATGTTTTATACCTGGTAAATTCATTCATGGTACCTCTGAGGGGTTGTAAGACCTGAGGTACTACACCTTGGAACTCTCTCATTATCTCTCTCTCTCATATACAGTATATATATATATATATATATATATATATATATATATATATATATATATATATATATATATATATATATATATATATATATATATATATATATATACAGGAGTCCCTTTAAGAACTGGATGCCCACATCCCAGACACCCCATGTCCCGGACATTTTGGGCTCAGGCCTTCAAAAATAAAAATAAAAATAAAAATAAATAAATAAATAAACGACATATTTTCAACCATACTTTGAACTTGCTGCACGGCGACGAACGGCTGTGTTTTGGCGCATAGTTCTGCCGACATCCAGCAGAGCGCCCCTGCCTTCTCCTCATTTCCTGTCTACCTATCATCGAGAGTGCACGCTCGTCGCCATGGCCAACCACGTGCTTGCTATTGTGTTGGTGCCCTATAGTTCCTGCTGCAGGCCCTGCTGTTCCTCTGCTGCCTCTTACTCATGTTTATGACGATGGCCCCGCCGCCTGAGAAAAGGAAACGAGTGGTTCTGACTCTGGAGAAGAAGAGGGATATGTTGGAGAAGGTAAATGCGGGATGATCGACGTCCCTCATCCTCTGAGAATTCAACCTGGCCCACTCTCCCTTGTTTGAAATCAAGAAATCCCGGGACAAACTCACTCAGTACATGGCTGACTTTACATCGAAAACCAAACACAACATGCCTAGGAAGATGATGTACTCTCCCAGGTTTGCAGAAATCAAAGTGGTAGGTAGTGGCGACCATCATCCATTCACTTGATGTAGTGCTACTTACTTCTTCCTTGGCCTTTATCATTCTTTTTCTGTGCTTGTCCTTTCTTCCTATTTCTCCTATCTTTCCTGTCACTTCTTATTGTATTTCTTTCTTTTACAGGTGGCTTTACATTGAGTGAAAAGCCAAATGGTTTCCTGTAAGCAAAGCAACCATGTACAATGCTGGGTGGTTGCCATATAACCAAACCATACGTGCTCCCTACGTGTCAACAAGAGGGTTGGTGGAGGGTTAGTGCTCCTCCCCGTAAAACAAATAACTCAAAGCCAAACGGCCACCCATTGCGGGATTATGGCGTCTGGCAAGAGATAGATAGATAGAACTGCTCCAAGTTGATTTGGTATCGTCAACAACAGTGGCGTACCGAGGGGGGGGGGACATTGCCGCATGGCCCCTCCTTTTGCAATATATATATATATATATATATATATATATATATATATATATATAATTTGTTATTAGTTTATTACAGTTGTACAGTTGTTTGATCGAAATGTGAGCTTTTCAATTTTAGTAGTACTGTATAAGGTTACTGGATAGACTGTATCACAATCCAGTGGCACAGAGTACTTAAAAATGACTTTAGATTATGCCATAACTACGTTGTATACCCATTCCATATGACCCCAAAATGATAATACCAAAATGATGATAATATTGGCCAAAATGCAAAATTTTCTCGGGGGGAGGGGAGGCTTAACAGCGCCCCCCCGAACCCCCCAGCTGTATGGGCTCACTGTGCTTGCCAAAGACATGGGCTGCATAGTTAAAAAGATAAAACAAAAAAAGGCCCTCCCCCCTTTTCAACTTTCTGGGTATGCCACTGGTCAACAACATGCTGCTGGTGTGCTGGTGCATGGTACGGAGCTGAAGACTGCTGCCGAGAAGTTCACAAGGTTACATGACACCCCAGACATCGAGGAATCAGAGGGTTGGCTCTTTGCTTTCAAGTTACGACATGGATTTACCAACTGCAAGGCCCACGGTGAAGCTTTGGACGCCAATAAGGGTGAAGTTGAAGAGTTTCGGCAGTAGGTGAAGGGCTTGATCAACAGGGAGGGCCACACTTTCAGTCAAGTCTACAGTGCTGACAAAACTGGTTTATTCTATCGCTTGCTGCCAATGAAAACCCTAGCAGAGGAGAGGGAAAAGCGTGTACCTGGACGCAAGCTCTCCAAGCAGCGGATATCTGCTTTGTGTTGTGTCAGTGCTAACGGCATGCACCGGCTCAAGCCTTCGTGGGTTGATGGATGTCCTTCCTGTCGTTTGGTACCATTCTGTGAAGGCATGGTTCGCAGCCAAAATCTTCAAAGACTGATTTCACCAGCACTTCATCAAGGAGGTCATCTGTTATCAGACGAAGACACTGAGAATCCCACGTGACCAGGTAAAGGCTCTCCTTGTCTTGGACAATGCACCTGCGCATCCGTCCGACAAGGAGTTGGTGGCTGAGAACGACCATATTAGGTGCTTGTTTTTGCCACCTAATATGACTGCTCTCTTTCAACCAATGGACAAAGGAGTGAACGTGGCTATGAAGAGGCTGTACTGTTAGAAGTTCTTGGATGAGGTGATGGTTGTTCTTGAGGACGAGGACGAGCACAAGGAGGGATGGGACACGCGAGGTCAGCGGACTTTGGAAAACCTTTGCCACTATACCCTCAAGTCAGCCATCTAAAATTGGGCCAATGCATGGAAGGAAGTCTCTGTTCTCACTGCTGTTCGGAACCGATGTGGTGCACGAGTTTCTAGATTTTGATGTGGATGACTTCCATGCACGACTTCGTGCAGCTGGCAATGAGGTGGATGTGGACAAATTGTGGTTGGATGACGATGAGGGCGATCCTGGGTATCAGATCATGTCTGATATCGAAGTCACATCTTCAGTTGCAGGTACAAGTACCCAGCTGCAAGATTCCAATGAGGACATCGAGGATGATGCAGACTCTTCTCAATGTGCCGCTACTCCAGCCATCCCCAAGTTGAGCACACTCCGGGAGCATGTCGAGTTCGTTCTGGACTACCTTGAACACCTGGACCGCGACCAGGAGATGGGGCTCCTGGGACTTGTGGAGGAACTATGTTCTTTTAGGCAGCACATCAGCACTCGCCAGAATCACTGCTCATGGCCCGTGACCTCTGCCGCCACCATGCCCAGCCCTGGCTCCACACCACTGCCTCACCAAGACATGCCTTCCATCTCCGAGCCACAGCACATCGGCCACAGTGGAGTCGCCACTGGACGTGAGTTTATGGCTATCTTCAGAATCGTCTGCAGTAAGTAGTCCATCACCACATCCCAGTGGTGTGCCCCCTCGACCACCTGCAACACCTACTCTCGGACTCTGACAGTGAGTAAACAGCAAAAACTCGCCACTAGACCACATGGGAATTTACAGTGTTGTGCAGTGTTAAGAACAGAATGTGCAGTGTTAAGAAAATAGAATTCGAAGTGCCTAGGATTCAGTGCACAGTGCAACACTGGTGAGTTTCAAGTGAAGTGCAAGTAAGAAAAGAAAGTGTAGTGTTAAGAAATTAGAATTCAGAGTGGAAAGGATTAAGTGCAGAGTGCAACACTGACCTGTTTCACGTGCAGCGTAAGTAAGAAAGGAATGTGCAGTGTAAAGAAATTAGAATTCAGAGTGCAAAGGATTAAGTGCAGTGCAACACTGGATTACTGTACGTGCTTTAGGTGCACCTTCGTACTGTCAGAGTCTGAGAGGAGGCAGGTTAATCTTCGCGATGGCCACGGACGTGTACGTACCCAGTGCACTGCTAAATAATTTCCATACTCACTTCTAATTCCTCATTCTCAGGTTCCTTTTAATTTATTTCTTGCTTTCCCTCCCTTATTTGTGTGAATAGGTCTTAAATAGGTGCTGTGCATGTCTGGTAGGGAGTTATTTAGGTGGTTTTAAAAGTTAGGTAGGGTTAGGGTCCATAAGTACCTGTCCAGGAGGCATTTTCCCAAGTCCCAGACAAACCCAAGTCCCGGACATGCCTTTGGCTCTATTACGTCGGATCTTGGAGTGATTAATATATATATATATATATATATATATCACTCTCTCAATTTAAAATTGCTAGAAATCATGCAAAGCTGTAATAAATCTAGCTAAATCAATCTTTCTTCAAAAGCAAGCGTCAAAACTAATTAACAATCCTGATGACAATAGAATATTCTGGTCATCTCTTAATTCTTTCAATAATAATTTTAACAAGTCATCTTCTATTCCCCCCCTATAATCTTCAGATGGCAACATTACAAATGACCTGCATGGGAAAGTGGATAATTTTGCAAGTACATTTGCCAGAAATTCTACCATAGACGATGCCAGCCAGAATGTCCCATTACTAGAACTTGACTCTCCCGAAATTGCCCCAGTTAAAATACAGACAAGATACGTAAAATCAATCCTACACAATTTACCTGCCAACAAAGCTCCTAGCCCAGATGGAATTCGGCTAATTGTTTTGAAAAAGTGTTCTCCTGAACTTGCCTCTGTTCTAGCTAAATTATTCAGACTATGCATACGTACTTCTTGATTCCCAAATTCACAGAAAAAAGCCAATATCCACCCAGTTTCGAACAAAGGAAGTTCCTCTGACCCCTCTGATTACAGACCAATAGCTGTCACATCTTCTCTTGGTAAGGTATTTGACTCTTTAGTAAGCATGTTGTTAAACATCTTGAATCCAACAACTTAATTAGTGATAGACAATATGGATTTCGCCACGAAGGATCCACCATTGACATACTCAGTCTCCTAACTCACACCATCCATCAATCAAATGACCTACATGGAGAAACTCATGCAGTAGCCCTTGATATTTCTAAAGCTTTCGACAGAGTATGGCACCATTCCCTGCTGTCCAAACTCCCTAGCTATGGACAAATGTCTTATGCTCCTTTGATTTCTTCATGTCTTAGTGACAGGAAAATAAGAGTAGATGATGTATATTCCAATTTTCACTCAATTAACGCCGTCGTGCTGCAGGGATCAGTTCTGGCGCGTACCCTGTTCCTGGTTCATATTAATGATCTCTTATCTGTCACCCACAATCCTATCCACTCATATGCAGATGACTCAACACTACATAGTTCATTCACACTTAGACACCCTTTTACAAAGTCTAATATCTCTACCTCTCAACTCAGTACAGCCATCTCCATAAATCTACGATCAATGAATGGGGACAAAAAAACCTTATGTCATTTAATGCTAGTAAAACTAAACATATACAATTTACTAATAGACAGATATTGCCAGATTCGTACATAACCTTCAGTGCTACTAATATTCCTATCCCCAAAAGTATTGAAATTCTTGGCATCTCACTTAACAATGCCATTAGCTGGACCTCTCATGTTAGATCACTTGCTAAAACCGCAAAAAAAAAAAAAAAAATGGATTATTGTAGTCTTTAACTTCTTCACTCACGAGCAGTTAGCTATAATTTGTAAGAGTCATGTGCGCTCTCAGCTGGAATATTGCTCACCCTTGTGGAATGGATGTGGAGAGGTTGCATTAAATCAACTAAAGAAAATTCAGAACAAAGCTGTTAGAATTAACAACCATACCATTACAAATAAACAACCTCCCCTACAAGTAAGAAGGAATGTTGCCTCCCTTGCTTTATTTTACAGATATTTTTAGGTTTTTTTTTCAAGAATACTCCCCCAATATCCCTGCTTGTCGTAAAAGGTGACTAAAAGGGTTGGCGGAGGGTTAGTGCCCCTACCCAGAAAACAACTAACTAAAAAAACAAACAATAAGCCTCGGACAAGGACTGACCAAACGATGACGACTCAGGACCGGACAAAGGACTTGGTAATGGGTACTTGGAATGTAAGAGGAGCGAATGATGAGGTGAAAGAGAGAGAGATTGTCCAGGTGCTTGAGGGTGCGAAAGTGGATGTATGTGGAATAACTGAAACAAAATGGTGAGGAGAAAGTGTGAGAAAATGGGAGTATGGATGGGGTATATGTGCAGGAGTAGGTGAGAATGAGAGGGCGAAGGAAGGAGTATGTATAGTTGTGAGTAATAGATGGAAGAAGAGCATAAGACAGTATGGATCAGTTGAGTCAAGTATTGTGTGGGTAAAGTTGAAAGTTGGAATACAAGTGTGGGCGATTGTGTGTGTGTATGCGCCAACGCAAGATCGTGCTAGAAGAGTGAGAGAAGAGTTCTGGACAAATGTAGAAGTGTGCATGGAAAAGTTTGGAAGGAATGAGAGAGTGTTTTTGATTGGTGATATGAATGGTAAAGTTGGGAATGCGAAGGTGGATGGAATAGTTGGTGAGTGGGGTGTGCCTGCTGAGATAGATGAGAATGGGAGTGCGTTAGTGGACATTTGTGCTGGGAGGGGGTTGGTGGTAGCCAATACCCTCTTCAGGCATAAAATGATCCACAGGTATACATGGCGAGTGATGAGAAGGGTGGGTTGTGAACTGAATGAAAGGAAGGCAATGATTGATTATGTGTGTGTGGAAAAAAGGATGCGAAGATGTGTAATGGATGCAAGAGTTTATAGAGGTTGGGGGAGTGGACTTTCTGACCACTACTTGGTGGTGGCCAGAATCAAGGTCCAATTAGAATGGAGAAATAGAAGAAGGGAAAGACGAGAGGAAGGAGTAGTTGCAAGGAGAGTGGAAAGGTTACAAGAGGATGAGAAAAAGGCAGAGTATAAGAGAGAAGTGGAGGAACGATTGGGCAAATATGAATTGGAGCAGATGGGAGACGTGGAAGGTGTGTGTAGCATATTTACAGAAGAAATATGTGCAGCATGTGATGTGGTGTGTGGAAGGAAGAGAAGACGGAGGGGGGTGCAAGGAACAGCGTGGTGAACTGAAGAGGTGAAACAGGCTGTGGCACAAAAGAAGAAAGCATACAATGAATGGATGAGAAATAGGGGCATGGAAGAAGTTGAGAGGCGGAAGAGAGAGTTATATGTAGAAAGAAAGAGAGAGGTGAAAAGATTAGTAAGAGAGAGTAAGAGAGAGTGGATGAGAATTTGGAAGGAATTTGAGTATAAAGTGGAGGGACTGTAAGAAAATGTTCTGGAAAGAGGTGGAAAGTGTAAGACAGGGTGGAAGTGAAGTTAGCAGGGGAGTGAAAGATAAAAATGGTAGATTACTAGTGGAGAAGGGAGAAAAAGTGAGCAGATGGAGAGAACACTTTAAGGAATTGTTGAACATAAAGGATGGAAGTAATGCAAGTATAAGTGGCTGGGGAATGGCTGGGAGAAGGAGGGAGGTGAGAAGACAGGAAGAAATCAGTAGGATAGAAGTTGTGGAAGCAATGAAGAAAGTTAAATCGGGGAAAGCCCCAGGAATTGATGGAGTGTGTGGTGAAATGCTGAAGCATGGAGGAGAGATAGTAGTAGAATGGATGTGGAAGATGTGTAGATTAGCCTGGCAGGAAGGTAGAGTCCCGGAGGATTGGAAGTCAGGTATAATTATTCCCTTGTACAAAGGAAAAGGGGAAAAAGAAGTGTGTGGTAATCATAGGGGCATTTGTCTTCTTAGTATAATATGAAAAGTGTATGGTAGG
This sequence comes from Coenobita brevimanus, assembly GCF_032717465.1. Taxonomy (NCBI): domain Eukaryota; kingdom Metazoa; phylum Arthropoda; class Malacostraca; order Decapoda; family Coenobitidae; genus Coenobita; species Coenobita brevimanus. The sequence continues at coordinate 9,150,371 of NC_136975.1, read as the reverse complement.
ATACTTATTGACAGAGTTAGAGAAAGAACAGAGAAATTAGTTGGAGAAGAACAGGGAGGCTTTAGGAAGGGAAGAGGTTGTGTAGATCAGATATTCATTCTTAGATCTTTAGTGGAAAAGTTTCTAGAGAAGGGAAAGAAGTTGTATGCAGCTTTCATGGATTTGGAGAAAGCATATGACAGGGTGGATAGACAAGGATTGTGGAAAGTGTTAAGAATATATGGAGTAGATGGGAAGTTGTTGAATGCTGTGAAGAGTATGTACGATGGTGCGAAGGCTGCAGTGCGTGTGGATGGTGAACTAAGTGAATTTTTCTCTTTGAAAGTTGGGTTGAAACAGGGATGTGTCATGTCTCCATGGTTGTTGAATCTGTACATGGATGGGGTAATAAAAGAGGTACAAGGTAGGGTAGTGGATGTTGGAGTGGCCCTGGTGAGAGAGGAGAGTATTTGGAAACTCCCTGTACTGTTGTTTGCAGATGAAACTGTGTTGTTGAGTGAAGACGAAGGGGAGCTGCAAGGCTTGGTGGATGAGTTTGGGAGAGTGTGTAAGAAACGGAATCTGAAGGTGAATGTAGGGAAGAGTAAAGTGATGGTCTTTGAGAGAGGTGAAGTCAGTGAATGTACAGCGATGTTGGATGGTGAGGAATTGGAAAATGTGAGTACATTTAAGTACTTGGGTAGTGTGATGAGTAAGGATGGAGGTTTGGAGGATGAAGTGCTTGAAAGGGTACAGCAGGGAAGAAAGGTTGCTGGTTCTTTGAAAGCAGTGATAAGAAACAGGGAAGTGAGCATGGAAGTGAAAAAGTTACTATATGACAGTATTGTGATACCAACTCTAACGTATGGAAGTGAAGCTTGGACGTTCAAGAGTGAGAGCAGTGGAAATGAGTTATTTAAGAGGAGCCTGTGGAGTCACATGGAGAGATAGGCTGACGAATGAGGATATAAAGGAACGTTGTGGTGTTGATGTGGATGTGATAGGGAGCGTTATGAGGAACACACTGAGGTGGTCTGGCCATGTGGAGAGGATGGAGGGTGAAAGACTGACGAAGAGAGTGTATGTGAGTGAGGTGGAGGGGGGAAGAGGGAGGGGGAGGCCGAGGATGAGATGAAGGGATGGGGTGGAGAGGTATATGAAAGAGGGGGGTGTGAGTTGGGAGCAGGGCAGTGAAATGGCGGGGGACAGGGCGACTTGGAGGCGATTTGTTTGTGGCCACCCCAAACGGGATTGAGGCGTCTGGCAATAGATAGATAGATAGATTTATGGCAAATGCTCAGACGAAGTTGCATCCATGGTGCCGCCTCTCCATGCCTTCCCTCGTGCTACACGGGCATCTGGTAGCGCTCATGACTGGAATATCACTCAGCCATATTGCAGAACTTCTGCCTATCAGAATTCTTTCATTCCCCGAACTGCATCTCTCTGGAACTCGCTTCCCCAGAGTTGCTTCCCTCCAATTTTAAACCCACAGCTGTTCAAATCTAACTGTTACATATACTTTATGAAGAGAGGACACCAGTAATCTGGTGTATGGACTGTTTTTTTATTCATTTGTTTTTCCTTCCTCCGTTCTGTTATTAAAAAAAAATGAAAGTCTCTAAGAAATATTTTGTTTAATGTGTTATCCCAGGGTAGGCGAAAATCAGTGAAATCTGCATTTACTGTGTTTGGGAGGCAGAACAGGTGAAGAATTTCTTTGATGACTATAATATGCATTTGCAATCCACAGTAAATGCCTTTAAGAATGGGGTCACATAAGGACGAAACTCATGCTGTGAAATCTTGCTTCGTATAGCCATTATTATTGGCATACACTAATATATGACGCATTATGCAAGAAGCGTAACGGATCTTGTTCCAGTGGCTGTCCATGTGACAGTAAGAGCAGGTTTGTAAACATACAGCATTGTCAGTCCGTGGAAGGTGGCCCTTGAAAACTGCGGATATATATCCTTCAAATGTAGCCCAAACGTGTTATTCACAGATATTCATACCCGAGTCTCCCCAGTAATAGTGGAGATTCGTAAGCATATATCAGATGACTCTATAAATCATATTGGTCCTATATAGGCTTATGCACCGAAGAATCATCATTATCAAATAGAGTTGCCATACGTCCGGATTTTCCCGGACATGTCCTGCATTAAGGTGTCAAAATCCTTGTACGGGAGGAATTTTAAAAATTCTCAAAAAGTCCGAAATATCAGCTTCCATTGCATTTTTTTTTTTTTTTAATTTTTAGGTATGGGGGTGAGATTGTTGTGGAGTGGATATGGAAGTTGTGTAGATTGGCTTGGGAAGAGGGAAGGGTTCCAGAGGACTGGAAATCAGGTATAATTGTTCCTCTGTACAAAGGAAAAGGGGAGAGAGAAGTATGTGGTAACCATAGGGGTATTTGCCTTCTTAGTGTGACTGGTAAAATATATGGTAGAATACTCATTGATAGGGTTAGGCATATGACAGGGGAGCTAGTTGGAGAAGAACAAGGGGGATTTAGGAAGGGAAAAGGGTGTGTAGATCAGATATTTGTTCTGAGATGTTTAGTGGAGAAGTATCTAGAGAAGGGAGAGAAAGTGTATGCTGCCTTCATGGACTTGGAGAAAGCTTATGACAGAGTAGATAGGCAAGATATGTGGAAGGTATTAAGAATATATGGAGTGGAGGGAAAATTGTTGAGTGCTGTGAAGAGTATGTACGAGGGAGCTAGGGCTATGGCGCGAGTGGATGGCTAGCTGAGTGAGTTCTTTGATCTCAGTGTGGGACTGAAACAGGGGTGTGTGATGTCTCCATGGCTGTTTAATATATATATATGGATGGGGTTGTAAAGGAGGTGCAAGGTAGGACAGTGGATGTGGGGCTGGCCCTAATGAATGAGGGTGAGATTTGGAAGCTCCCTGTGTTGCTCTTTGCTGATGATACAGTATTGTTGAGTGAAGATGAATGGGAGTTGCAAAGTTTGGTGAATGAATTTGGGACAGTGTGTAGGAGGAGGAAGCTGAAAGTTAATGTAAACAAAAGTAAAGTTATGGTGTTTGAGAGGAATGAAGTCACAGAGTGTGCAGTGAGGTTGGATGGTGAGAATATGGAGAATGTGGGTCCATTCAAGTACTTGGGTAGTGTGATGAGTAAGGATGGAACTTTGGGGGATGAAGTACGTGAAAGGGTACAGCAGGGAAGGAAGATTGTTGGTACACTGCAAGCAGTGATGAGAAATAGGGAGGTGAGTATGGAAGTTAAGAAGTCACTGCATGATGGTATTGTGATCCCTGCCCTGACGTATGGAAGCGAGGCGTGGACCTTTCAAGAGGGGAACAAGTCAAGAGTGAGAGCATGGAAATGAGTTACTTGAGAGGAGCATGTGGAGTGACGTGGAGGGACAGGTTGACGAATGAGGAAGTGAAGGAACGTTGTGGGGTAGATGTGGATGTGGTTGAGAAGATTAGGAGAAATACACTGAGGTGGTTTGGACATGTGGAGAGACTGGAGAATGAAAGACTGACTAAGAGGGTGTATGTAGGTGAGGTGGAGGGAGGGAGAGGGAGGGGTAGACCGAGGATGAGGTGGAGGGATGGAGTTGAGAGGTATATGAGGGAGGGGGGGGTGAGTTGGGGGGAGGGTAGTCAAATGGTGGGTGACAGAGTGACTTGGAGGCGTTTTGTCTGCGGCCACCCTTTGCGGGATTAGGGCGTCGGGCTATAGATAGATAGATAGATAGATTAAACTCTGTAATGAGAGAGAGAGAGAGAGAGAGAGTTGTTTTCGTCAGCTGGTAAGAGTTGCCACCTTGCCTGGTTTAGTGCTAGCAGCTAGCTAAAATGCCCTGCCTTTTCCTCTTGTTCAGCCACGAGCTGTGCAAACAGTAATTGCACAGTTATTGGGTTAATTTTCTTTTTTGCACTGTAGCATCTGTTTTTTTTTATGACCTTATCCTGCATCTAAGGCGATTTAGCATTTTTCAGTCATAAACTACCTAATTTTGTACTTTGCCTCTTGTCCATTATATTGTAAAACTTATAAAGATTGTGGTAAAGTACAGCAGTACCCGTGTGTGTGTGTGTGTGTGTGTGTGTGTGTGTGTGTGTGTGTGTGTGTGTGTGTGTGTGTGTGTGTGTGTGTTTATAAAGGTTTCAGAACGCCAATATCCCAAAGCGTGTGTTGGGAGAGGGCGGTGGGGGGTGAGGCATGGGTTTCAGCGGAGTCGTCCTGTATTTTGACCGTTCAGATATGGCAACCCTATATTAACGATCTTGGTTCTGAATTATTGGTTCGAAACGGTTTTGAAGGGACATATCTATCTTGGCCTCCGTGTGTTATATTTACTAACTCGTTTTTTTTTTTTTTTATGCGAGGAAGAAGGAACCAAAGGCTATGAGCCCGCAATAAGAGTTCCCTCCAAGAAAAAAACAAAATTCAAGAGAGAGCCCAAATCAAGATCCATTCATTTCGAGATACCTGGACACACTGAGTTTGAAAGACTGGAGATCATAGGCAGCGAGAAAAACAGACAGAGCGAGACAGTTCCAGAGTTGACCTGTTGCATAAATGAAGGACTGGGAATAACGGTTAACTTTTGCATTAGAGAGTTGGACAGAAAAGGGATGAGAGTTTGCTGCTAGACGGTTGCTACACGCCCGTCGTAGAGGTGGAGGAATGCTTGCAGAGTGTTCAGAGGAGCAGTGACCATTAAAGTAGCGATAGAAAAGAGATAAAGATGCAACAGTGCGGTGAAGAGACAGAAGTTGAAGGGAGTCAGTAAGAGGAGGAGAGTTAATGAGACGAAAAGCCTTTGACTCCACCCTATTGAGAAGAGCTGTATGTGGGGAGCCTCCCCACACATGAGAGTTGTACTCCACACAGGGGCAGATAAAACCCCTGTATAGAGTCAACAATTATGCAGGGGTAAAGAAAGAACAGACTCGGCTTAGCACACCCAATCTCTTGGAAGGAGATTTTACAAGAGATGTAATATGATCTTTCCAAGATAAGTCCCGAGTAAATGAAACCCCAAGCATGTTCAAGGATGATGCAGGATTAAGCTGAATGTTATTAAACATTAGTGGTATACCTGTGGAAGATTTTGATGGGTTGATAGGTGTAAGAACTGAGTCTTAGATGCATTAAAAACAACAAGATTATTTTTACCCCAGTGAGAGATATGAGCCAAGTCAGACATTAGGTGTGCTATAGCCTCATCCCTTGTTTGTTGAAGTAACTGCTGAGATGGGTGTTGCGGGAACCGAATGGAATGGTGAAGGGTGGAGTCATCAGCGTATGAGTGGATAGGGTTAGATGTACAGCTTAGAAGGTCATTGATGAATAAAAGGAAGAGGGTTGGCGATAGGACAAAGCCCTGAGGAACACCACTGTTGAAAGATCTAGGAGAAGAACGATGGCCGTCTACAACAGCGGCTATAGAACGACTAGAAAGGAAGCTAGTGATGAAGGCACAGATAGAAGGATAGAAACCGTAAGAGGGCAGTTTGGAAATTAAAGATTTATGCCAGACTCGATCGAAAGCCTCTGAGATGTCAAGTGCAATGGCAAAGCTTTCGCCAAAGTCCCGAAAAGTGGATGACCAAGAGTCTGAAAGGTAAGTGAGGAGATCGCCAGTGGAGCGTCCCTGACGGAACCCGTACTGATGATCAGAAAGAAGGTTGTGATAGGAAAGATGCCTTAAAATTTTTCTATTGAGAATTGACTCGAAAACTTTTGAAATACGTGACGTTAAAGCTATTGGATGATAGTTGGAGGGTTGGGAGTGGTCACCTTTCTTTGGGACAGGCTGAATGAGAGCAAACTTCCAGCAAGAAGGAAAGGTACAAGCTGACAGACAAAGGCGAAAGAGTTTGCTTATGCAGGATGTAAGCACAGAAGCACAGTTCTTGAGAACAACAGGAGGGACTCCATCAGGCCCATATGCCTTGTTAGTATTGAGGCCAGTGATGGCAGAAAATACATCAGCTGAAGAAATTTTAATGTCAGCCATGAGGAAGTCAGAGGTGGGAAGTGATAGAGGAACAGCACCAGAATCGTCTAAGGTGGAATGGAGGAGATCTGCTTTATCAGTAGAAGTAAAAGCTACAGAACCATCAGAGTAGAAAAGAGGAGGGAAGGATGATGAGGTAAAGTTGTTAGAAAGGTTTTTGGCAAGGTGCCAGAAGGAGCAGGAAGAATTCGAGTTGGAGAGTTGAGAGCATTTAGTACGGATGAAATTATTTTTAGCAGACCGAAGAACAGACTTAGCACGATTCCGGGCAGAAACATAAAGATGATGTGATTCAGGAGTGGGTTGGCTCCGTTACCTTTTGTAGGCCCTCTCCTTGTTGTGGGCAGCAATAGAACAAGCATGATTAAACCAAGGCTTTCTTGCATTAGTCAAAGGATATGAGAAAGGAATGTATGCTTCCATGCCTGAGAGTATAACCTCCGTAATGCACAAGGCACACTCAGATGGCTCCTGGCCATGGAAGCAATAATCATTCCAGGGAAAATCAAAGAAGTACTGCCTGAGGGCCTCCCAATCCGTGGCTCCAAAATGCCACAGGCGACGTTTCCCTGGAGGGTCCACAGGCTGTACCAGAGTGATAGGACAGGTTAAGGTGATAAGATTGTGATTGGAGGAGCCCAACGGAGAGAAAAGATTAACAGCATAAGCAGAAAGATTAGTTGTAAGGAAGAGGTCAAGTATGTTGGAGCTCTCTCCAAGGCGGTCTGGGATACGGGTAGGGTGCTGTACAAGCTGCTCTGGGTCATTAACCCCTTAACCCCGGGTGACGACATATGTCGTCATTAAGTAAAAAGTCCCTCACCCCGGGTGACGACATATGTCGTCTAAACAAATTTCAAAATACTCGGGCATTGGTTTGGGGGGATCACGATGTTGCCACCCTCGCTGTTTCCATATACCACCACCCACGCAGCCATGCTTGCCGCAGTCAGTCACCCTTTGACCATAGATAAGTGAACATATCGCGCTGTCACTCTCCCAGCCCACCACTCCCACCGCGCCACTTTCGACTGACGAACCTGGCCCCTCAACTTTGACCCCTTATAAAAAGCCGGAGGTTAGTACTTTCATTTGACACCTAGTTTTTTATTCTAGGTTAAGTAGTTTTTTTTTGGTGAATTTTTTAAAAGTAGGAAAATTTTGGCAATTATGCCTGGGTGAGCAGGAAGGCGGGCGAAAATATGCCCGGGGTTTAAGGGTTAAGAATAGAAAAGATGTAGGCTTGTTCACCAGGTGGATCAGTGAAAGGAGAGGAGAGCCAAAGGTGGTGGTGAACATTGAAATCTCCTAGAATGGAGATTTCAGAGAAAGGAGAAATGGATAGAATGTGTTCCATCGTAGAAATGTGTTCCATCTCACTGGTCGAACGTCTGCTTGGTACTGGAGCTGAGTTAATCCCCATCACCTGGACTACATTCCCATCTGCCACCTCACCCTCCACAGACACCTGGTGCACATTCCCACGTGTTTCCTGCCCCTCACCTATGACCTGGGATTCCCCACTGACCTGCCACTCCCTAAAATAGCTATTCTCCCTGTGGAATACCGCTCTAAAATAAGCTCTTAAGCCATCAAAATCTCCTAGACGAAAATTAGGAATGGTGGAGGTATTTTCAGTGGAACAGACATCCCAAATAAATTTGAACTTAATTTCTTCATGATCGCTATTACCAAGTCGCCCACCAACCTCTATATCACTAATGATATTTTCTTTATTAGCCAAAACCAAATCTAGTATATTATTACCCCTGGTGGGCTCCCTGATATACTGATAAAGGAAACTGTCCTGTACTACCTCTAGAAATTCCTCTGACTCTGCATCCCCTGTCTGATTTCTCCAATCTATCCTTTGAAGATTAAGGTCCCCTACAATTATTACTAAGCTGGACTGTGATGCTTTCCTGATTTCCTCCCAAAGGTATTTACTATCTGCTCTACTTAATTTTGGAGATCTGTAAATTGCTCCTAAGACTAATTTCTCCCTATTGTTACTAATTTCAACCCAGACACTTTCGGTGTCCCCATTTACTTTAATGTCTGTTTTATTGTAACAGTTTAATGAATCCTTTACATAAATAGCTACCCCTCCCCCCTTTCTTCCCAGACGGTTTAACACAAAAATAATATAGCCTTTTATCTGATATTCTGCTAATAATTCTCGAGTGTCTGTATTCATCCAAGTTTCACTAAAAACAGCAATGTCTATTTTCTCTGTACAAATTAAAGCCCTCAGTTCATTCATTTTATTACGTAAACTCCGGCTGTTTGTGTAGAACACTTTCAGATTATTAGGAGTATTTATGTCTTTACCTTGGGATTTACTGCTTTTTATTTCATTACTAACTGGGAAACTCTTTACTTTACTAATATAACAATTTTTTGTACTATCGCCTATCGCCCTTCAATCATAGCTTGTTCTGTCATCTGTCATCGCCTGCTCAATTTGAGGTGCCTGAGTGGATGTATCTAAACTAATGGTTGAACTTTTGTTCTTACTTTTGCAAGTCTTGATGCATCTATCCAAGCATGGTAATAATGATTTCTTAGTGTAGTTGCTATAACTTCCTGTACTTCTACTTCTCAACCTCGAAAAAATCCCTCTAACTCCTTATCTATCATTCCAGCTAAAACAGTAACTCCCTGCCTCCTAAGATGATTCCCATCCCAACTATACAAGGCACTCCGACCATAAAAACGGTCCCAGCTGTCTATGAAAGGTATTGCATTACCTTTGCAATACCTTTCAAGGTGACAGTTAAAACCTACCTGCTCAACCACTCCCTCTCAACTCGCCACCTGGGTAAATCACCGAGCACTAAGGGGGTTCCTCCCCTCTCCCTAACCTTCTCTAACATCACCTTATACTTCTGCCACAGTACCTCACTCTTACGGCTACTAATATCATTGCCTCCTACACTGAGGCACACAGTGGGTTTGTCACCACTATCCTTCACGATATTTGACATTTTTTCCATCACATTAACCACCCTGGCCCCTGGAAGACACACATGTTTAGCGAGTGGAGAATACATGGCTCTGTTAAGATATCTCACCTGGGAGTCTCCAACAACAGGAACATTTTTCTTACCTTTCTTGTTCTGATTATACTTACCTGTACTGGAAGTTCTCTCAATGTCCTTCTCCTCTACTTCCCTCTCTGTCTTCTCTTCACATTCGTCCCGTAGTGCGTCGAAGGCATTGGTCTTAACTTCCGTTTGCTTCTTAAGAGTGAACTTCATTGCACCCTTGTGAACTAGTGTCCAACCTTCAGCCTTTTTCTCTTTCTCCTCCTACATCTCCTCCAACATTTCTCTCATTTGTGACTTCTCCTGCCTGAGAATTTGTACCTCCCGCTTCAGTTTGAGAAGTTCCTCCTTTAATTCAAGGTAGTCCTTTTCAATACCTGCAGTAGGGACACAGCTATCTGCCGAGGAAGCCATAACGCACAAATTCACACAAGGTAGCACGGCACTATCACGGGTCACTATAACACACTAACACAACACATTCACGGATCACTTGCACAGCACTATCATAGGTCACTACAACACACTAACACAATACTATCACAGGTCACTAGAACACACTAGCACAAAACTATCAGGTCACTAGCACGTCTGAGCAGACTGACCTCACGAGAGCGACTGACTGACCTCACGAGAGCGACTCACTTTTCTAGGTGATAATTTTCAGGGTGAAGAGCTTTAAGCCGGTTTCTTTTCCCCTTAATTGAAAAATCCTTTCTGCACAATACAGTGCAGTTCAGGTGATATGAAGATCATTCCCTGTTGAGCAGGGGAGGTCGAGTGGTCACCTGAGTCATGGATTAAGAGAGGTTAATCCCACCAGATGTATTTACTTAGGTCAGTCTTGACGTATGCACCACCCCTGATGCCTGAGCCAATGAGAATCAAACTAAAAGAATAAGTGGTGGAAACCAGAATTTCTATTGGCTACCACCACAGCAGTAGTACAAAACAGAATACCAGACTGGAGGTGGGTACGACAGCGAATTTTAATTTACACATATGTGCTAAGTGGAGAGAGAGAGAGAGAGAGAGAGAGAGAGAGAGAGAGAGAGAGAGAGAGAGAGAGGCCGCAAAGGAAAACAGAAATAAGCGGTTGTATCACGAACGTGGTAAAGTGTGTGTTCGGGACACTTACGTCAGATCTCGAGTTTTCATTGGCCCATCCATTCCGCCATTTTTCTTCCAGCAACCAATCAAAGCACAGGGTTTATTTCCGAATATAAACAGATAGTATGGACGTTATTGTCTCTCATATGGTAGGCGTTGTGCCGATGTGTGGTATATTTCATCACAATTTTGTATGTTATTGCGCAGAATATCTGTACTTCCTTATGTATAGAAATAAAGACAGCAGGTAAATGATGCGCTAAGAGTATAGTGCTGACAGTGCTTTTTTCAGTACTAAAAGTACACAAGAAATCTCTGGAACCGAGAAAAAAAAATGTTTTGAGGTAAACCGGACGGAAGTTAGCATGCATATATCGATAATTATACCATCTACGAGAGTGACCATGATGACCAATGATACTACTGACAAGATGTCTTCTGCTATGGAAAATCCAGTGCCTTCTAATTTAATGCTGGTGTTTCCTTTTGCACTCTAATGAAAGAGTTGACTCCTGGTAACATGGTGTACTGACTATTTTTACGTTCCTCTCCTCTGAAAGGATTAGTAGCTATTTACTTATTGTTTTAGGGCTATGTGCTTACCGAACATCAACACATTAAATATACAGTCAGGGAAAGTTCCACATAAACCCACCTCCCGAAGCACTGGTGTGAGACGGGTGAATGTGATGCGGTAGCCAAACCTCATATGTCTGGTAACAGTGAGTGTGAAGGAGGGGGACGCGGGGGATTGGGGAAAGAGGAGGGTTGGGTGGGTTGGGAATCACGTATGAGTCTGCAATGTATGGCTTGCAAGGTGTGTTTGAGTTAATTTAGTAAGGATAGATGACAATATGATGCTAGCATTTTATTTTAAAAAATAAGTTGATGTCTATAGAGTGTCAGGAAAGTTATGAAAGTTTTATGGAAGTTTTCTGGGTTCCGACAGAGGTTGGAATGCTTTCATTCCCTCTCGACTTTAAGATGAGACGTTTCTCCAGGAGTTATTCGTAACGATATAATATATATTTATATTTTGTGTTGACTCCAAGGTCAGTATATATATATATATATATATATATATATATATATATATATATATATATATATATATATATATATATATAATTAGAGTTGTTTATTTATTTATCCATTGTCATCCCACTATAAACAACAGCCTGCAAACATTTCCAGTGTTATTTTGGTAATTCTTCATCTCGAACATAGGGCCTAGGGTAGTGTGTAGAAATTAAAAAAATATATTAAAAAAAAAATCTACATGAGCGATTAACAGACTTTTCGTTTTCCCTGAGACAGAATGGCATGGGAAGTCCTAATTATAAGATCAGTCTCTGTGACTATCATTCCTATCGAACATTACAAAACGAAGCCAAAGAAACATACCTTTGACAGTAAACATGTATTATAAATGTAATACAAACAGACAGAGAACAGTGTGATACCATACAAACAACATACCGTTTTGCACTTTAAGAATACGTCGGACGCATTATCATTGCCTATTGATACTGTGACGTGAGCAACTCTCCAAACCCTTCCACCCCTGGCCATCCACCCTCCCTCCCACTCACAGTTACCAGACATGTGGGGTCTGTCTTCTGTTTCGTGACTATTCGTCGACCGCCAATGCTTCGAACAGTGGGTAATGCGGAACTTTCCCTGACTGTACGTGCTCTTTCATTCTGTAAAATGTTATAAAATGTATAAGGCTATAAAACGTCTACTTGTTATAAAAACTTTGTCTTTAATTCGTGGCTTTCTGTGAACTATAAAAACTTCGATAAAAGTATTCTTGTTTTCGGTTTCTCATATTTCTTTTAGTTTTTCTTTACCACATTGAACAAATACGACAGTAATGATGTAAACTTATTTCTGATGACACAAAGCATCAAATCTAGGAAAATTTGTCGTGAGATATTTTGGGGAAATATTCCAAGTGTTTGCCCCCCGCCCCGGCAAACATCCTGGATACGCCACTGAGATATTGTATAATGTATCTGAAAAGAATGTTTGTTGCTTTGTTTGAGGGTGAAAATATTAATAAACACTTGTTCATAATATTAACGCTGATATATTTTTCAGGTTACATTCAGTCAAAATATGTAAAACTCTGGTGTCGCTGGACCGAATCTTCTGTGCAACAGATTATCTCATTTAAATCATATAGCTTTGTCTCCAGCATGAATCATATCACATTACGGTACCTGTATTGTAGTAAATGCTAACCATCCTCAAAATTCTTAATAGTCTTTTAAATTAAAGCATTATTTTTAAAGTTTTGGCCTATTAAACAACATATTAAAATCTCTCATAGGCCAAAGGAAAGGAATATATAGAAAAATAAAACGTGGAGAGGAACACTTGCGTAACCGGTACGCGATTTTAAATAGACAGGTTAAGAGGGAGATAAGAAAAGCAAAGAGAAGTTATGAAATTAAGGTTGCTATTGAATCGAAAGCAAACCCCAAGGGTTTTTATCAAATGTACCTTACGAAAAATAAAGATAGGATAGGACCACTCAGAACAGAATCAGGTGACATTACTAGTGAAGATAGAGAAAGGTGCTCCATCCTAAATAATTATTTCACATCAGTATTCACCAAGGAAAATCTAGACCTGGTCCCTCAAGCGGCAAATACTTATGATCAGGATACAGAAAATATTCTTAGTAAAATAACCATTAGTAAGGAGGACGTATTGAAAGAAATTAATAAGTTAAAACCTCAAAAATCGCCAGGTCCGGACGATATATATGCAAAAATTATAAAAGAAACCAAAGAAGAATTATGTCCGCCACTTTTAATATTATTTAATGACTCTTTAATTTCAGGAGAAGTTCCAGGGGCGTGGAAGACCGGAAACGTAGTGCCCATCTTTAAAAACGGTGAAAAATCAGCTGCGTCGAATTATCGTCCGATATTTCTAACGTCAATAATAGGAAAAATGAGTCAGTTTTAGCAAATATGATTAGAGAACACTTAGGAAAATTTAATCTTATAAACGAAAGTCAGCACGGATTCAGGCAAGGACGATCCTGCCTCACAAACTTGTTGTCATGCTACTCGGAGGTCTATGAGGCAGTAGATAGCGATAAAGCTTACGATGTTATTTATCTGGACTTTAGTAAAGCTTTTGATATGGTCCCACACGAAAGGTTAGTTAGAAAGGTTCGAGCACACGGTATAGACAGCGATATCTTAAAATGGATAGAATCCTGGCTGAAGGGACGAAAGCAGAGAGTATTAATAAATGTAACTCAGTCGGATTGGGGATTACTAACTAGGGGTGTACCAGAGGGTTCAGTACTCGGTCCCTTATTATTTATTATATATATAAATGATCTAGACTTAGGAGTCACTAGCAGCATCAGCAAATTTGCCGACCATACAAAAATAAGGCGTATCATTAACTCGATTGACGATTGTCATAACATACAAAAAGACCTCAATACATTGTCCAAATGGTCTAAAACTTGGCAAATGGAATTTAACATTGAAAAATGTAAAGTACTGAACGTAGGCAAGACCATTGGAGACACTAAATACAGCTTAGATAACAAAGAAATTAGCAAATCGGAATGCGAGAGGGATCTAGGAGTTATGGTTAGTAACGACCTTAAACCAAACAACAGTGTATTAATGCGAGAAATAAAGCAGATAGGGTCCTAGGATTTATTTCGAGAAGCGTGAGCAGTAGATCATTAAAAGTAATACTGCAACTTTATCTAGCATTAGTAAGGCGACATTTAGACTACGCAGTACAATTTTGGTGTCCTTACTATAGAATGGATATTAATTCGTTAGAAAATGTACAGAGAAGAATGACAAAAATGATACATGACGTACGGAACCTGTCATATGAAGACAGACTGAAAAAATTAAGTCTTCATTCGCTAGAGAGGCGTAGAGTAAGGGGAGACGTAACTGAGGTCTTTAAGTGGATGAAGGATGTAAAGAAGGGAGATATTAGCAAGGTACTTAAAGTGAGCATACAGGATAGAACTAGAAGTAGTGGTGTCAAACTAGAAAAATTCCGTTTCAAGGAAAGAGGTAGAAATTGGTTTGGTAATAGAGTAGTAGACGAATGGAATAAGCTACCTAGTAAAATAGTTGCTGCCTCTTCCATTGAGAGTTTCAAGCATAGGCTAGATAAACACATGACAAATAAGGGGTGGGTATAGAGAAAAAGAATCTTATAACCAATACTAATTCATATTTTTTCCTTTTCAGGTTACACTATGATAGTCTCTATTCTCCTTTCACACTTTCCTGTAAAATGTCCACGCCAGTTTTTCTATACTGCGTGGTGTTCTTTCTGACTTTTTCCTGCCGGCTTTAGCTGGAGGGTTTGGAGGGCGGGGGAGAGCCTTCTTCTTTGCTATCCTTATCCCATTCTAGTAGCTCAGTTACTCTTTTAGGAGCTGCCTAGCATGGGCCAACCGGCCTACTGTAGTTATCCTCTCTTCTTATGTTTTTATGTCCCTCAGGCTCCAGAAAGCGGGGGGACACGTCCCCTTGTCCCCCACCCAAACAAGGCCCCTGGCACACATATTTATATCTGCTTGCCTTCTTAAAATAATGTAGTCTGATGTGATCAAAATGGCTTCATGCAGTCTTCAAAAATTCTGCTTGTTTTAGTTGTTTGTAACAATAGTTGTGCAGTGTTTGTTTGCAACTGGCTACAGGGTGAGAGGATATGACTGCAGGGTGAGAGGATGTGGCTGAGGGGACTTGAATGCCATTTTTACACCTCATCGGAATTCAAATGCAAAACATTATTAGAGCTCCACTATTAACCACATAATCTAAGGTGATAGGGGAAATAGTTAAGTTATAACTGGTCATTTTTTTTTTAAGGGTTTTATAATATTTAGTCTAGCTTTCATTTTCAAAGGAAATTATTGCTCCAAAATAGGCTATATAATTTTGGAAATAGATAATATTCTTTAGCAAAAAAGTGGTAAAATTAGGAAAACTCTATTGTCATACAAGAACCATGCCAAAAATCCCTTCCAGCATTTCCCCCAGATTTTCCCAGGGGGGCAAACTGCCCTCCCTGCCCACCCCCCCCCGTGGCTATGCCACTGCAATATCTAATGTCGATAAGTTTACGGCATTAAAAAAGTATTGGCCCTCATTTCTTTGCACTAAAACATCCTTTTTCTTTCAGAGAAATACTACGCTAATTCGCATGTTTGTACGATTCATATGCACTATACCATTTTCCTCAAAGAGTATAAAGAGGATAAACTGAGGACGAAGATTATGTTCCCTAATAATATAATAAAGAAGTAATTACTGACGGTGCGGTCTAACTATTCAAAAGTATGCTACAAAGAGACAAGTGGTGACAACATTATTATAGGCCACGGCACGGTATATTGAAATGTCCAAACAGACCGAAAAATGTGATGATGGTAACACTTAGTACGAAGGGCGGTATAGTATTCTTAGCTGTTGTCTGAACTCACCCAACCAGCCACTTCAGTCATTCAACAGGAGCAACAAACCTAGACTCATGCATTATATTTAATGTTTTCGCTTTATGAGAGTTGTTGAGCAGATATTTAACCTGAGGCGTCCCGTTGATGTATGGGTACATTGCAACATTTTGCACTTGCCAGTCCAGTCGACGTACTGGTACGTCGCGCAATTGCAAGGTTCATAATTTGCACAATTTTCAATTTTCGCGAGTGATTTTTCGTACGTATACACGGGACACCTTCCTCTATTCCTCTACAAGATGCCACGCAGGGACAATGCCTAACACCGCATAACCTCTCCCCCCCTGCATGCCATTGTCTCAGCAATTCACCTGTTACCAGTGACCTGGCCAATAAAGACATTCAGGGCCAGAGTGATTCCCCAATCGATGACAATGTGGAGGACAAAGTTTACATAGCATTAGAGGAAGAAACAGTCAGAAATGATGATCAAGTAATGTGGCAAAAAAAAAAAGTCAGGTATGGTGATGAGTTAGAGAGTGAAACAATGCTTATAATGCCTAAATTACTGTTTGAAAACCAATATAATCTCGTACTACATGTAAATTCGTAGCAAGTAAATAAATACCGTTTATGAATTTTGTGAAATAGTTACCCTACCATAGAACTCGTTTTCTTTGGTGCCAGCCTGTTAGAAAAGCCAGTAAGGTAAGGAGATACTGCTACCTGGATTGAGTATTTTAAACCTCAGGTGAGCGATTTCTCTATGAATTTTCGATGTTTCTCAACAAAAGCGGAGGTTTTAGCAAATTAAAAAAAAAAAAATCGAAAATACCTCGGGATTGGGGGGTGTCGGAGGTGTGAAATAGCTCGGGAAGTGACGGGCTAAATCGATCCTGAACGTGTTGTATCGAGTGACTACACATAAATTCAGTATGTCCATTGCTTTAGAAGATAAAAGAGTAAGTGTAAATGTTATAATACTAATAGTTAATAGATCCCTACACAACTTAAAAATAATTAATAAAAACATTTACTCCATTGAGACTTGATGAAATCTTTTCTAGGTTCTTCCAATGCTCACTTCAGCAACTTTCTGTTTTCAGGCTGGTCTGTATAACCAGTGGAAAAAGGAAACTCTGGAAGCCGCTGCACGTGATAGTCGAATGAAACAGAGGGAAGAAATAAAACAGCAGGGGCAGGATGGAACAGAACACAGCCAACCTAATTTCAGGAGTCTGTCTGTTACCCATGTGCAGGGACCTATGTTGCTTCTCCTGGTGGGCATCACCTTGAGCAGTGTGGCCTTTGTGGTGGAGAGGCTGCTGGTGTCGGAGCCGCACCCTTCTCCTACACTGGGACCTACGAGACTAATATCAGACTAATAAATTTTTAATACAATTCCAGCAGACAGATTTATTTTTTTATTGATACAAAACAGGTCCATAACATAATTTAATATTACTTGACCTTTCTTCCTGAGAGCAACATGACTGTTACATTTATACTATTAGTAATCATCTGGAGGAAACTTGAATAATTTAGAAATGACGTCCAGGGGAACACTATGTATTAATAAGGCATTTTCAGCACTAAGGAAAAAAAAAGTAGTTCGCAACTCCTTAGTCTCTTATGATGTGTATGCAACCCCAGATTCTGGGAAAATAAATAAAAATAAGTACCGGTAATGCACATGAATTATTTTTTCCAATCTATGACAGCTCGTAACACAAAGGTGTTAACATTATTCGTCCTTCTCTCTGGCAATGAACATACTTAAAGCAAAAACTAGATGCCCCAAATTATTAACGCATTTTTTACCATTTTATTTGTGGCAGACAACGCTAATACGTTTTTTCTTCACCCGTCATGCACTGAACTGGTGACATTACAGTCAGGAAGAATTTCTGACTTTTGACAAGCCAATTATCAAGACAGGCATTACAGAAGGAAGCATTGATGCTGTGGCATCAATATAATTTTACAGTTCTATTGTCGTTCCATATACGTCCCTAACACCATGTCCCCCGAAATGGCAATGCTAGATCTCAAGACAAGGACGATTTTATAAATCCGTCTGTTCAGTTCATATTCACATGAGGCTGGGGCAACAACAACAACAAAAACAAAATCATCACCATTACCACCACCGACAAAATCATCACCACCACCAACAACAACAACAAAAACATCACCACCACCATCAGCAACAACAACAACAACAACAGGAGCAACTAGAAAGTACTCAGAGAGCGAATAACCACGCCAAAGTCGGATCAGGATCCGGATCCACCCCAAAATTAAATCAGTTTCTTCTTGGCCCATGGCCCACCATTTCGCAAAATTTCATTGAAATTTATCGAGAATTTTTGGAGATATCGAGTGGACAAACAGTCAAACATAGGCGAATACATAACCCTCTCCAACTTCGTTGGCGGGTTTTTAAAAATCTCCACCACCGCCGTCATCACCACCACCACCACCAACAACAACGACAACAGTATTAATGAAATACTTGTCTTCAAGTATTTCCGAATATTAATTCAGCTCTCCAACATACAAGTAATTAGTGCCACTGTGCCTCCCGACGAAACACAAGTAAACTTACCTGCAATACAGAACAAGTACGAATGTAGTAAATACATGGACCATACGGGCTTTGGCAATGGTCAACGACCATGTAGAGATTCACTTTAGTTAAGATTTTGAATATGAAGTTCCTTAGGGGGCATCACTGAAACGTCACATGGGGCTTAATAAAGTTGAACTCCTTGCTAATGTATATCCTTAGACTCTAAAACGAAGCATTATATGGGGTTCTGATAGAGTGAACCACCTCGTATGTGAAAATTCTCACAGATGACTGACTGATTAGACAGTTCGGCATCTAGTATTGGCAATGACCGTCTAGTAAGCTTAAAATCTGTGGCGTACAATCATTAGCACTAATAAAAGGACACGGAGAATCCCAATAGCCTGCAACTACAGGGCAGATTGATCTTACACATCTTCCTTCACACCCCATGACCACACACACACCCTCCTTACCCTCAACAAAACACTGAATTACAAAGTGTATGAATCAGAGATCTAAAGCCGCTCTCTCTCTCACATAATTATCTATCTGTCTACTGCCAGAGGCCTTAATCACGCAAGGGGTGGCCATATACAAATCGCCTCCATGTCGCTATGTCCCCCGCCATTTCACTTCCCTGCTCCCAGCTCACACCCCCCTCTCTCATATATCTCTCCACTCCATCCCATCCTCGGCCTCCCCCTCCCTCTCCCTCCCTCCACTTCACTCACATACACTCTCCTCATCAGTCTCTCACTTTCCATCCTCTCCACATGGCCAAACCACCTTAATGCATTTCTCCTAACGCTTCCTATCACATCCACACCACACCGCTCCTTCACTTCCTCATTTGTCAGTCTGTTTCTCCATGTGACTCCACATGCTCCTCTCAAATAACTCATTTCCACTGCTCTCGCTGTTGACTTCTGTCCCTCCAATAACGTCCAAGCTTCACTTCCATAAGTTAGAGTTGATATAACAATACTGTCGTGTAGTAGCTTTTTCACTTCCATCCTCACTTCCCTGTTTCTTATCACTGCTTTCAAGGAGACAGCAACTTTTCTTCCCTGCTGCACCCTCTCAAGCACTTCACCCTCTAAACTTCCATCCTTACTCATCACACTACCCAAGAACTTACATGCACTCACATTCTCCATTTCCTTCCCATCCAGTCTCATTGTACATTCACTAACTTCACTTCTCTCAAAGACCATATTTTTACTCCTCCTTACATTCACCTGTAGATTCCGTTTCTTACACACTTTCCCAAACTCATCCACCAAGCCTTGCAGCTCTCCTTCGTCTTCATTTAACAACACAATATCATCTGCAAACAACAGTACATGGAGTTTCCAAACACTGCCCTCAACACTTACATGCACTCACATTCTCCATTTCCTTCCCATCCAGTCTCATTGTACATCCACTAACTTCACTTCTCTCAAAGACCATATTTTTACTCCTCCTTACATTCACCTGTAGATTCCGTTTCTTACACACTTTCCCAAACTCATCCACCAAGCCTTGCAGCTCCCCTTCGTCTTCATTTAACAACACAATATCATCTGCAAACAACAGTACATGGAGTTTCCAAACACTGCCCTCTATCACTAGGGCCACTCCAACATCCACTGCCCTACCTTGTATCTCTTTTATAACCCCATCCATATACAGATTGAACAACCATGGAGACATGACACATCCTTGTTTCAATTCAACCTTCAAATAGAAAAATTCACTCAGTTCACCATCCACACGCACTGCAGCCTTGGCACCCTCATACATACTTTTCACGGCATTCAACAACTTCCCTTATTCTTCATATATTCTTAATACTTTCTACAATCCTTGTCTATCCACCCTGTCATATGCTTTCTCCACATCCATGAAGGCTGCATACAACTTTTTTGTCTTCTCTAGAAACTTTTCCACTGAAGATCTAAGAATGAATATCTGGTCTACACAAACTCTACCCTTCCTAAAACCTCTTGTTCTTCTCCAACTAATTCCTCTGTTATTTCCTTAACTCTGTCAATAAGTATCCTCCCATATCCTTTTCCTGTTACACTAAGAAGGCAAATGCCCCTATGATTACCACACACTTCTTTTTCCCTTTTCCTTTGTACAGGGGAACAATTATACCTGACTTCCAATCTTCCGGAACTCTACATTCCTCCCAGGCCAATCTGCACATTTTCCACATCCATTCTATTACTATCTCTCCCCTATGCTTCAGCATTTCACCACACATTGCATCAATTCCTGGGGCTTTCCCCATTTTAACTTTCTTCATAGCTTCCACAACTTCCATCCTACTGATTTATCCCTCTCTTCTCACATCCTTCCTTCTCCCAGCCATTCCCCAGCCACTTATACTTGCATTACTTTCATTCTCTATGTTCAACAATTATTTGAAGTGTTCTCTCCATCTGCTCACTTTTTCTTCCTTCTCCACTAGTAACCTACCATTTTTATCTTTCACTCCCCAGCTAACTTCTTTGGTACCCTGTCTAACTCTCTTTACCTCTTTCGAGAACATTTTCTTACATTCCCTCCACTTTACACTCAGATTCCTTCCAAATTCCTCATCCACTCTCTTCTTACTCTCTCTCTCTCACTAATCTTTTCACCTCTATGTTCATCTCTACATATAACTCTCTCAACTTCTTCCACGCCCCTGTTTCTCATCCACTCACTTTGTTTTCTTCATTTGTGCCACAGTCTCTCTCACCACCTCAGTCCACCACGCTGTTCCCTGCATGACCTTTCGTCTTCTCTTCAACCCACACACCACCTCACATGCTGCACCGATTTCTTTCGTGAATATCTTACACACACCTTCCACGTCCCCCATCTGCTCCCATCTATACTTACGCAATCGCTCCTCCACTTCCCTTTTATATCCTGCCTTTTTTCCATCCTCTTGTAACTTTTCTACCCTCCTTGTAAGAACTACTTCCTCTCCTTCACTTCTTTTATTCCTCCATTTTGTTTGGACACTGATTCTGACCACCACCAAGTGGTGGTCTGAAAGTCCACTCCCCCAACCTCTACATACTCTTGCATCCATCACACACCTTCTCATCCTGTCATCCACAAACACATAATCAATCATTGATTTCCGTCCATTCAGTTCACCATCCACTCTTCTCATCACTCGACATGTATAAAAGTGGATCATTTTGTGCCTGAAGAGGGTATTGGCTATCACCAACCCCCTCCCGGCACAAATGTCCACTAAGGCACTGCCATTCTCATCCACCTCTGCAGGCACACCCCACTCACCAACTACTCCATCCACCTTCATATTCCCTACTTTTCCATTCATATAGCCAATCAAGAACACGCTCTCATTCCTTTCAAACTTTTCCAAGCACGCTTCCGCATTTGTCCAGCAACTAACTTCACTTCAGGATAACTGAAACAAACATTACATAATTATGCAGCATGTAATGTTCGTTTCAGTTATCCTACCATTAGGAGTATTATTACATGCACAGATCCACCTTCAGTTCCATGAGAAGAAATTATTGTGAAGTTCTGGCAGCTTTCAGTAAAATGACTCAAATGTATAGAGTTTGATATTAAAATTCTTATTCGTCGTTTTCTGATATACTAAATGCCAAGTAAGAGCAACGTATATGAATGTTAGCTAAAGCCTCCTCCTGCCTTGTCATCTGGGAACCACATCTACCCACCCACTCATCCACCTACCCACTTACCCAACCCAACACAATCCACCGACCTCACCCTGGCCACTTTTATTATTATTATTTTTTTTTACAACACTTAATCATCTAGTTATACTGGCAACGTCGGAGTGGATTCAGCGAGAAATGATTCGGCAACGTCGCACCTTCACTCGTGAATAGATAAAGCAATACAGGTAATCAAAGCGAAGGCGGTGGCTCAATCGGTAGAGAGGTGGCCTGTAGTCCTAACGGACCCAGGTTCGAATCCCGGCTGGGGCAGGGAACAGTTTAAGGATTTGAATTTCATTAAATCAGGCTTTACTGATCTACCAGAAGACCCGCCGACATGTCGTAAAAATACCCCCGCTAATACCAATACACCAGTCCAGTATGAGACAGCCCTAGCATGTATTCAATATGGACGGTGGGTGTTAGCGCCGAAGTGGTGACATGTAGAGGTGTATGGTATGTAGGAGGACTGCTGGGCCTTGATAGCAGGCTATGAAGCCTATGCCCAGAGTCGGACACATAAAAAAAAAAAAATAAAATAAAATAAAAAAAAACACCAGATAAGTTGTGTTTTGACTGCAAACCAACCTATAACTAACCAACATAAGACTAACTTAATGTTAAGCTACCAGAACACCTTATTTTGTTTGCGGGGGAAGACAAAGATGCGACGTTGCCGAGTCTTTCCTTGAGGCCTACGATCGGAAGCTGCCATTATGACTGGATGAGCAAATACATGCGGATTAAGAAAATTCGCACCTCTGCCACGCACCCTACCATGCTACCGGGGCGACTTACCATTTCACTGGGCTATGCACCGCACCTTGCCCACCAACGAATGCCACCCATCAAGCTAACACAACAATGGCACCCAACACTTATCCACCCTCTCACCTACCCACCCTGTCCACTTTCAACCAAACCCACCAACCCATTGCACCCTTGCCGAACAGTGTTCGTAGTAATCCTGCGACCCATTCTGCCCAACCATTTCGGCGACTCATCTTGCCTACTGAGCTCGACCATCTATTCTCCCTATCCGTTAATTCCATCCTCTTTGCTCACCCAACATTACCATCCACCACACACACATACCCAACCCTCCCTCTGCACCCACCTACCTATCTCTGAACACTCACTCATCCTGCCCACACTCCCCACACTAGGAATCTACCCATCATACTCACCCACTCCTCCAACCGACCCACACCCCGACTCTGCCCATCCACACTCCCAGTTACCTTCTAACCCATCCTCATTCACCTGTTATTCCACCTACCACTCAAACACCATTCATCCACCAAAAACACTCCATCCAAATCTAACATATCAATCCTTCCCTGACCACTCACCGATGCAGTCACTCACCGACCCAGCCTAAGCCACTCGTCCACGCACCAACACATCTACCCCTATAACCCACCTAAGGCCACTCCATACACTCCACCTAACCAGCCCAAAACACCCTTATTACTCAACATGCCCATTAACTGTGGGATGCACCGTACCACCACACCCATCAACCTTACCTGACCCATCCCACAAACCCAACCAAGGGGATCCAATACACACACACACACACACACACACACACACACACACACACACACACACACACACACACAGTAAGACATACAGGTTCACAGTCACAATAAAACACATGCACGGTAAGAAACACACACACACACACACACACACACACACACACACACACACACACACACACACACACACACAGTAAGACATACAGGTTCACAGCCACAATAAAACACATGCACGGTAAGAAACACACACACACACACACACACACACACACACACAGTCATATGAACAGACAGACTTGGGAACAATCTTCCTCGTGGAAAAACAAGCATAAAAGATGATATATGCATGAAGAAAGCTTGAACTGTGTGTGTGTGTGTGTGTGTGTGTGTGTGTGTGTGTGTGTGTGTGTGTGTGTGTGTGTGTGTGTGTGTGTGTGTGTGTGTGTGTGTGTGTGTTTGCACGCATGGAAAGGTCCTGGTTCATCTTGCTGTTGCAGGGATGTACAGCACTAGATGTGTGTGTTGTTGATGAGTGGTTCGGTAAGGGGAAAACAGTATCACTGATGAACAGGTTGGCGGAGAATAAACAGTGGGTCGTTGGTGGGAATAAGAAATAATCCCATGAAAGTGAATAGGTCCATCATGGCAACACTTAAACCCTCCCATAGGACGATCACGGTTCCAAGTAGAAGAGTAAAGGCCTCTTGAAGGGATAGTACGTCTATGGGAGAATAGGTACACCTCCGGACAGAAATTCGTGATACAGGGTAATGCGCCACTAGAGGTCAGGATAATCACACAAGTATACCCCCCTAACTCCCCCTCCTTACCCCCACCAAAACACTGATTTGTTAGGCGAATGGATCGGAGATATGAAGATTCCCTCACTCTCACGTCTTGCCGCTCGTACTGTTAGTCATTTATCTTACTATTAGGTGTATTATCCAGTGCATAGATCCATCCTTAGATCCATGAGAATTGATTATATCGAAGTTTCAGCAGATTTCAATACAATGACCTTAATGTACAGAGTCTGGTTTCCAAATAGTTATCCAACGTGTTCTAAGCGATAGACTAAAATCCAAGTAACAGTTAAAAGTTCTATGGCCAGATAAGTCCCTCTCTTGCCTTGTCATGTGGACAGCCACATATACACTCACCTACTTATCCACCTACCCACTCAACCCATCCAACACAACCCACTGACCTCACCCCTGCCACCCACCCAGCCCATCGATCCCTACTATCCACCCTGCTAACCCACGAATGCCACACACGAAGTTCACCCGACAATGCCACTCAGCTCAATTACTCATTCACTTCTCCGCCCTGAACCCATCCAGCCACCCAACCCAGCCACCCACTTAGATCATCCCAACCACGCAATCGTCTCAGCCACCCTAGCGACTAACGGTGCCCACTCACCCTGGCGACTCACTTTGCCCACACATCCCGACAACCTATCTTGCCCACCGACCCCTACCACCCACCCACACCACTCACAAATTCCACCCACCCTTCCCACTCACGAATTCCACCCACTCTGGTCACCCATCGATGCCATTCATCTCATCCATCCACACAACCATCCCACCTCTCCCTGAACACCCACCTCACGCTGCCCATCCACCCATCCTGTCCACCCACTCCTCCTACCGACCCACCCGCCCTTCCACCCTTCTTACCCAACCCCATTCACTCCACCACCCCATTCACCCATTTGAACCCGACTTATCCATCAAACTCATCTTATCCAAACCTAACTTACCGACCCCTCCCCGACCACCCACACATCCAGCCACCTACCCACGCAGCCCACCAAATGCATCGACTCACTAACATTTATTTATTTTTTATAACAGAACGGAGGAAGGAAAAACAAATGAATAAAAAAAAAATAATCCATTCACCAGATTACTGGTGTCCTCTGTTCATAAAATATTTGTAACAGTTAGTCTTGAACAGCTGTGGGGTGAAATTTGGAGGGAAACAACTCTGGGAAAGCGAGCTCCAGAGAGACGCAGTTCGGGGAATGAAAGAATTCTGATAGGCAGAAGTTCTGCAATATGGCTGAGTGACATTCCAGTCACGAGCTCTACCAGATGCCCATGTAGCACGAGGAAAGGCATGGAGAGGTGGCACCATGGACGCAACTTCGTATGAAATTTGCCAAAAAAATATCTGTAAAATAATGCAAGGGAGGCAACATTCCTTCTTACTTGCAGGGGAGGTAGTTTATTTGTAATGGCAGGGTTGATAATGATTCTTACAGCTTTGTTCTGAATTTTGTCTAGATGTTTTAATGCAACCTCTCCACAACCACTCCACAAGGGTAAACAATATTCAAGCTGAGAGCGCACATGACTCTTATAAATTATAGCTAACTGCTCATCAGCGAAGAAGTTACGGACTCTGTACAATAATCCAAGTTTCTTTGAGGCAGATTTAACAAGTGATCTGATATGAGAGGTCCAGCTGAGGGCATTGTTAAGTGAGATGCCAAGAATTTCAATACTTTTGGAGATGGGAATATTAGTAGTACTGAAGGTAATGTACGAATCTGGCAATATCTGTCTATTAGTAAACTGTATATATTTAGTTTTACTAGCATTAAAAGAGACAAGGTTGTTTTGTCCCCATTCACTGATCGTAGATAGAGCTTGATTTATGGAGATGACTGTACTGAGTTGAGAGGTAGAGACATTAGACTTTGTAAATGGGTGTCTGAGTGTGAATGAACTATGCAGTGTTGAGTCATCTGCATATGAGTGAATGGGATTATGGGTGACAGATAAGAGATCATTAATATGAACCAGAAATAGGGTTGGTGCCAGAACTGATCCCTGCGGCACGCTGGCGTTAATTGAGTGGAAATTGGAATATATATCATCTACTTTTATTCTTATTTTCCTGTCACTAAGATATGAAGAAATCAAAGGAAAAAAAGACGTTAGTCCATAGGAAGGGAGTTTGGACAGCAGGGAACGGTACCATACTCTGTCGAAAGCTTTAGAAATATCAAGAGCTACTGAATGAGTTTCTCCATGTAGATCAATTGATTGATGGATTATATGAGTTAGGAGATTGAGTATGTCAATGGTGGATCCTTCGTGGCAAAAACCATATTGTTTACCACTAATTAAGTTGTTGGATTCGAGATGTTTAACAATGTGTTTATTAATTAATGTTTCAAATACCTTACCAAGAGAAGATGTGACAGCTATTGGTCTGTAATCGGATGGGTCAGACGAACTTCCTTTCTTTGGAATTGGGTGGATATTGGATTCTTTCCATGAATTTGGGAATTAAGAAGTACGTATGCATAGTCTGAATAATTTAGCTAGAACAGAGGCAAGTTCAGGGGAACACTTTTTCAAAACAATTGGCAGAATTTCATCTGGGCCTGGAGGTTTGTTGGTAGGTAAATTGTCTAGGATAGATTTTACGTATCTTGTCTGTATTTTAAGTGGGGTAATTTCGGGAGAGTGAAGTTCTAGTACTGGGACATTCTGGCTGATATCGTCTATGGTAGAGTTTCTGGGAAAGGTACTATAGTCTCACCAATCTAAAACCAAGGTTTGGGTGGGGTCTGGCGCTGGGTGCAGCCATGCCATACTTCCTAAACGAGCGATGAGTAGATTCTGTTATATATTTAATAGGCATCACAGATAGGTACACACATACTAATACAATATAAACGTAAGTATTCTAGCATATCAAAGGAAGGTAAACTTGTAATGCATATGGCTCTTGTACATCAATAAAGAAACGTGGCATACATATTTTACAGTGGTGCTGAAAAAAATGTAGTTACTTTTACCGACTTTCACGGTAGTTCTAAGTTGGGTAAGTAATGTAACAATTACGTTTATAATATAATTTGAAGGAATCAGTAGAACATACGCTATTTTCTTAATAGAAATAAATAAGTTAAAACACTCACGAGCGGCAACATCCAGGCCCATACTGGGAGTTAATCCATTGGAGGGAGATTAAGCTTCTGTCACGTGCTTCCACTGTTCACTTTGTTATATATATACCGGTAACTTAAATTATATTTATAACTTAAATTAGTTTGTCTTTACACACACACACACAAACACACACACACACACACACAAACACACACACACACACACACACACACACACACACACAAGTGGGTGAAGTCATGTCAGGCCAGGTGGCGAGGTGTGAGCGGACGAACTCTAACGGTGTCAGGTCAGCCACTACCCAATCAGAGTATAGGAAACAAGGCAACGCTGTACGCCGGGAAATCCCCGGCTGGACTCCACCCAAACCTTGGTTTTAGATTGGTGAGACTATAGCAAAGATATCTGCTTTCCCACGCGGGTCATTTGTAATGTTGCCATCTGAAGATTTTAGTGGGGGAATGGAAGATGACTTGTTAAAGTTGTTATTGAAAGAATTAAGAGTTGACCAGAATATTGTATTGTCATTAGGGTTGTTAAGTAGTTTTGATGCTTGCTTTTGAAGAAAGGTTGATTTAGATAGATTTAATACAGCTTTTGCATGATTTCTAGCAATCTTAAATTAGGAGAGTGATTCAGATTTTTTTTATTTTAAGTAAGAGTTATATGCTAATGACTTTTGGGCTGTTGCACTGGCACGGTTGCCATCAAACCATTTTGGAGAGTTCGATCTTTTAGTGAACTGTTGACATGGTATGAATAAATCCATACCAGTTAGTATTAAGTGGCAAATGTGGGACTGGGTAGTATTGGGATCACTAGAGAAGAATGACTACCATGGAATGTCAGCAAGATAATTTCTAAATCCATCCCAGTTTGCCCTGTCAAAGTGCCATCGGGTCACCCTGACAGGTTCAGAACGGGGAGGTGTGGGAGGGTTAACTAATGAGGCTTTGATGAGATTGTGGTCAGAGGATCCAAGTGGTGATAGTACCTCTATCCTGTATTGACCTGGATTATTTGTCAAGAATAGATCCAAGAGATGGGCATTATGGTCAGGATTATCAGGTATTCTGGTTGGTTGCTTTACCAACTGGGTGAGATTAAACGATTCTGCAAACAGCTCGCACTCTAGACCAGCGTCGTCAGACCTGGCAGAATGCAATAACCATTCAACATTATGTATGTTAAAATCACCCAAAATGGTAATTTCGGTGCTAAAGGCAAGGTTAAGGTTGCTCAACTGAGTGGATATTGAATCAAATATACTGGGTTCCGAAGAAGCACTGAGGGAACGATAAACTACACAAATATATTTGGTAATGTTTTGACAATTTAGATTATATAATGAGTAATCAAAACTGGACGAAGTGAAATTACCCTGCAACCCACCCAAAACCACTCCACACACTACACCCAACAACTGTTCCCCTCTCCCCCCTCCACCATTACCACTGTCCATCAACCCTGGCGATGCACCGAACTACCACACCCACCAACTCAACCTTATCAACTTCACCCAACCAACCAACTGACTCTCTCACACACACACACACACACACACACACACACACACACACACACACACACACACACACACTGTGTGAGAGAGAGAGAGAGAGAGAGAGAGAGAGAGAGAGAGAGAGAGAGAGAGAGAGAGAGAGAGAAAACTTGCATAAACAGACAGACAGACAGAAACACACACACACACACACACACACACCGCTCGCTGGTGCAGTGGTAACGTTCCCGCTTGCCAACTGGTGGACGGGAGTTCGCACCTCGCTCAGGTTGCGAAAAGTTTCACTGACGAAGTGGGTGGTTACTGTCCCCCTTGAGCAAGGGGACGGGTGTGTGCGTGTGTGAAGGTCACAGCCTTGCCCTTATATCGGACTATATGAGCTTTCAGCTCCTTCCGGGAGGGTAAAAGCTGACGATCACGACCATCAAGTGATCCTGACCGACCCGGTGAATTACACACACACACTCACAAACACACACACACATACAGAGAGAGAGAGAGAGAGAGAGAGAGAGAGAGAGAAACAAAACATGCATAAACAGACAGAAACAGAGAGAGAGAGAGAGACTGACACATTAAGGGCGCGCCCTCACGTGTGCTCGAGCAAGTGGTGGCAACATGTAAGCAACACAGTAACGACCTCACTGCAAACATGGGAACAACAGCGTCCAGATCATGTTGGCAACATCATGATGAAGTCTCAGTTACCTGGTATGGATACACTTATCCTATCGCCTCACCTGCAAGTGTTCGAAGCTGCTCTGAAACATGTTTGCATACATCTGTCCAAATACTGCTGCAAACATGTTCCTGAACATGTTGCATGCCGTGTTGCCAATATATGAAGCACGTGTGGACTCGCCCTAAAAGAAACAAAACACGGATAAACACACACACACACACACACACACACACACACACACACACACACACACACACACACACACACACACACACACACAGGGAGTGAGTAGTTCACAACAACTTCACACACTAAGCATCCTCAGTGGTTGTTTATCCCCGAGGAAGATTGGTCCCACTTCTTACGAATTACTGTTTGATGGTTGACTATAATCATTGAACAGTATGAACAGCATGTAATATTGAAACTAGCATAGTTATGACATTTAATATTTTACCAAAGTATTCGCTCATTGAAACTATTGCCAATTGGATGGCATATCGTGAAATCCTAATGGAAATACATGCATAATACAGCTGAATTAAGTTTATGTCGGAGATACGAGTCAATGTTCTATGCAAGCTGCTATTAGAACAGTACTAGACACTTCCACACCTCATACTTCCCCTTCACCGTCCCCAAATCCTTCGTCCCTCCTTTCCCACCCTTCCGCATCTGTGTGTGTGTGTGTGTGTGTGTGTGTGTGTGTGTGTGTGTGTGTGTGTGTGTGTGTGTGTGTGTGCATATATCTGTTCTTATCTAATTGTTCTTACCTAATTGTATCTTTACAGGAATGAGTCAAGCTCGTACTGCCCCGTGTATTAAACCGTTTTTATTATACTTATCCTTAAATCTATGAATAGTTTTGGCGCGCATTATTTCATTCGGTAGCGCATTCCACTGATCAATTGCCCTATTTGGGAAATTGAAGTTCTTATCTCTCTTTTTATGCATTTTTTTTTTCATTGTCCTCTTGCTGATGCTTCCCTGTCGGTTATATACTCATTGATGTCTACTCTTTCTTTCTCTGAGATGTATTTATATAGCGTCATGTTTCCTCCTCCTTCTCTCTTGCAGTGTTGGTAGGTTCAGTTTTTCTAGTCTTTCTTCATACTTTAGATCCTTTAAGCTTGGTACCCATCTTGTAGCAGCCCATTGTACTCTTTCAATCTTATCTATGTGTTTTTTGAGATAAGGATTCCAGGTCACTGATGCAAATTCGAGGGTTGGTCTGATTAATGAGGTAATTATCTTTCTCGGCATGCCTTCATTTATATATACGAATGCTATTCTCATATTAGCAAGCAGTATGTGCATGTTTCGTACCTTCTCATTTTTGTGGTCTGCCAGAGAAGTCTACTATTGATAATCACTCCTAGGTCCTTCTTCTTTTCTGACGTGTGTAGGGTTGAACTTCCTATCATATAATCCCGATCTGGTCCTTTTCCATGTTTACTAAACTTAATTACATGGCATTTGTCCACAATGACTTCCATTTGCCATCTATTGCTCCATTTATGAAGCTTGTTTAATTCTTCCTGCAGCTCTCTGCAAGAGTCTGTAATTCTCCTTTGTACTTTTGCATCATCAACAAACATATTTAGATAGCATCCCATTCAAATGTTCCTGTCTAGCCTATATCATTAATATATACTAAGAACATAATTGGTCCCATCACTGAGCCCTGTGGAACTTTGCTAGTCACTTTCCTCCATGATGAGTAATTACTATTTAGTCCTGTTCTAATTTCCCTTTTCTGAGAAAATCCTGCATCCAATAGAACAGATTACCTTGGATTCCTCGTTGATGGTACAGCTTCCAAAAAAGTCTTTGGTGCGGTATTCCGTCAAATGCCACCTGAATATCAAAATAGATACCGTCCACCCATCCTTCTCTTTTCCGGTGTTTCTGGAACTCTGCCACAGTAGCTTAATAGATTTGTAACGCATGATTTTCCTTTTTCTAAAACCGAACTGTCTTTCTGTTATCATATAGTATTATTGCAGTTGGTTTACTTAAATTATTCTCATTAATTTTTCTAGTACCTTGCATATAACACTTGTCAGAGATACTGGTCTTTAGTTGTGTGGATTATGTTTATTTCGTTTCTTGAATGGGGGAACAATGTTCTTGTGTGTGTGTGTGTGTGTGTGTGTGTGTGTGTGTGTGTGTGTGTGTGTGTGTGTGCATTTATGCGTGTTTTGTTTGTGTCTGAGTCTCTCTCTCTCTCTCTCTCTCTCTCTCTCTCTCTCTCTCTCTCTCCTTATGCGCCAGTGTGTATGTGTGTGTGTGTGTGTGTGTGTGTGTGTGTGTGTGTGTGTGTGTGTGTGTGTGTGTGTGTGTGTGTGTGTGTGTGTGTGTGTGTGTGTGTGTGTGTGTGTGTTACTATCTGTCTGTCTGTCAATCTGTCTGTCTGTCTATGCGTGTTTTGCTTCTGTGTGTGTGTGTGTGTGTGTGTGTGTGTGTGTGTGTGTGTGTGTGTGTGTGTGTGCGTTTCTGTCTGTCTGTCTGTCTGTTATTTCAACGTTACACTAGATCAGCACATAAATGCGAGAGCCGTCCGCAGGAACAAGTGCGAGGGGCCCGAAGGGCCCATGAGCACTTGTGTGTGTGTATATACTGTATATATATAGATAGATAGATACATACATACATACATACACATACTGTACACACACACACACACACACACACACACACACACGAGACAAAGAGAATTAAAAGGAAAGAGAAATATGGATCAGATCAAGAAACCATCGAAAAAGGAAAAAGTCTGAAACAGGCCTGAAGTAAAATGGTTTTGTGTGTGTGTGTGTGTGTGTGTGTGTGTGTGTGTGTGTGTGTGTGTGTGTGCGTGTGCGTGTCTGAGTGTCAGTTGGTTGGTTGGGTGGAGTTGATGAAGTTGAGTTGGTGGGTGTGGTAGTTCGGTGCATCGCCAGGGTGGGTGGACAGTGGTAATGGTGGAGAGGGGGGGGGGAACAGTTGTTGGGTGTGGTGTGTAGAGTGGTTTTCGGTGGGTTGTAGGGGTAATTGGGTTAGTGGGTGGATGCGATTGGTAAGCTGGGTGGGTAGGTGGCTGGATGTGTGGGTGGTCGGGGAGGGGTCGGTAAGTTAGGTTTGGATAAGATGAGTTTGATGGATAAGTCGGGTTCAAATGGGTGAATGGGGTGGTGGAGTGAATGGGGTTGGGTAAGAAGGGTAGTTTGGCAGGTGGGTTGGTGGGAGGAGTGGGTGGACAGGATGGGTGGATGGGCAGGGTGAGGTGGGCTGGGAGTGTTCAGGGAGAGGTGGGACGGTTGTGTGGATGGATGAGATGGATGGCATTGTTGGGTGACCAGGGTGGGTGGAATTCATGAGTGGGAAGGGTGGGTGGAATTTGTGAGTGGTGAGGGTGGGTGGTAGGGGTCGGTGGGCAAGATAAGTCGTCGGGATGTGTGGGCAAAGTGAGTCGCCAGGGTGAGTGGGCACCGTTGGTCGCCAATGTGGCTGAGACGATTGCGTGGTCGGGATGATCTAAGTGGGTGGCTGGGTTGGGTGGCTGGATGGGTTCAGGGTGAAGTGAATGAGTAAATGAGTTGAGTGGCACTGCTGGGTGAACTTCGTGTGTGGCATTCGTGGGTTAGCAGGATGGATAGCTGGGATCGATGGGCTGGGTGGATGGCAGGGGTGAGGTCGGTGGGTTGTGTTGGATGGGGTGAGTGGGTAGGTGGATAAGTAGGTGAGTGTATATGTGGCTGTCCACATGACAAGGCAAGAGAGGGACTTATCTGGCCATAGAACTTTTAACTGTTGCTTGGATTTTAGTCTGTCGCTTAGAACACGTTGGATAACTATTTGGAAACTGCTGAAACTTCGATATAATCACTTCTCATGGAAATGAAGATGGATCCATATACTTGATAATACACCTAATAGGAAGATAAATGAAAGTAACATTACATGCGGCAAGACTTGAGAGTGAGCGAAGCTTCATATCTCCGAACCATCCGCCTAACAAATCAATGTTTTGTTGGGGTTAAGGAGGGGGAATTAGGAGGGGTGGACGTGTGCGATTAACCTGACCTCTGGTGGCAAATTACCATGTATCACGAATTTCTGTCCGGAGGTGTACGTTCATCATCAGGGATAAATATATATATATATATATATATATATATATAAATAAATATATAAATATATATATATATAATATGCTATAGCAGTAGCCGTGTGTGTGTGTGTGTGTGTGTGTGTGTGTGTGTGTGTGTGTGTGTGTGTGTGGTGTGTGTGTGTGTATTTTGGGCAGCCGAAACTACACATTCAAATCGCACCAAAATTGGCACAGAAATCGCAAAAAAACCGCTGTGAAAAAACTTGGTCCCATCACGATTGATATACTTTTACTATATATAATGAGCTATCACATTTTGACCTAAAAACGCTGCTTCTGGTGCTCGGCATAGGATCTCCGTAGAAATTTTTGCCCACAGGTACAACTAAAGTTTTTCGGACTTGCGTTTGGACAACTTGGGTTCCATTCCCAAAGCTGCAAATAACACGATCAATTGGTTAGCTGCAAAAAATCCAAGTTTCAACGTTACACTAGATCAGCACATAAATGCGAGAGCCGTCCGCAGGAACAAGTGCGAGGGGCCCGAAGGGCCCATGAGCACTTGTGTGTGTGTATATACTGTATATATATAGATAGATAGATACATACATACATACATACACATACTGTACACACACACACACACACACACACACACACACACACACACGAGACAAAGAGAATTAAAAGGAAAGAGAAATATGGATCAGATCAAGAAACCATCGAAAAAGGAAAAAGTCTGAAACAGGCCTGAAGTAAAATGGCACTAAGAATGCGACAAATTATATCACTGAAAGACAAGAACGGTGAAGACATTAAATGGAGAGATAAGATGGCGAAGAGAGTTGAAGAATTTTATAACGAACTGTATGCATCAAAGACAGTAATACCAGTAGCTAACTTTTCATGACGCAAGTGAAATACCTGAGGTAACACCAAACGAAGAAAACAATTCTCTTAAAACTATGAAAAGGGGGAAGGCTCCGGGAGAAGATGGAATAGTACCGGTAGCAGATCTACTGCTGGAAGCAGGAGCAGAAGTACAAAACAGGCTCTCCCACTTATTTACCCATTGTAAAATAAAAACAAGTAAATCCCCAAAACATGGTGTAATGCAATAGTTATTTTATTTACAAAAAATAAAGTGACTCAGAAGATCTTACTATCAACCCATTAGCATATTATCATTTATCAACTCATCACTGAAGTCCTTACAAACAGAATAACAGATTTGGAAGAAAACCAACCTCGCGAACGGGCAGGATTCCGAAGCGAGTGTTCGACTACTGATCATCTACTCTCAATTAATCAGCTAATTGAGAAAACCATAGAATATAATAAACCTCTGTGCTTAGGTTTTGTTGTTTATGAAAAGGCGTTTGACTCAATCGAGCATATAGCAATTATAAATTCACTGCGAGAACAAGGAGTAAATGAGAACATTGTAAAAGTGCTCGAAAACATATATAACGAAGGAACTGCTATAGGTAAATTACATAAAGACTCGGAAAAAATTAAGATTCAGAAGGGCGTGCATCAGGGAGAAACAAATTCACCAAAGTTATTTACAACATGCCTAGAAATATTTTCAGAAAGTTAGACTGGGAAATTAAAGGACTAAACATAGATGGAGAAAACTAATCCATTATGATTTGCAGATGACATTGTTCTAATCTCAGGCACAGCAGAGACATTGCAAGAAATGTTAAATGACCTGAAGAGAGAAAGTCTCAAAGTAGGGCTAAAGATGAACCGGAGTACAACTAAAGTAATGTTTTATTCAAATACACCAAATAGTGTCATCAGAATAAGCGAAGGCATTCTTGAAGAAGTCGAGGAATACAATTGCTTGGGACAAATACTAAAACTAACCAAAGACCATGACAGTGAAAAAAAAAAAGACTCATTACAAATGAATGGTAAGCATTTGGTAAACATAGAGACATATGAAAAGTAGCTTGCCAATATGTATGGATTGAAAAGTATACAATACAAAGAATGAATAAATCCAGGTATCACGTAAGGTTGTGAGGCCTGGAAACTAACAGAATCGATGGAAAATAAACTAATCCGTTCTCAGAGAGCAATGGAAAGGTCAGTGTTGGGAATATCTTTAAGAGACAGGAAAAGATCAACTCAGGTGAGAGAGCAGACTGAAGTCAAATATATTATAGATGTAATAAAAGAACAGAAATGGAGGTGGGCAGGCGGATAACCGATGGAGCAAGAGGCTGACTGACTGGACATCAAGAGATTGTATGCATAGCAGAAAAGTGCCAGACAGGAGATGAAGAGACAGGAAATGAAGGGAAAACGTGGCAGAGACTGGTTCAGTCAACAAATTCGTGGAGATGTTGGGGTAGGCCTTTGTTCAGCCGTGGACTTGTAATGGCTGATGATGATGATGAATATGCATATATATTGTTACTTGAGTAAGAATGTATATATGTTTTTACTTGTATTGTGCATGTATGTATAGTGCACGCGTGTCGCTGAGTGTGTGTGTATGTGCGTTGATGCTGTACGCCAGCGCCTACGCACATGCACTCGATCATGTTGTTGCCTATTTAGTGCATACACATTTATAAAGTCTTAGTTAAATCTGTTTGCTCTCTCCACATGGGTGTGACTAAAATTGCTTTTAATATCAGTGACTTTTGATGGAGTTTAAACTGGCGACATAGAGATTTGTATTCACCAGCGATATTTATAATGCTTGGAGTATGGGTTCCAGCTGCGTTTTGACGCATGCACGCAGCAGGGGGGTATATAAGGCAGAGAATTTTGAATGGAGACAGTTTTTGTGGGGATTGGCGTCGAGAGAGGGTGTTTGGAGATCAGAGAGGGAGGAGAAGCAGTATTTGTGTGTTCTATGTATTTCTGAAGATCTTTTCACTTCGTATCAGCATCCAGTGGCAAGTATTATTGTTACTCTATTATTATTATTATTATTATTATTATTATTATTATTATTATTATTATTATTATTATTATTACGAGACAGTTATAGAATGCAGTTTAGTTATCTCTTTTTGTATGATTTTGTTTCTTTTGTCTGAGTTTGTTCCCTGACTTTAGTATGATTATTCATGGTATAATCAGGTTGCATGTTATTTTCATTCTTTTGTGTTTCATTATCTTATTGTAAATATTGTAAATATTATTAGCTTGTATTACATAAGGTATTTTTCACTGTGTTTATTTTGCCCTTGCTAACGTCAGCTAATTTTATTTACTTTCGGCCCTGTGTTGCGACATGGAGTTGTATTTTATTTTTTTTCATTACTTAACTATTTGTTCAGTTCCCTTTTCACTTTGTTTTTCTTAGTTTTTACGCAGTCAGATTTTGTTATCTAGTGTTGCCTACTCCCAACTCTTAGCATATAAACTGGCATTACTAAGCCAGGATAATACTCTGATATTTTGTTTATTATTGTGTTACTATGATTGTGTCATCATGGAGGGTAGAACTTGTGATGTTACTGTGGCGCCCCTTAATACTGAGAGTCAGTAAGATGCAGGTGACTTCATCAACTCACGATCAACGGAGGATAAGGTTAGGAGGTTGCAGAGGCAGGAGTTAACATTGGTTGCTCAAGCTCTTGATATTCAGAGTGAGTCAGGTAACGCCTTCCCGTTAACTAACTTAATCTGCCACCAACTGTTTGGCACAGACCCATACGAAGTCCAAGGATCCTTGCCAGACCATGAATTAGTTTCTAGATCAGTTCATTCATCCCATGATAGTTTAGATGAGGTCATTGTCATGCAGCAAAAAGAATCTATCGATGCAGAGCAAGCGAAGCACGATCATGAGTATAGGAGGCTACAGCTTCATACAGCTTCAGAGGGAGAAGAAAGAGGAGGAGAGTAGTAAACTACAGGAGGAGAAAAAATGCGTATGAATTGCCCAAGTGCCCCAACCAACTTTCCCCATTCTTTTTCAGAATTTAGAGCTGTTGAACCCACTAAATTAGTTCCCCCATTCGGTGAGTGCATAGTCTAGGAGTTCTTTGACAAATCTGAGATGATTCCTACAGGGAACAAGTGGCCCAGAGACAGCTGGTCATCTGTAGTTCAGACAGTAATCAAAGGTAAATCGTTGAGGGCCTATGACAGTCTTAGCCACCAAGAATCACAGGATTATGAGGTATTAAAGAAAGGCATACTGCGCACATACGAGAAGAGACCTGAAGCTTACCGACAGAATTTTACGAATTGTAGGAAGCGCCCTCATGACACTTTTGTAGATTTCAGTAGGCAGATGACTGAAGCATTTAATCACTAGATGCGAAGTGAGGATGTCTCAGAATCTTATGTTAAGCTTAAGGAGCTTGTTATCCTCAAGAATTTCCTTGATAAGACTGATACAGATTTAAGAATTTACCTTGCTGATAAGAAAGTTAAGAATACTGCTGAAGCTGAAGTTTATGTAGATGATTATTTATTGTTGAAGAATTTTAATAAGGGTAAGGAAGTTCCTAGAGTGTTCCTTAGAAGACTTACCCCTCTCAGCTCCCCAAACAACCATCTCAGAAGCCCAACTCCACGAATTACTCCACACCCAAACCTGATGCACCTCGCATTTCCCCAAAACCTACATGCCGCCCATTTGTTTGCTCATATTGCAAGAGGCCAGGTCACACTGTAGATAGATGTTGGCGAAAGTCAGGTGTAGTGACGCCGGTGAGCTTTTTCGTGGAGCTCCCGTGGTTACCCCTTCAGTTGGTCTCCCAGTTGTTAGTCAGGGAAACTCTGATGTTTTAACCCCTGCTAGGGTTGATATTGTTCCAAAAGGTGGGAAGAAGGAGGCCACAGTTGTGTCGGAGCCCACTGTTTCAGGAGGTGTGGTACCAGCGGTGATGAGCAGTGTTGCCCCTGCTTCTTCGTATGCCCCCTACCTGTATTCTGGTTCGGTGAAGGTGAATGGCGTGCAGCATCCAGTATGCATTCTTCATGACACTGGTTCTTCAACATCTTTGTGGGTAAGGGCAAATAATGAAATTCTTGATGTTGCAGGGAGAGGGTTTGTTCTGATTAGAGGAGTAACAGGTGCAAAGACTGTGCCAGTAGTTTCTTGTGAGGTTAAATGTCAGTTGTTTGATGGATTGGCACGATTGGGTGTTGTAGATTATTTACCAGAGAGTTGTGTTGATTTAATACTTGCCAATGATCTAGTGAGAGGTGAGGAGATTATCACTCCAGTTTTTTCAGAGGTGCCACTGCCCGAAGGTCCTCTGCAGATTGATCCCAATGATACAGAGGTATTCCCAGTTTGTGCAGTGACTAGGTCTATGTCACGTGCAGAGAGGAGTCGACAGGAGAGGGTTGCTTGTAGTGTGCCCTGCATTACCATACCAGAGGCAACAGTGAGTCCTACATCCGAGGACACGAAACAATCAGACAGTGAGATATCTTTGGCAGATACATTCATGTGTTCTTTGGAAGATATTCCACTTGTCCCGTTAGAGGAGGTGAAGATTGAGAAGTTAAAGGAGTTGCAGTCTGGAGACCAGGAGATTCAGAGGTTGAAGTTGTGTGCAGTGGATGATTTTGAGAAGAAGGGTGGATGTTTTAATGTGAAAGTTGAGATTTTGTGGAGACGGTGGAGACCTCAACATGTGAATGTAGATGATGGGATGTAGGACTACCATCAGATCGTAGTACCTACAGTAATGCATGCAGGCAGAAGTTAATTCAACTGGCCCATTCTACTTCATTAGCAGGTCACATGGGTGTAATGAAGACCATGGAGAGGCTGTGTGTAGTATTCTACTGGCCCCACATGCAGCGGATGTGGCTAAGTTTATCAAACATTGTCATACCTGTCAAGTAGTGGGTAGGCCAAATCAGTCTGTCCATAAGGCCCCTCTTGTCCCCATTCCTGCCATTGATCCCCCTTTTTCCAAGTTAATTATTGATGTAATGGGACCCTTGCCCCCAACTTTTAGTGGTAACTCATATCTGCTCACTATCATTGACCCCTCTACGAGGTACCCTGAGGCAATACCTCTACGTTCTATCAAAGCTAAGGCAGTAGTTAGAGTTTTGCTAGCTTTCTGTACAAAGTTTGGTTTGCCCCGGGAGATTCAGTCAGATAGAGGGTCTAATTTCCTTCCCAACATCTTCTAGCAGTCATTAGCTCAACTTGGCATCACATACATCAAGAGCAGTGCCTACCATCTGGAGACGCAAGGTGCCTTGGAGCAGTACCACCAGACGCTCAAGAATATGCTCCGCAGGTACTGTCTGGAGCGCTCTAAGGACTGGCACCGTGGTGTGTCATTCCTCTTGTTCGTTATGAGGGAAGTCCCCCAGGAGAGTTTGGATTTCTTTCCCAACGAGCTTGTGTTTGCCCATCGAGTTCGGGGTCCCTTGAGCTTGGTTAAGAAGACTTGGAGCAGCAACCTCGCCGAGAGCCAGAGCTTACTACGTTACGTGCAGGCCTTCACCAGTATGTGTGAGACTCTGGAACTGGCTCAGGATAACATTAAGGTGTGGTACGATCGTAAG
Organism: Coenobita brevimanus; assembly: GCF_032717465.1. Lineage (NCBI taxonomy): Eukaryota > Metazoa > Arthropoda > Malacostraca > Decapoda > Coenobitidae > Coenobita > Coenobita brevimanus. Next base: position 9,110,202 of record NC_136975.1, on the reverse strand, counting down.
GCCATGCTGAGGGAGTTTAAGGTTGGTGATGAGGTTTTGGTATTGCTGCCACTGCAAGGTCAGCCACTGGCCAGTAAGTTTAGTGGTCCTTACCCTGTAGTGCGGCATATCGGAGACACCAACTAACTGGTGGAGACCCCCGACACAAGGAAGAAGCACCAACTGTGCCATGTGAACATGTTGAAGCCATACCATTGTGCACCAGATTCTCTGGCTCCTGTACATTTTGTCTCTGCCACTGCTGCTGCTGCTGAGGAGGATGTTGATAGTAGCTTGTTTGAGGTGGACTGCGAGTTTCCAGATTGTAGCTGGGTGAAGAATGATGAGGCGGAGTCTACTCTCAACTCCAAGTTAGCACATCTGCCTCGAGACCAAGCATCTCAGTTGGTTACCCTCTTGTCAACTTACAAGGAAGTATTCAGCAGTGCCCCTGGGAAGACCGATTGGATTCAGCACGACATGGATGTGGGTGACATCATTCCTGTGAAGTAGCCTCCTAATCGAGTCAGTCCTCAGCGTGTTGGCGTGCTGCATCAGGAGCTCAATTATATATTGGACCTCGGGCTTATCTCCCCCCGTGTTACTCCGTGGAGTTCCCCTGTGACTTTGCAGCCTAAACCAGATGGCACTGCAAGATTTTGCATAGACTACAGATGGGTGAACGCGCTAACCAAGACTGATACGTACCCATTGCCCCAGCTTGAGGACTGCATCGATCGCATTGGCTCATGTAGTTATATCACCAAGTTAGATCTCAAGAAGGCTTCTAGCAAGTACCTTTGACCGAATGGGCTAAGGAAGTCTCGTGTTTTGTGGCAGATGAAGAAACATATCAGTGTAATGTGATGCCGCATGGTATGAAACATGCCCTGGCAAAGTTCCAGCGGTTAATGAACACAGTTATCAGTGGTATGAAGCATTGTGTGGTATACTTGGATGATGTAGTAGTCTTTACCGATGACTGGGAAAACCACTTAAGAGAGCTAGGTGTTTTGCTATCCAGGCTTTCTGAGGCTCACCTTGTAGTAAATTTAAGGAAGTGCTAGTTTGTTTGTGCACAGGTTCAGTACCTTGGTTATGTGGTTGGTCATGGTTGTGTACGCACCCCTAACTCTAAGGTGGAGGCAATAAAGAGTTTTAAGGGATCACAAAAGAGGCGCGAGCTTCAGTGATTCTTATGCAGTATTGGATAATACCGTCATTTTTTGAAGAACTTTGCAACAATAGTGGCCCCTCTCACTGATTGCTTGAGAAAGATAGAAAATATGTCTGGACTGATGTGTGTCAGAATAGTTTTGATGCAGCCAAGGAGATCTTAGGTAATTATCCAGTTATGGCTGCACCAAACTTTCTTAAGACATTTAAACCTAGTAATGTGGGTGCAGGAGCTGTGGTAATGAAAGATGACGATCATGGCGTACAGCATCTTGTTAGTTACTTCAGTACGAAGTTTTCTGTTTCTCAACGTAATTATTCCACTATCGAAAAGGAAATATTAGCCCTGATCCTCGTCTTGAAGCACTTTTCTGTGTATGTCCCTGCATCTGGGCCTGCTGTCATTGTAGATACTGATCATCACCTACTCATATTTCTGAATAATTTAAGATGAAGAATCAGCGATTGACATATTGGAGTTTCTTCCTTCAGTAGTTTCATCTGGATGTTAGACATATTAATGGTGTTGACAAGATCATCGTTGATTCTTTATCTTCTTAAGAATGAATTTTCCTAAGTGAAAAAGCTTTCTTAGGTGTGGGCGTGTTACATGTGTAAGAATGTATATATATTTTTGTGTATATTGTGCATATATGTATAGTGCGTGCATGTCACTGGGCGTGTGTGTATGTGCATCGATGCTGTGTATGCCAGCATCTAACCACATGCACTCACTCATGTTATAGCCTGTTTAGTGCTTACACATTCATAAAGTCTTAGTTAATTCTGTTTGCTCTCTCCACACGGGTGTGACTAAAATTGCTTTTATTATCAGTGACTTTTGGTGGAGTTTAAACTGGCGACATAAAGATTTGCATTACCCAGCGATATTTATAACACTTGGAGTATAGGGGAGAGATTAAGTTGCCTAGCTCTTTTTTGTACATTTCTCGTGTTCTGATGCGTGTATGCAGCTGGAAGGTGTATACTGTAAGGCAGAGAATTTTGAATGGAGACAGTTTTTGTGGGGATTGGCGTTGAGAGAGGAAGTGTTTGGACTGGAGATCAGAGAGGGAGGAGAAGCAGTATTTAGTGTGTTGTATATATTTCTGAACATCATTTCACTTTGTATCACCATCCAGTCGCAATTATTGTTACTCTGTTATTATTATCATTATTAATATTATTATTATTATTATTATTATTATTATTAATATTTGTGGGAAATATTTTCACCCAGAGCAGTTGCGCTCTCTACTTTTATCATAGTTGCCCTTGGTTAAAGGCAGAGGAAAACTAGAGACCGTTGTTAATAGTTCAAGCATTTTTTATAACCCAGAAAGTACGTTCTCTTTAACAATTCTTGTTATTGATAAATTAAATGCTACTGCGTTTAACCCTCGTGGACAACTATATATTGTAAATACATGTAATTATATGGAATTTTCCACTGACCTAAACTGTGTCTGCACGTCAGATGATGTGGCGAGGATGGAAAGATTTTCTTGTAAAAGCAGATGTGGAATTAAGATATTTACACAGTTAAAGGGAATATTTGGTTTAACTTTAGTTTCATTAACACTAAGATTAATTTGTTAGATTCGCCCTGTACATATCATGATGTAATGTAACTGTATTTAGTACTGTAATCAATTATTACTTGGCAAACCACAATTCTATGAGGAGCTGGGGCCTGCCACGTTCACGCACTCTGCTCCCAGACCTTGTGGAGTTAGCACTCTGCTCCCAGACCTTGTGGAGTTAGTACTCTGCTCGTAGTCATAGTCAAGCTAGCACGTTGTACATGAGCATCTAAAAGACGCTTGATTGCTCAAGCAATTACACAAAGCAGCCCCATCGTCATCGGTTGTCCGACACTCCCTCTTCACTAGCTAAGTAACCTTTATGAATCGGCCAATTCAAGGGGGGATTAGCTAAGAGATAGAAGAGAAATAAATGTTGTCGGTGAGTTAAGGTTAAGATACAGTTTACCTAACTCTATGAGACTTGTTTGAATTTACTTAAGGACAACCTTAGGGAGGAGTAACAACCTACGAGTTGTTTATTAAGAAATACCAGAAAGTGTTTTTTTTTTCAAGAATACTCCCCCAGTATCCCTGCTTGTCGTAAAAGGCGACTAAAAGGGTTGGGGGAGGGTTAGTGCCCCTCCCCGGAAAACAACTAACTAAAAAAACACAAACAAGAAGCCTCGGACAAGGACTGACCAAACGATGACGACCCAGGACCGGACAAAGGACTTGGTAATGGCTACGTGGAATGTAAGAGGAGAGAATGATGAGGTGAAAGAGAAAGAGATTGTCCAGGTGCTTGAGGGTGCAAAAGTGGATGTATGTGGAATGACTGAAACAAAATGGTGAGGAGAAAGTGTGAGAGAATGGGAGTATGGATGGGATGTATGTGCAGGAGTAGGTGAGAATGAGAGGGCAAAGGAAGGAGTATGTATAGTTGTGAGTAAAAGATGGAAGAAGAGCATAAGACAGTATGGATCAGTTGGGTCAAGGATTTTGTGGGTAAAGTTAAAAGTTGGAATACAAATGTGGGCAATTGTGTGTGTGTATGCGCCAACGCAAGATCGTGCTAGCAGAGTGAGAGAAGAGTTCTGGACAAATGTGGAAGTGTGCATGGAAAAGTTTGGAAGGAATGAGAGAGTGTTTTTGATCGGTGATATGAATGGTAAAGTAGGGAATGTGAAGGTGGATGGAATACTTGGTGAGTGGGGTGTACCTGCTGCGATAGATGAGAATGGCAGTGCGTTAGTGGACATTTGTGCTGGGAGGGGGTTGGTGATAGCCAATACCCACTTCAGGCATAAAATGATCCACAGGCATACATGGCGAGTGATGAGAAGGGTGGGTGGTGAACTGAATGAAAGGAAGGCAATGATTGATTATGTGTGTGTGGATGAAAGGATGCGAAGATGTGTAATGGATGCAAGAGCCTATAGAGGTTGGGGTAGTGGACTTTCTGACCACTACTTAGTGGTGGCCAGAATTAGGATACAAGTAAGATGGAGGAATAGAAGAAGGGAAAGACGAGAGGAAGGAGTAGTTGCAAGGAGAGTGGAAAGGTTACAAGAGGATGAGAAAAAGGTAGAGCATAAGAGAGAAGTGGAGGAACGATTGGGCAAATATGAATTGGAGCAGATGAGGGACGTGGAAGGTGTGTGCAGGATATTTACAGAAGAAATATGTGCAGCATGTGATGTGGTGTGTGGCAGAAAGAGAAGACGGAGGGGGGTGCAAGGAACAGCGTGGTGGACTGAAGAGGTGAGACAGGCTGTGGCACAAAAGAAGAAAGCATACAATGAATGGATGAGAAATAGGGGCGTGGAAGAAGTTGAGAGGCGGAAGAGAGAGTTATATGTAGAAAGAAAGAGAGAGGTGAAAAGATTAGTAAGAGAGAGTAAGAAGAGAGTGGATGAGAAATTTGGCAGGAATTTGAGTGTAAAGTGGAGGGACTGTAAGAAAATGTTCTGGAAAGAGGTGAAGAGAGTAAGAGAGGGTGGAAGTGAGGTTAGCAGGGGAGTGAAAGATAAAAATGGTAGATTACTAGTGGAGAAGGGAGAAAAAGTAAGCAGATGGAGAGAACACTTTAAGGAATTGTTGAACATACAGGATGGAAGTAATGCGAGTATAAGTGGCTGGGGAATGGCTGGGAGAAGGAGGGAGGTGAGAAGACAGGAAGAAATCAGTAGGATAGAAGTTGTGGAAGCAATGAAGAAAGTCAAATTGGGGAAAGCCCCAGGAATTGATGGAGTGTGTGGTGAAATGCTGAAGCATGGAGGAGAGATAGTAGTAGAATGGATGTGGAAGATGTGCAGATTGGCCTGGGAGGTAGGTAGAGTCCCGGAGGATTGGAAGTCAGGTATAATTATTCCCTTGTACAAAGGAAAAGGGGAAAAAGAAGTGTGTGGTAATCATAGGGGCATTTGTCTTCTTCTTATAATAGAAAAAGTGTATGGTAGGATACTTATTGACAGAGTTAGAGAAAGAACAGAGGAATTAGTTGGAGAAGAACAGGGAGGCTTTAGGAAGGGAAGAGGTTGTGTAGATCAGATATTCATTCTTAGATCTTTAGTGGAAAAGTTTCTAGAGAATGGAAAGAAGTTGTATGCGGCTTTCATGGATTTGGAGAAAGCATATGACAGGGTGGATAGACAAGGATTGTGGAAAGTATTAAGAATATGTGGAGTAGATGGAAAGTTGTTGAATGCTGTGAATACTATGTATGATGGTGCTAAGGCTGCAGTGCGTGTGGATGGTGAACTAAGTGAATTTTTCCCTTTGGAGGTTGGGTTGAAACAGGGATGTGTCATGTCTCCATGGTTGTTTAATCTGTTCATGGATGGGGTAATAATAGAGGTACAAGGTAGGGTAGTTGGAGTGGCCCTGGTGAGAGAGGATAGTGTCTGGAAACTCCCTGTACTGTTGTTTGCAGATGATACTGTGTTGTTGAGTGAAGATGAAGGGGAGCTGCAAGGCTTGGTGGATGAGTTTGAGAGAGTGTGTAAGAAACGGAATCTAAAGGTGAATGTATGGAAGAGTAAAGTGATCGTCTTTGAAAGAGGTGAAGTCAGTGAATGTACAGCGAGGTTGGATGGTGAGGAATTGGAAAATGAGAGTACGTTTAAGTACTTGGATAGTGTGATGAGTAAGGATGGAGGTTTGGAGGGTGAAGTGCTTGATAGGGTACAGCAGGAAAGAAAAGTTGCTGGTTCTTTGAAAGCAGTGATAAGAAACAGGGAAGTGGGCATGGAAGCGAAAAAGTTCCTACATGACAGTATTGTGATACCAACTCTAACGTATGGAAGTGAAGCTTGGACGTTGTTGGAAGGACGCAAGTCAAGAGTGAGAGCAATGGAAATGAGATATTTAAGAGGAGCCTGTGGAGTCATATGGAGAGACAGGCTGACGAATGAGAATATAAAGGAACGTTGTGGTGTGTATGTGTATGTGATAGGAAGTGTTATGAGGAACACACTGAGGTGGTTTGGCCATGTGGAGATGATGGAGGGTGAAAGACTGACGAAGAGAGTGTATGTGAGTGAGGTGGAGGGGGGAAGAGGGAGGGGGAGACCGAGGATGAGACGGAGGGATGGGGTGGAGAGGTATATGAGAGAGAGAGGTGTGAGTTGGGAGCAGGGCAGTGAAATGGCGGGGGACAGGATGACGTGGATGCGATTTGTTTGTGGCCACCCCAAACGGGATTGAGGCGTCTGGCAATAGATAGATAGATAGAGACCAGAAATTTCTTACATAGCGGTGCCCCGACAGGGATACCGACTTGTATACATTAAATATTTTTCAGATTTTGGTGCCCAGTGAGAGGGCCCCGATTTGTTTACCAGAACTACTAAATATTTTTCACGTTATTATTATTATTATTATTATTATTATTTGAGGTAATTATGGAATGCAGTTCAGTTATCTCTTTTTGTATGATTTTGTTTCTTTTGTCTGGCAAGTTTGTTTGTCCGGCAAGAGTTTAGTGAGGTTATTCAGGGTATTATCAGGTTGCATGTTTTTCTCATTCTTTTGTGCTTCGTTATCTTATTGTAAATAATGTAAATATTATCTTTTATTACATTAGGTATTTTTCATTGTATTTAGTTTGCCCTTACTAACGGCAGCTAATTTTATTTACTTTCTGTCCTGTGTTGCGAGATTGGAGTTATTGTTTATTATTTTTTTCATCACTTAATTATTTGTTCAGTTCCCTTTTCTCTTTGTTCGTCTTAGTTTTTGCGCAGTCAAATTTAGTTATATATATGTATATATATATATATATATATATATATATATATATATATATATATATATATATATATATATATATATATATATATATATATATATATATATATATAATTGATGGAGAAATAGGTATGTCCTTCCTGCCCCATAACAATTAAATAGACCCATGGAGATACATATCTCTCCCACACAAGGGGCAGAAGATCCAGGAAGGAAAGGTTAGTTTTCCTCGTATGGATAGACAGGACAACGAATGATACAAAGGAGACCCTCCTCATGATGGAATATAGGATAGCCTCACTATGTGGGTATTTTAAACTCATTGGGCATCATGTTGAGGGAAGCGGTGGCAGAATCGGTACAGAGGTGGCCTGCAGTCCTAAAGAACTCAGGTTCGGAATCCAGGCTGGGACAGGGAACAATTTAGTGATTTAACAGAGAACAATTTATGGATCTGAATTTCTTAAAAAGCAGACTTTTCCCATTTAACATATGACCTGGTGACATGTCATAAAAGTACCCCCGCTAATACCAGTGCACCAGTCCTGCATGGCACAGCCCTAGCATGTATACAATATGGATGGTCGGTGTTATAGTAGGACTCACCTAAGTTTGCGGCTGTGGTGTGGCCCGCACCTGTGTACAGTGTTGCCACGTTTTCTATACCGTTATCTCTCTCTCTCTCTCTCTCTCTCTCCTGGCGGGAGATGTGAGCCACCCTGAGTACTTTTGATTCTTTTATAAGTTGTTTATAATTGTGCTTTCACTTGTTAATTTGGTTTTGTTATATTTAGTGATATTTATCATTTTTTGTATACGGCGACAGATGACCCGTTATTGCAGTACCATGATTGATTTTCATTCATTCATTCTCTTTCCCCTTCCTCCATCTCTCTCTCAGCCTGACAATGCCTCCACCACGACCACCACCCCCCGTCATGCCGACAATGCATTCAACCTTGCCTCTCTCTCTCTCTCTCTCTCTCTCTCTCTCTCTCTCTCTCTCTCTCTCTCTCTCTCTCTCTTTTATTGCAAGAGACATTTTGGATATTTTCTTTTACATAATATTGTATATATTGTACATTTGACATTTCCACACCACCCCTGAGATCAAGGCCACCGACTGGGTGTGGAAGTGTTGCCGCTCGCGAGTGAATAATGTTTTTTTTTTTACTTCAGTATTGGCATATGCCTACTATTTTGTCCTACATATTAGCTTACGATTATAAATGTGATTATTCCTCGCCCTTAAAATTACAGTAAAAGCCAGTAAATGTGAGCATTTTTCCCTAGCAACTCCTGTACAAGCTATGCTTGGGTCTATGGAGGGGTACGTACTTTACCTTAGGCCAGACTGGGTGTGTCAGTGTTGCCACTCACAAGAATTATATGAATTATTTCTCTTACTTTGGATATTGGCATATTTCTTCTTTTTTCAGGCTCATTCTCTTATATCCATCACTGTAATATTATTACCCACCCTAAAACTACGCTAAAAAACATTAAAAGTGACTACAATTTCTTTTAGCAACACTGTATAATATGCATGCCATGTTTCCGTGTTACTGTATAAATATTTTATGCATAATAAGATTACTGTTGATTCATCCATCAAAATACACAAGTGTAAGTTTTATTCATCTGAAGTTATCGTATTTGTGTTGCCTTGCACATAAATAGCTTCCATTTCACATCGCAAGTTGGGGAAACGTGGCACCATTGTACACAGGTGCGGGCCACACCACAGCCGCAAACTTAGGCTTCCTACTATAGCACCGAAGTGGTGATATGTGGAGATGTAGGAGGACCACTGGACCCCAAGGAGGATTACTGGGACTTGGGAATAGGCCCTGAAGCCTTTGCCCACAGTCGGAGACGTAAAACAAAAATCTGAATAAAATATACCCATTCAGCATAGGATTAGGTCCCTTTAAAGTATTTCCATACGGAAACAGGTCCATAGAGGAAATAGACTGAAGTCTGGAAAACATTTTTTCAGGCTAAAATCAAGGTAATCGTGAAACTCAACACACGGTAGAAAAGAGACCCACGTTGTGCATAGATGTTTTGCTAGGGTCAGAAATTTGATCCATGGAGAAATATGTTTGTCGGGAAAATTGGATCATGGGTGTAACCATTCCATACTAAAAAAAAAAAAAAAATGAAAGTTCTCTGAGCTAAATACAGCACGTTCGTAGGTATTAACTGGTATATGGGAGAAGAGAATAATTAAGACAAAAGACATGAATGTGTTGTTGACCCCCGATGGTTGAAGAGGACACAGGCTGATGTCTGAAGCGACCTTAAAAGAAACTATTCATATGAAATTTATAGTATAAAAAACAAGCAAACGGAGATGTCGTTGTGTTTTGAGTTGTCATTTAATTTATCTCAATCTAATACATATTTTACAGATGATTCTTCATTTATCTACGGGCGACTTATCATTGGTCAGAGGTAAATTTAATATCAACGAACTCTTGCACAATTACAGATCCCTTCATTGGTCATAAATCATCTGGAGATGACATACATAAACCAGGTACGATAATTGCTCCATACAATAACACATATCTAGGCCACCTACGTGGAATTCTGTTCAAGGTGCTGATAAGTGTTGGGACTGCTTGTCCACACAGCTTCCTCTAGGCTTTTAATTCATTATGTCCAGGTGATTCTCGAGGGACAGCAACTTATCATGTATGGAGGCTGCATTATTTATTTTACACTTATAGCCTATTTCAAATCATATTGCCGAAGGTGGTAGATAAATTCCAAAGGATATTATGATGAAAGTATTTATACTGTCACGTGAGACAATATCTGAAAGTGCCGGTATGGAGGAGAGGGTGGTGATGCGATTCTACAGGATTTTTGGCTTAGTACAATATGATAGGCATGGCATATTAAATAATGCTTGGGAGCCTTTTTTTTTTTTTTTTATTTAGAAGTCCTACGTTCATTACTATGATTAATAAACTCCTTTGCCCAGTTTATATGCTGAACAGATGGTAACAATGAACATGAAATTTATTTGTGATTTGTTGCTTAGTAGTATTTTCTGCATAGCTTGAAGAGCAGGCAATCTCGTCTACGAATCCGCTGGATGAAATGGCTAAGAGGATACAAGTCAGTTGGAAAGTGCAGGTTAGCCGGGTAAAACAGACAGAAGAGTGATGGCATCGAAAGGACATGGAAACAGAAGTATGGGGATGTGGGACTGTATGGGGCAGAGAGGTCAGATGTAATCAGACCTGATGTAAAACTTTAAGGCAGGGTAAAAGAGAAACGGAAGGCATATGAACACAGGCTGGTAGAGCAGGGTAACCTTTTAAGATTAGATTTCCATTAGCTGGAGCTGAGTCGAAATCTGTTGGACGGGTGTAGAGGGAGCCCTATTTTCAACCCTCCATGAGCACCACCAGAGGTGTCACCCGCGTGAGGGGTGTACACCACAACGTACTGAAAGGAGGCCACACTTGCATGCAGTACTGGCATACACCTCCATGTGGCCACTCCATATGCTTTTGATGTCGGTAAAGCAAATGTGTCCTTGTTGGCTCCTCTATTTTCACAGGTGGTGAGCGTAGGAGAGGCGTGTGCACAAGCATAGCACACCTTTCCATGAGGGGATCATGAAGATGTTGGCACATGCGAATGCATCTCGCATCATCGTAGTGAGATGGTGCTGCACAGCTAATGCTGCTTTGGAGCACATGGCTTTAGATTTTGAAATCTTGATGAAGGTAGTCTAAAAAAGGGTGGGGTGGCCATGGTGTGGCTGGGATGGTGCTACACAAAATTTTCGCATAGGCAGAGGCATGCCTGCCAAAGTGATCACTGGAAGTTGATTACTTGCAGAGGAAATAATTGTTGTGATATTCACCACAGTCAACATGACTGAGTTGGGAGGGTGAAGAAGCGTTGCCAGGATGGATGGGCTGTAATGGTGTTTTCAGCTGGGGTCAGTGGGTAGGTGTGTGTAGACAGGCTGGTGAACTAGGTGTTTCAACTGATTGATTGACTAAAACATAACTTGCTGTGCAACTTCCAGGGTCATATGCTGCCAGACACAAACTTCGGCTAAACAAAACATAACCTAAAATATAACACTAGGACGAAAAGCACACAAGAAATGAAAAGGGGAAAACTGAATAAAGAGAAGTAAAAAATACAAATTTCTTCAAAACAGCCTGGCCTCCTCTACAAACAGGAGGGTGCCCCCTTCCATAAAACAGGCATCCTCACTGAGTACAGACGAAAGACAATACACACCATCATCCACCTGGCGGTCAGAGAGTTATCGGTAACATAAATGCTCAAGACTGGGGCAATCCGCCAGCACCAGTTGAACAGGGCAGTACTCTCGAGGTAGATAGGAAGTTGGTGACAGGAAGACCTGGAGCTACTGTTTCGCCAGCCTTCAGGATTTGTTCCTGACCATCTCGCTTTGCTGAACATTTTCATTAATCCACCCCATCCCGACCGATTTTCCACCACTGAACCCCCCAATCCTGACCAGTTTTGGATACAAAATTTTTTGGCTCAAACCTCCGCTTTTGGTGAGAAACATCGAAAATTCATAGAGAAATCGCTCATCTGAGGTTTAAAATACTGAATACAGGTAGAAGTAGCCCTTACCTTACTGGGTTTTCTATCAGGCTGGCTCCAGAAAAAACGAGTTCTACGGGAGGGTAACTATTCCACACCACTCATAAACGGTATTTATTTATTTGGTACGAATTCATATGTAGTACGAGAGTATATTGGTTTTCGCACAGTAATATAGACAATATAAGCATTGTTTCACTCACCAAACACATCAACACACCTGACCTTTTTTGGCGACATTACCTGATCAGCATTTCTGACTGTTTCTTCCTCTAATGCTATGTAAACTTTGTCCTCCACATTGTCATCGATTGGGGAATCACTCTAGCCTTGAATTTCGTACCGTGGCACAACATGTCTTGACTGGCCAGGTCACTGGTAACAGGTTAATTGCCGAGACATTGGCGTGCTGGGAGGGCGGGGAGGTCATGTGGGGTAAGGCATTGACCCTGCCTGGGATTTTTAGAGGAAGGTGTCCCGTGTTTACGTACCAAAAATCATTCGCGAAATACGAAAATTGTGCAAATTAGGGACCTTGCAACTGATGCGCATTATATAGGTCAATAGGAGTCACAGTGACAAAATGTGTGGATGTATATATATATCAACGGGAGTCGGCGGATTAACACAGAGAGTAGGCCAACATACTCTCATAATACCTCTACCTTCAACTGTCTAAACCACACTACATGCACATTAGATATCACATCTGTTTTCATCCCCCTTAGCAATGGCTGCTGCATTATTATGTGCAAATCCTGTGGTAACTCGGTTTGCCACCACCGGCAGGGTAGGGCTGGTGCACAGTGTCCTCCCGGTCACAATTAAGTGCGTTTCTAACAAACACTACTCATGCTCATCATCAAAGAAGCTGGGGTTCGGCCTTGTATTTAACTGTAGCCTTGGTACCAATTTGAATTCCATTCACTTTTTCAACCAGTCCATATCCCCTCCAGCCTTGTTCCTCAGAGAAACCTAAATATCTCCCACTACTGACATAACCCCATTTTGTTTTCCTTGTTACCGTCGCCTCACAAGCTTCCGTTACGAGGGTGGCATCTGCTGTTATATCAAATCTGAATTTGCAGTGGAAACTATTTTGAACTTCACATCAGCCAGTTTTGATTCTTCATTATATAACCTAATTTTTCTAAACATTACCAAATGTACCTGTGTAGTTTATCGCTCCCCCGGTGATTCTTCATAACCCAGCATATTTGAATCCATATTCACACAATTGATTGATCGTAACCTCACCCTTACCACTTAAATTACCATTATGGGTGAATTTAACATCCATGATTTAGAATCGTTTTCGCATTCTGCCAGGAATGATGATACTGGTCTAGAATGCGAGTTGTTTGCAGAATTATTTAACTTCACGCAGTTGATAAAACAGCCAACCAAAATACCAAATAAGCCTGACCTTAATGCCTGTCTCTTGGACCTGACAAATAATCCAGATCAGTACAGGATAGAAGTATTGTCACCACTTCGATCCTCCGACCACAATCTCATCAAAGCCTTATTAGTTAATTGCCCCAGACCTTTTCTTTCTGAACCAGTCAGGGTGACCAGATGGCACCTTGATAGGGCAGATTGGAATCATCATCATCATCATCATCATTGCCAGACGCCATGTATCCCAGACGGGGTGGCCAAGGGCTTAGAGTTAATTGTTTTACAGGGAGGGGCACTAATCCTCCACCAACCCCACTTGACACGTAGGGATGCCAACAGCATCTGGTGTTCCCAGGCGGTCACCCATCCAAGTACTAACCAGACCCAACGTTGCTTAACTTCGCTGATCGGACGGGAAGCGGTGTACTCAACGTGGTATGAATCGATTTAGGAATTATCTTGCTGATATTCCATGGCAGTCTTTCTTCTCCAGCAACATCAGTACTACCCATCCTACATTAATGATTTAATACGAGCAGCTATGAAATTATTCATACCCAGTCAACAGTTCACCAAAAGATTAGACTCCACAAAATGATTTGGCAACAATTGTGCCAGAGCAACGACCCAAAAGTTCTTAGCTTATAAATTTTACTTAAAATAAAAATCATCTGAATCAATCTGGTCAATTTATAACTACTAGAAACCATGCAAAAGCAGCTATTAACCAGAGGACTGCGAGCCACAGCTCAGGCTGGGTAGCATCGTGTTGAGAGCCACAGCTCAGGCTGTGCTGGCCATGCATCACCATAAACAACTCGACCCCTACACAAACTTACGCATGGTGCTAGACAAAGACGGAGAGGAAGAGACCTTTTTCTTTCCACCAGATGATGCCCTGGATGTTTATCTTCAAATGTATAATAAACAAAAACTAAAAAGAAAACTTTTTTTCCTTCGTTTTTTGCGCACCACAGGGAGAGATAAAAAAAAAAAAAAAAAAAGGTAATTCACAATCCACGTGTTAACTTCACTAAATCAAACTTTTTTCACAACCAAGCATCCAAAATATTAAATAATCTTAATGATAGTAGAAGATTCTGGTAAACTCTCAATTATTTCAGAAATATCTTTAACAAGCCACCACCCATTCCCCCGCGAATATCTTCTGATGGTAACACTATAAATGACCCACATGGTAAAGCAAACATCATAGCGAGTATATTTGCCAGAAATTCTACCTAAGAGGAAGTCAGCCAGAACGTCCATGTACTAGAACGTGACTTACCAGAAATAGCTCCACTTAACCCCTAAAGTACTAATAGGATCGATCGATCCTTTTCCAGAATTTGGCTTGATGCCGACTAGGATCGATAGAGGAGCCTTTGCAAAAAAAAATGCAGACACTAGGCTTCGGCCCAGTTGTGACATAGATCGATGCAAACCAATTGGAACTAAATCCTGAGTAGGAAGGGGAGAGGATCCGGGCCCCTACCCATGATGGGGGGGTGATTCCCCCACTGTCCTCTCACCACCTACCCCAACACCTTTGTTCTCTCTCCCCCTCCCTCGTCTCTGACTCCCTCCTGCTCCCTCTCTCCCTTTCCCCCACCATCCTCCATGATACCATAATGGTTCCCCCCCATTTCCCCCCTCCCTGTCTCCCTGGGGAGGGTTATATGCCCCATACCCACCCTCTACACCCATGTACTCCCTCTCTTTGTCTTGTTGTGTCTGTCTCCCACCTCTATACCGCCGTATCACCCCTCCAGGCCTCTCCCCACCCCACTTCCAACACCCACCCACCCTGTAGTATGCCGCCTGCTTACCTCTCCCCCCCCCCTCCACCACCTAGAGTGTTATATGTATGTCATTGTTACTATTCATGTCGTGTGTTTTCATTCAGTACCAGATTATTGTATGTGTAATTGCATACATCAATGCACGGAACAGAAAATGTATTTTTTTTGTATTTACAGTATATTCATCTCCGTGAATATACCGTGATGAGTCATGTAAATGTTGGTAATGTTTGTTTTTTATAATAATAAATTGTGTATCTGTGAGTTTGTCTTTCTCTTACACCATTATCATCATTTTGCATGCATTAGCTTTTTTTTTTCCCTTGAAATTCTTACAGCTACTTGACTTGACGGCTTTGAGGGGAGGGGCGGAAGGGGAGAGGGGATGGTGGAGTGTGTAACACAACAAAAAGGTTTTGCATGCTTTCAATCAATTTCTTTTTGATTTTGACAGCTACACAGTTATGAGGGAAGGGGACAGGGGGAGGGAAGGTGGGGGGGGAGAAGTGTTGGAAGGGAAGGGTTTTGAGAGTGATTGAGGAACACCGACAAAAAATATTTTGCATGCTAGTGGTGAAAAAAATAAAATAAAATGACCTGGAAAATTTTGAAGGGTTGGGTGGGGTAGGGGGGAGGGGGAGGGGAGGAAGAGAGGGGAGTGTGATGGGAATGGGTAAGGAAGGTAATGGGAGAGGAAGAATGAGGGTGGGAGCGCATGGAAAACTGGAGTCGCCCCGCCTGGAAGGATAACTTTTTTCAATTTTAATGGGCTATAGCTCATGAACCAGTTGGTTTAAAATGCTCTGGTTTGCGGCATAAGGTGTGTAAATTCAAGCTCTAAACTATTTATCTATTGCCAGATGCCTTAATCCCATACAGGGTGGCCGCAAACAAATCGTCTCCACGTCACCCTGTCCCCCGCCATTTCACTGCCATGCTCCCAGTTCACATCCCCTTCTCTCATATACCTCTCTACTCCATCCCTCCATCTCATCCTTGGCCTCCCCCTCCCTCTCTCCCCCTCCATCTCACTCACATACACTCTCTTCGTCAGTCTCTCACTCCATCCTCTCCACATGGCCAAACCACCTCAATGTGTTTCTCCTAACGCTTTCTATCACATTCACAGCCACACCACATCGCTCCATCACATCCTCATTTATCATTGTGTCTCTCCATGTGACACAACAGGCTCCTCTCAAATAACTCATTTCCATTGCTCTCACTCTTGACTAATGTCCCTCCAACAACGTCCAAGCTTGACTTCCATACGTTAAACTTGGTATCACAATACTGTCATGTAGCAACTTTTTCACTTCCATGCTCACTTCCCTGTTTCTTATCACTACTTTCAAGAAACCGGCAACCATTCTTCCTTGTTGTACCCTATTAAGTACTTCACCCTCCAAACTTCTATCCTTACTGATCACACTACCCAAGTACTTAAACGTACATTTTCCATTTCCTCATCATCTAACCTCACTGTACATTCACTGGCTTCTTCTCTCGAAGATCATAACTTTACTCTTCCCTACATTCACCTTTAGATTCCGTGTCTTACACACTCTCCCAAACTCATCCACCAAGCCTTGCAACGCCACTTCATCTTCACTTAACAAATCATATGCAAACAGCAGTACAAGGAGTTTCCAAACACTGCCCACTCTCATTAGGGCCACTCTAACATCCTCTACCGTACCTTGTATCTCTTTCACAATCCCTTCCATGTACGGACTGAACAATCATGGAGACATGACACATCCGTTTCAATCCAACCTTCAAATAGAAAAATTCACTCAGTTCACTCTCCACACGCACTGCAGCTTTAGCACCCTCATACATACTCTTCAGAGCATTCAACAACTTCCCATCTACTCCATATATTCTTAATACTTTCCACAGTCCTTGTCTATCCACCCTGTCATTGTAGGCATAATATAACACAATACTATATATAAATACTGTATATAGCTATAGGTAACTATGTAGAACAGGTAGTTATGTCTGAGTCATCCAGGAAGAGTTAGAGTTAAAGAACATATCCCCTTGCCTAGACGAACCAGAAATGTCAATCCACACAATGTATATCCAAAATCCTTGTTGTCCCAGACCATCAAGAATTCTTAAGCCATATGATGCATCTCAAACTTCCTCGTAGGCCAGACGAACAAGAATTTCATGACGTATCCAAAATACGTGGAGTAATCAACCCTAGCCAGTTAGTCCACGTGATAGAAAATTTACCATACACATCCTCCCCACGCTCTATATAATGTCGGAGAGAATCCCTTCAGATCAGAAGGGGGTTAGAGAGAGAAAGGGGAGAGAAGGGTGGTGAGAAGGTTGTGCTATATACCTTGTAACCCGAGAGTGCTGTAACTCACCTCGTTGACACTACGTCTCACTACTTAGTTCTGGCTGAGCTTAACGATCCATAATCAAGTGCCCTATCACACTACAAGTGCCTAAAACCACACTCTCGAGATTGGTTGCCAGATAACCTTCTCTGTGTAATTACACCCCTCGGCTACGTCTACTTGCATTGGTAGCGGCGGTTCACTTACGCCTTACGAGTTTACACTACGACATCTACATCACTACGTTCACTGAGAGTGGTGGCGACCTGTAAACGATGCCGATTAACGTCTCAATCACAGCAATCTACGACTAAGCACAAATTGGCGACTTCACGCAATTAAACAAAAAAACAAATAAGCAATGGAGAGAGCGAGAGCAGGCGTCGCATCAACGCAGCTTAACTTCGTCCCTAATCGCTCCTAAATCACAACTCCACGATTACGAGAAACAGTATCATCAATAAACTACGTCTATCAACAACTCTACAAGCGTGCAAGTTAATCTCAACAAGTAAGGAAAATCAAACACTACAAGACGAAGAAGTAAACAAGGAAAGAAGAAAGTGCATCTGTATGTTGACCCAACTTCATCACATTTTCTCCCTCCTTGAACCAACAGCACCCTCCACCACGACCTCCACCTTCTCCATCCCCAACAACCTTCACCATCTTCTTCCCCACCACCACTACCACAGTGAGACAGGCAGCTCAGCATTGTCATCATTTGCTTTAGTCGTCATAACCCGTCAATCAGTCCGAGTGCCTGACAACACCATCCTGCCATCCTGCATCTGCCTGCCTGCCAGCCTGTCTGCCTACACTAGCAACGACACCGAGTGCTGGCTCTGTCATACCAGGACCTAACATACCTCAACCAAACCCTAAGTGGCGTGTGTGACATCTGACCTCCACCACCAGGAAGAGGAGAGCGAGTGTCTTGACCCCAGATGTAATCAACATTCAACAAACACCACGACTGTATCTCCACTGCTATTCTAGTGAGTTGATTTACTCTAACAAGGTTGTATTAGTTAACACTTCACCAATTACATAACTATCCATAAAATACCATCACTTAGTTAATGAACCAAGCAATGTATATATATTCATCATCACAAATATTACAAACTACACAGTGAGAGACAATTACACAATTTACTCTTACATATGTGTTTTATAATTTTATTATTATAAGCAGTCAAGAGAAAAGTAAAATATGATTCATTGTGCAATCCCATTATGCTAAGTAAAGTTCCATAATTAGTGCCCAAAGAACGAACATTAACAGTGACAAATACCCTGACACAAACACCAGAAAACAATCAACAAAATATAAATTCCGAAACACCATCAGAAACACAAGAACAAGCGGAAAACCAGACCCAGGAAACAAAACACACACTAGATAAAGAACAACAAACAGATGCAATTTACGCTGAAGTAAATGATGATGACACGTGGTCAGAAGTTTCAGATATAGATAGAGAAATTTAAAAAAAATTACCTCCATTTTACTATAACTTAGATCATAGAGTATTAAGATCAGGAAAAATATATATAATTTGCCTGTAAATGACGATTGCAAGAAAAATACGGTAAAGATGGCTAATGTAGATGAGGCAAGTACTAGTGCAGTACCTTCTCCACAAAATTCCAGTAATACTTCATTTCCAGTGTATATTTGTCATGAAGACATGAGCTACCAAAATTCTTTGGTACGGAAAAAGATAAGATTGACATAAACACACTTATTGAACAGTGTCAGTAGTATTTCATTAGGAGACACATTACAGATGGGAAAAGGAAAATAGCTGTTTTTTTTTTTGTTTTTTTTTTTCCAGCTAGAATAAATCAGGAACGATGCCCAGCAGGAAATTTGTTACGGTCAGACAAGCTGTTGAGAGCTTCAACATTTGAGCAGTTTAAGACAGAATTTCTTAGGAAATTCTCTGGAGGCAAGAATTTTCTTGGTGGTATAATCCCAGAATTACACAAAATTGTAGACCTACTTAGGCAAACACGCTCAGGCTCAGATCTAGGGGAGATTACAGCAGATATTTCCACAATTAACCCCTTAACCGCGGGTGTCATTCCAGAATGACGGCGACAAAACTGGACCAAACCGCGGGTGGCATTCTGGAATGATCGTGAATATTTTGAACACCGCGCGTTTTCCCGGCGCGCAAATATTCTCACGCAAGAGTAGCTGTCGAGTTCTTTCACGCCAGCCATCCCACACCTCCCTCCTCCAACCCCGAGGGGACCCCCCCCACCCCTGCCCTGACCCGCGTCAGTCAGTATCTGTCCAGCTCTGCGTGATAATGGCGCTCCGTCCCGACTCATCGTCGCTCGCTTCCTCCTCTACAATGTTTAGTGCTAGTGTTCCCTCTACCTCTACACCGGTAAAGGAACTGCCGACGGCGAGGCAGAAGGGGTTGAGCACTCCTGAAATTAGAACTGAGCTGGACAAAACAGTAAGTACTACTCTTGATTGTGGCAGTGAAAGGGACACACTCACAGCAAGCAGTGATGATTTGTCAGTGATTGGCGTTGAACCCTTTTCCTATGCTACTTACCGTGATGAAAGTGATCGTGTTGATTCCCCCCACCACCCCCAACTTACTCTGGGAAAGGAAAGGCTCCTATGGGCAAATCTGGTATTGCACGTGGGAAGGGAGTGAAGCGCAGGCTCACGTCTCCCACACCAGGCCCTAGTACGCATTTCCCATCAATTTCCCGTTCCCCTAGCCCAATTGCCCTCACATCATCATCATCATCATCTGTCGTGCCCTCTCCTCAGTCTACATCATCTGAGGAGTACGAATTACCAAAGCCTGCAAAGCGAGGGAAGGCAGGCCGTGCAGGCCGTGCAGGCAGGCCTAGAACAAAGGGGATGCGTGGCAGTTGGAGGGCAAAGCTGGGCGATAAGCGAGGCGATAAGCGAGGTGATAAGCGGGGTAGAAAGGGTCAAGTTTCACCACGCACCAGGTCAGAAACCCCCAGGCCCCCCGCTCAGTTCCCTCACCCGCGCCCACCCCCCCCACACCGCCCCGCACTCACCCCTCCCCGTTGCCTCCTGCCTCACCCACCTCCCGCTTGCCTCCTGCCTCACCTCCTGCCTCACCCATTGCCTCTACATCAGCTCCTTCTCACGGGGAAACGAGTGAAATGCAACATGCCCCTGCCACTGAACCACGCACAGGGCAAGTTGATGCATTTGTTTGGACTGACGGTGGAGATTTCCAGCCACACAATCCACCGTTTGATATGACAAATGCTGGAATACAGCCTGCCTTCCCATGCAACGCAGGTGATGAGTTTGTTGATTACTTCCTGGCCTTCCTTGATGATGAAATTGTGCAGCATGTCAGCGATGAGACCAATAGGTATGCAACTCAGTGTGCAGCACAAGGGCTGGGACCTATTGGCTCGCCAAAGCAAGTGTCGTGGTTGCCTGTCGGGATCAGAGAGCTGTATGTTTTTTTTGCACTCATGTTTTTGATGGCCCATATAAAGAGACATGAGTTGGAGGAGTACTGGCTCGTGGATGACATAACTACTATCCCCATATTCGGGAAGTATATGTCACGGGATCGGTTCCGACAGCTGCTTGGATACCTGCACTTCGCTGATAATGACAACCCGTCCCAAACTGACCCTTTGTGGAAAGTGAGGGATTTCCTCAACAAGATTAGGGATCGATTTATGCGATTTTTCAGGCCTATGCAGAAAGTCGTCATAGACGAGTCCCTGGTATTGTTCAGAGGACGTCTCAAATTCAGGCAGTACATCCCCAGCAAACGCCACCGCTTTGGGATAAAGTTCTTTGTGCTGTGTGACTGTGAGACGGGGTATATAATGGATTTTGTCATTTACTCGGCTAGCACAATGGATGTGAACAGGAAAGACCCCTTGGCTTCTCTGGCTCCGTTGTAAAAGTGCTGATGGAGAGGTATTTTGGTGGTAATCATGTGCTGTACACAGACAATTATTACACAGCACCGAAACTCTCCAAATACCTTGCTGAACACGGCATTGGCACTGTTGGCACTGTACGGAGCTATAGGAAAGAGTGGCCTAGTTTCCCCCGAAGCATCATCATCATCCAGGGGAGATGTTCACCTGAAGAAGTCAGAAAAGCTTCTTGCGATCAGGTGGCATGACAAGAAGGTTGTCAATATGATCAGCACCATCCACAAGGGGGAAATGAAGAGAACTGGGAAGGTCAGCTACAGGACGGGAGAGCCAATCATGAAGCCTGATGCCGTCATTGATTATAATGTAAATATGAGACTCGTTGATAAGTCTGATATGATGATTGGCGAAATAGACTGTCTCAGGAGAAACACCCGATGGTACAGGAAGGCTTGCCTGCACATGCTCGATATGTGCATGCTCAATGCCTTCATTCTTTACAAGACACAAGTCGGGGGCATAAGGCAACCATCACTGAGACAGTTTTCCAAGACTGTCGTTCAGCAGCTACTTGAACGATTTGGTCAGGTGACGGCATTGATCCCGAGGCACACTCTGACACACAACCTGACCGCCTTGAGTGCCGCAATTACACGAGCCGGCACCAGCTTGTGAAATTGCCTCCTAAAGCAGGTGGCAGGTTGTCACAGGGCCGCTGCAGAGTATGTTCAACCACCACATGAAGGCCTACGACGAGAAAATGAGCACACACCAGTGCCTTGAATGCCAAGTCGCTCTATGTGTAACTCCGTGCTTTGCCGAGTACCACTCTCTGAGTAAATACTGAAAGTGACAGTGATATATAGTGATGCGACAGTGACGTGCTTTGCCAATAATTGTATAATGGATAATGTAGTAATAAGGGATATTTTGCCTAGAAAATAAAGGAAATATTGGCCAGTATAATAAGTGATATTGTAATAAGAGAATCTGCGGCACTTGTGGAATTCTGCGGCACTTATGTAATTCTGTGATGCGCCAGTGACGCAATATAGTAATAAGTGCATTGTAAATATAATGTACATTGCCCATATTATATGTAAAATAATATTAGAAGTTAGAAATAATGAAAAGATCGCAGGAAACGTCAGTGAGCGGGTGCCGCCGCAGTGAAGTGAGGCGCAGCCGCAGTGAAGAGCGGGCGCAGCCGCAGGGAAGTGCCTTTTACCTACCTCAGTGAACACAGAGTGGGTGTTTATCGTATGTACAGTGTTCATATATGTTTATATTACTATTATGAGAGAGTGGTTGGCATTTGGTACTGGTGTGTGGGGCGTAAAATAGTTATTTCACACCCCTCACTTCTAACGGCTCTCCCCGTCCTGTGAAAGTCAACGAAGTCATGAAACCTACATCAATGGAAAGCTGAAGGTTTGTACTTTCTAATGGTACCTTATTTTTTTCTCTAGCTTTATTCTGTGCAGAGTTATTAAGGTTTAAAGGTTTGTTTACATTTGGCTGAAACCCCCGCGGGAGAGGACAGTCAGACCAAAACAATACCCGCGGTTAAGGGGTTAAGAAGACCCTTTTATCTAGCCTAGAAAACTCAGACTGGGTCACAGGGGATGGTAATATATCACCAGTGCATGTCGTTGACATCATTGGCTACATAGGAGCTCTATGCCAATTTCCTGACATGATATTAAAAATCTCAAAAACCATCCCATATAATCCAGGGATGAATTTACTTGATCTCATTTATGAGGTGGAAATAAACTGCAGTAAAGCTGGTGTGCCAGACACATCACAGGCAAACAGGACAGGGATCAGAGTGCCAGAAATTGTAGCGGGGATAAATAAGTCAAGTCCTGGCAAGGACCAGAGACAATCTCGACCACTTCAGAAACAAGTACACAGTCGGGTTAGCTCAAGTACTCGTTCCCGCACACTAGGTAACAGGGCGGTACAAAAGTCTGGCCGAAGTCCCAGTAGACATCGATCGGCACAAAGACAAGCAAATGGAAGATCACCTCACAAGTCAAACTCATGTAACAGTCTGTTATTATTGTGCAAAGGTTGGTCACACAAAAGTGGAGTGTTACATTAAAACGAAAGAAGATAGGCAAAAGGCAAGAGGTTTCGAGGCATTTTGCAGATGTCATAGGTCCACTGGACATTGGACCTCGGATTGTAGAACGTTAGAAAAAATGTTATCCATCTATAGGTCGGAGGAAGATCGTACCAGCACAAAAGCTGACGACACATAAAACAACCCAAAAAACAAACAGTCAACATAGGAAGTCTCTTTGGAAATAAATGCATTTTGGTCTCTGGAGGAAGAGATTTCATTATTTTTGGATTCTGGCTCACCAGTGAATTTAATAATGCAAGATGAGTTAGCAAGAATTTTTAAAAATAGAAGAAAAGTGACGTTTTTGGAAAACTCAGACTTAAATTTATACACAGTGGATAGTAAAGAAACACCAGTTATTGGTATGATTGAGTTAAACATGAATTTCACAGAGACCACAAAATCATTCACTACCACCTTTTACTTAGTAGAAAAATTATCACAGGGGAAATGCCGCTTGGACTGCACACAAAGAGAACACAAAATATAATATTGATGCCACATTTCAATGGAATTCATTATAACAGCGAATTCATAGAGGAAATTTCATCTCCTGATAATACAACCAGCAATTATGGGAAAACTAGCGTCACAAGAACGATTACACACAAAACCAAAATGGGGTAGTTCGACGTACAACTTCTCAAAGAAAATGGGCGCGTAGCCCAGCTGCCGCAGCCCAACCCCCATTCCTCACTCACAGTGCAAACGTAACTCATCCACTTACCAAGCCAGCATTAATTATGATATAAATTTACCACCAAAATCATTCATGCAAGTTACGATTAAGAGTAATTTGAGAAATTGTAATGTCATTGCATTAGAAGAGACGGTTAGAATAAATGGCCTTTTGATAGAGAGCGCCCTGTGCTGGATGAATGACAAGAGTGGGACGAATGTCATTTTAGCTAACATCATGAATGGAGACGTGAAGAGAAAGGAACCTGTATTTGCAGGTTAAAAATTTGCCCAGCTCCTATACGCGAAATGACAGCAGCAGGGGCGTCGACCTGAGTAAACTCGTCAGAAAGTGCATAAAGGAGAATTTGATTCACTCAGGTCAATTCAACGTAGAAAAAGATCTCTTAGATCATTTAGAAAAACACAGACAAACGGTAGCTGTAATGCTAGGTGTTTTAGGTTCGGCTTCCCGTTCCTTAGACACCTAACGTGTAGCGGGGTTCTCTTTCGAGACCGGGGCTTAGGACAAATAAGAGAGAGGCAGGACACAAAAACTCTTGGCAATAACCTTGCACGTGTATTACTCAGTCAGACAAGGGAAACAGCAGATATTACAAACACAGTATTCTGGTTGATTATAAACACTTATATCTAGATAATGTAATTAGTATCTCGCAGGATACTATCACAGCATACAGTGAAATAACACTCAAGGCGGAGTATGCGGGAATAGAACAGTCCAAGGTCTCTAAGCTCATGGAAAGGTTAGAGATGATGCTCACTACGGGAAGGTGTAAGGCACTGGGGTCTAGTTGTGATTATGGTAGTATGAGGCGGAGTTTACTGGTAGCATGTTCACTTTGTTATTTTCTAGTTGCAAGGGACTTTTAGTTAAATATTATTACAAACTCCACGGCTTTGGTATTTCTCTCATTGCTATATGATGGTTACGCTGTGTCGGTCTTTCTCACTAGCACTTAGGTTCGTGCTTCACAATCCACTGTTCCGCCTCGTCACTGTTAGACCATTATTATTCCAGTTCTGCTTAAATCACTTGGGTCTATTACTATTAATTCACTGTTCTGCCTCATCACTGTTTCACTACAATATTGCAACAGTCACTGTCATAGGGGTCACTGGGCAGAGGGTGTGGCAGAGAGACAACCCAGCGTTACTTCTGCCGGGGCTGGGGCATCGCCAGTGGAGGCCGTACCTAAAGGGCATAGAATCATGCGCCGGGGCATCTTCTCTCGTCCAAGGCTGCAGGTGGCGAAGGGGCCCGTACTCTCCGGGCTGGGGACAGGAGTGTGGCCCTCTGGACCAGGGCCAAACAACTGCCTGAATCTCTCGTCCAGGCTCCTGATGGAGGTGAAGGTCCTCCGCCATCGAGGCGTAGGGAGTTCCCTCCCAGGCGTTCTGGGGAGGGCCTGGGGTTCCCGAGGGCTGCAGCACCCAGAGCTGGGCAGCGCTGACAGGGAGGGGCTATGGCACCGGTCTGCATTGGTCCGTCAGGTGTGTCTTCTCCAGGGCCAGTTGTAGGGAGAAGAAGCCGGGGGAAGCTATACGGCCCCTCCAGTACTCCTCTATGCCCTCTCCATTGGAGGTTGGGGAACTCGTCTCATGCTGGGGCGACGGGGTGGCTCTCTGCTGCTTCCGGCTGTGGGGCCTGGCTACTGGCTGTGGCTTCCCAGGGGCGCGACTACAAGGCACCAAGGCCCAGCTACTGGCCGTGCACTGACAGGGTGAGTAACTGCCAGCAAACCCAGGGACACCTTCAGAGTGGCTACCGGCCGTCTGACAAAGGCGGGAGCGACTACAGGCCGACTCCTTCAGGAAGGGTGGAGAGCGGCTAGAGGCCGACTCAGGGGCAACACCTTCAGTGTGGCTACCGGCCATCTGATGAAGCTGGGAGTGGCTACGGGCCGACTCCTTCAGGAGGGGTGGAGAGCGGCTAGAGGCCGACTCAGGGGCAACACCTTCAGAGCGGCTACTGGCCATCTGACAAAGGCGGGAGCGGCTACAGGTCGACTCAGGGGAAACACCTTTGGAGTGGCTAACGGCCGTCTGACAAAGGCGGGAACGGCTACAGGCCAACTCCTTCAGGAGGAGGTTTGGAGTGGCTACCGGCCGTCTCCTGGTTACCCTCAGGTTGGCTACTGGCCGATTCCTTAGCAAGGGGCGAGCAACTACTGGCTATCTCAAGAAAGAAGACACCTTCTTGGCGAAGGCGGGAGCAGCTACCGGCTGTCTCCTTAGGGGTGCTGGCAGGAGCTGGACAAACAGCTCCTTCCCGAAGCTGCTTGGTGGAGGCTCGCCTGGAAGGTAGTGCAGAATTCCTGCTATGGCGACGGCGGGTGGGCTCCGAGTCATAGGGGCGCATGGCCCAGGCTGACTTGGGCCTTTGTCACACCGAGTCTCGGTGCGCTGCTGCTGCTCCTCCATGGGGTCCTCGTGGGGGTGTCTGGGAGTTCACGGGGGCACTATGCTGAATTCCTGGTGGAGGTGGTTGGACATCTCAAGGGACACTATGCTGTACTTCAGTAGCATTACCTGGAGAACAGTTAGGGTGTACTAACCTGATTACACACAAGATTACGTACATCCGAACACACCACCAGTATATATACCAGCTTATAGAATTGCGGATTCTCAACGCACCCTGGCAAATCAGTATGTTGAGGAAAAGTTAAAACTAGGTATTTTTGAACCATCTGTCTCCCCGTGGAATGCCCCATTATTTTTCTTGCCCAAACGAAACGGAGAAATGCGTGCGGTAATAGATTACCGTAAATTAATTCAGCACACAATCCCTAACTGGTTTCCTATACCATTGTTAAGTGACGTCTTGCAAAATATCTGACCAGAAAATAATGTATTTTCCACAATCGATTTGCTCAATGGCTATTGCCAATATAACCTCGAGCAAGAATCACACAAATACACTTCTTTCTCCACGAATACAGGGCACTACCAATACAAACGAATGCCTGTGGGGTTGAAGACAGCACCAGGCACTTTCCAGAGACTGATGAATTACATATTGTCTAGAATGCTGGGAGAAGGAATATTTGTCTATCTAGATATTATTATAGCTACTCCAAGTATAGATGAACATCTACAGAAACTAGATCAGCTCCTACAAAAGCTTGCTGATGCTGGCTTTAAAATTATGCTGTCTAAATGCAAATTTTTCTTTAAGGAAATAAAATTCTTAGGCCATAGATTAGGTGTCCAAGGTATTCACACATCTGAGGACAAAATACAGGCGGTAAGGAATTTCCCAGACCCCACAAATACAGATGAAGTAAGACAGTTTTGGGGGCTAGTGGGTTATTACCGCTCCTTTATTAACCAGTTCTCTCATATAGCACAACCGCTATTCATTCTACTAAAAAAGGATGCTGTACTCCAGTGGGAAGGGGAACATAAATTAGCATTTAATGAATTAAAAGATAAACTTACATGCACACCATGCCTTGCCTATCCTACTTTCACAAAACCATTCATAATATGCGGATACTTCCCTCAAAGGTTTAGGTGTTGTATTGATGCAAGAGGATAAACGAGGAAAATACCAACTTATTGCTTTTGCCAGTAGACAAATAAAAGGAGGAGAGAAAAATTACTGTACAACAAAATTAGAAGCCCTAGCAGTAGTATTTGCTATACAGAAATTTCGTGACCTCGTGTACGGGTATGAAATTCACCTATACACAGACCACAAGCCTCTCGTGGGCATGTTCCAAGAAAAACTCCTCTCTGGGAGGAAAGCACGATGGAAATGTAAAATCCAGAATTGCAATGTAAATATTCACTACATAAAAGGTAATGTAAATTTAGCTGCCGATGCCTAATCACGAAACCCGTTAGCCAATGTTGCTACCTAAGTCTAGTAATACCAAGTCAGTTCACTTTCCCTTAGTGCGAAGGGAGGCGTGGCTTGTGTGTGACGTCGGTCTAGTAACAGAAAATGTATAAAAGGGCAGACTCAAATTAAACATTTATAATAAGGGAAAACGAAGAAGAGGAAGAAGTGTGGACTCGTTTAACCGTATAACATTGCAGTAGGTTCCCTCACACCCCTATGCCTTCCTTCACACATTTCAGTCTCTTCCCTCACTTCGGACTGAAAATGTGTCATGATCTGGAGGGTGCAGCATACATCCACTCACCACCACGGTCAGGCGTCAACTGACCTTCGGTTTCGTGCAAGTTGACGTCACTCCGATGCTCCGCCTCCTGCGCCAGCTTGCACCCGTTTTAGATGAAAGTGATCCGAATTGGTATTAGTAGACTTAGGTTGCTACAATAAGTCCACGGGAATCACTCTCCAGCAATGGTGAAACGATCCCCGCAAATCAAGAAATTTCACATGCACAAAGACAGGACCCAGTGTGGTCTAAATAGATATATCATCTCGAGTCAGGCAATGATGTACCATTACCCAAATTACATGTACCACTAAAACAATTCACAGTAGTAAACAATGTCTTATACAGGGTAAATCCTGGACAACCACATCATAGAAATAATAACAGACAGTTAGTTATTCCTAGTACAATGATACCTCACATTTTAAGGGTAATACACGATAGTCCACATGCAGGGCATCCCGGCAAGGACAGGACAGTCAGACAGGCCCGGATGTCATATTAATGGCCAACGTTACGCAAAGACATACATAATCACATAGACAGATGCGAGTCATGTACGAAACATAAAGGTTATACGTTATCACCTGCACCTATAGGACAATATCCTGTACCTAGAGAAGCGTAGGACACTGTCGCGGTTGATTTACTTAAATTACCCTTAACTATTGTTACGGAACAGAGAAAGATAATGTACACTTTAAGTGAGAATACGAAGAGTCACTACTGTCCCGTAAAGTTCCAGGTTCAAAACAAAAGAGTTAGGTAAAATTACAAGTTAAAGTTTAATGCACAAACTAACAACAAAACATTCAGGACTCATAAGGATAATGTAATGGCAAAAACAGGTTAAATATATGGTTAACTGCAATAGCCTCTATTAACACGAAATTAGCAAGAGTAAATTTATCTAAGTCAGCCCTGATAAAATGAGATACCAGATAATACTCAGTGAATGCCAGATAAATAATTACAGATACAAACTATTATCAAAAATGACTGACATTAAGAACCCTACATGAATTACAAAAACTTCACTAGGCCTACAAATTAAACTTATGCTATACAGTACAAGAAAAAATGCAACAACAGTTATACTCAAATTACGCACAGCTGCTAGATGGTTGGAGACTTCTTGAGCACTCACAATAATAATATCTGTACAGGGGAGGACAGAGATGTGAACAAAATGAGGAGCAGATCTAAGTGGCAATGATGCAGAGATTGAGCTCATTATATAGGGGCTAGCAGAGCTTGATACAACTTGTAATAATGACGCGCAAATGAAGCGATGGGGACAAACGGTCGACAATCCCACACTGAATAACAGAAAGGACGACTTACTCTACTATAACGGTAGAAGGGGGGGACTGAGGCAGAACACGCTCGTGATCAAACATGCAGCAACTGTGCGTTATAATTACACAAAGGATGATGAAATCATAGGCTATGTAACACCTCCCCACAAAGAAAAAAGAAATTTACAAAGGAAATTTCTTATTACTCTAAAACAATCTGTATATGGCATTACAGACCATGCAAAGGTCTTTCCTAATGTTACAAAAAATGAGATCTCCCTAGCACGTTCAGTCAAAGGTACTTGCCAGTATCCCTTTAACAAATCAAACTTACTTATGTACCTAGCCTTTCCGATCTTGTCTATGCAATCTTCTACACGAGGGAGAGGGTAAGTGTCTGTTTTAGTTATCTGATTAACACGTCTGTAGTCGATGCAAAGCCGTTGTGACCCACCTGGCTTAGGGACCAGAGTGACAGGAGAACTCCACTCGCTCTGACAGGGCTCAATCATCTTGTGGTCCAACAGGTAGCCAAGCTCCTTCTGGATGAGAGGAACTTTCACTGGGTTCACACGGTAAGGAGGCAATTTAATTGGCTTTGCGTCTCCAACATCGACATCATGCATCAACACAGTGGTTCTTCCTGGAGTAGCACGGAACACTTGCGGGTACTCCTGCAGTAATGCCGAAAACTCCTGCCTTTCCTTGGGAGGTAGATGAGAAAGCTTAGTCTGGAGATCATTCATGATATCAGGATTCTTCCCCAAACTATCACTCAGGCTCATACTGCATGGGAGAGCTTCACTTGCAGACTCGGGTGGAACAGCTACAGTGCAGACTGGATTATTTTCGTCCCGCCTGTGATATAATTTTAGCATGTTGATGTGACATAGTTGCTTGTTCTTTCTACGATCTGGTGTGGCGATGACATAGTTGACATCACTGAGTTTCTTCTCCACGAAATAAGGGCCACTAAACCTGGCTTGAAGAGGTTGCCCATGAACTGGTAGCAGAATCAAAACCTGATCTCCTGGCTGAAAGTGGCGTAACCTGGACTTCTTATCATACCAAGTCTTCATCTTCTCCTGAGCAGCTCCTAAATTCTCTCTCGCCAGCTGTAAAGCAGTGGACAGCCGTTCTTTGAACTTCATCACATACTCCAGCAGGTTGACGTCATCTTCCTCCGACAGCCAGCATTCCTTGAGTAGCTTAAGGGGTCCTCTTACTTCAAGGCCAAACAGTAGTTCAAAAGGTGAGAAGCCCAGTGATTCATTTGGAGATTCTCTTGCAGCAAATACAACAAATGGAAGACCTTTATCCCAGTCTTTCTGATGTTCCAAACAGTATTTCTTGAGCATCGATTTGAGTGTTTGATGATATCTCTCCAACGCTCCTTGGGTCTGGGGATGGTAAGCTGAAGACGTGATCTGGGTGATGCCCAACTCTTTCAGAGACTGCTTGAAAACATTCGACATGAAATTACTTCCCCGGTCTGACTGTACCTCCTTGGGCAGACCAAACTTTGTGAAGAACCCTAGCATTTCCTTAACCACGTTCTTTGCTGAGATGTTTCTAAGTGGAATGGCTTCAGGATAACGAGTAGCCATATCAATCATGGTCAACACATAAGAAAATCCTGAAGAAGTCTTAGGAAGAGGGCCCACAATATCCACCAACACACGGGTGAAAGGCGCCTCAAGAGGAGGAATGGGAACTAGAGGTGCAACCTTTTCAGTCTGATTACACTTCCCCACAACTTGACAGGTGTGACAAGACTTACAATACCAGGAAACATCCCTGAAGATACCTGGCCAGTAGAAGTGTTTCAAAATGCGTGCCACAGTCTTCCTCACTCCAAGGTGTCCTGCCAAACTGAAATCATGAGCCACTCGAATGATATCCTGCCTACAAACACGAGGGATGACAACTTGATGTACAACCTCCCATTCACAGTCGGCTGATGCTGTTGGGGGTCTCCACTTCCTCATAAGTACTCCTGACTTTACATAATAACAAGTAGAAGCACCGGCTGACTCTTCTTCACTGTAAGCAGAGTTAGCTAGACCTTTCAACTCACGGTCAGCAACCTGCAACTCAACCAACTCTTGACGAGACAAATTATCAACACTACGGGGTACTGCCTCATCTGGTGAGTGGTCCAAATTAGCAAGAAAAGTGTCAGCTAGGATAACATCATCATCATCATTATCCTCTAAATCACCAGTAACTTTAGACTTAGCCCTAGTGACAGCACATGCAGGGAACACATCAGGGACATCACAATCCTGGGACACAGCCACTGGCTCACTAGACAACTGAGGAGCTGGACACACTTGACTTCCACCAATATCATTTCCAAGTAAGAAAGTTACACCTGACATTGGGAGTGTCTCAACCAACCCAACCATAACGGAACCATTAACAAAACCAGACTCTAAATTCACTCTGCACAGAGGGACAGAGAAGTAATTATTCCCTACACCTTGTAAGATTACAGTTTCATCAGAGGAATTAACATTAGAGCCTAGAACACTGGTCAGCATAAGGGATTGGCAAGCACCTGTATCACGATATATTTGAACTGATTTCCTGTCATTACTGTCCAGAGGACTGACAAAACCATCAGACAGGAAATTAGCACATGAACTCTTGAGAGTGTCACCCACATTACTGCTCAAAAGAGGAGCTCCATCATGAGAATTTAAGTTACCCCTCAAAGCAGGTTCAGTTAACTTAGTTAAAGAATTCTGGGAACTCTCAAGAGTGGACACTAGACCAATTGACTGAATATTTAAAGACTCCTTTTTGTTCACATCACGCTGTCTCCTGAAACATCTTTCCGTAGTATGACCAAGCTTACTACAATAAGTACATTTACTTTTCTGAAATCTAGAGGTGAAGCTGGTATTTACTTCCTGAGAAACATCATCTTTATTCTCTTTCCTGTTACCTGTACTCTGAGTAGAGGCAACGTACTTACTCTCAGCTTTCCCTTTTTCTTTAGAATATCTCTTGTGAGTAAGAACATACTCATCAGCTAAAACTGCAGCATCAGACAAATTATCTATTCTTTTCTCATCAAGATATAGGCTTACATCTTTACTAATACACCTTTTGAAGTCCTCCAGCAAAATCATCTGCTTAAATTTGTCAAAATCAGAATCCACATTCTTAGAATTTAACCACTGCTCTAACAAATCTTCTTTGATTTTTGCATACTCAACATGGGATTGCTTATCTTGCTTGTAAGTTGTCCTAAATTTTACTCTATAAGCTTCAGGAACAAGCTCATAGGCCTTAAGAATCAAGCTCTTAACTACATCATAATTATCAGACTGATCCTGAGGCAAAGATGCATAAGTTACTTGAGCTTTACCGGTGAGAACAGTTTGAAGGAGTACTGGCCAATACTCCTTAGGCCAATTAAAACCTGTAGCTACCCTCTCAAACAACTGAAAATACTTTGTTAAATCAGATTCATTAAAAGGAGGGACAAGTTTAACATTTTTAGCAACATCAAAATCATCAGAGCTAGATGATCCAGTTCCACCTTGTTTCATGCGATACTCATGGTCTGCCTGAATCCTGGCAAGTTCAACTTGTGCCTGAGCCTGTATCTGTGCCTCCTGAATCCGAACCTGAGATTCCGCCTCCTTAGCCTGAGACTCAGCCTCCTTAGCACTTGCTTGAAATTCAGCCTCCTTAACACGAGACTCCGCCTCTTTAGCACGAGCCTCCTGCAGGGCTAGCTGTAACTTAGCTAATTCAATCTGCGTTTGCTCATTTGGAGGAGTTACATTAAACAAGCTCTTATTAATCATGCCAACAATCTGAACTTTAGAATGATGAGAGCGAACAACAATTCCCAATTGTTGAGCAACAAGCTTAAGTTCATTCTTTGTTCTGTTTTCTATATCACACACTGTTTGCACATTTGACAAAAAATCCTTGGCTTCATCAAGTGTAGTAATAGTAGACATCATGAATAAGTAACAGTCACAAAATATCAAGCAATATCCTTATGATAATATCCTGAATATCCTGATATGAGGTCGCCAAATTTATGTTACGGAACAGAGAAAGATAATGTACACTTTAAGTGAGAATACGAAGAGTCACTACTGTCCCGTAAAGTTCCAGGTTCAAAACAAAAGAGTTAGGTAAAATTACAAGTTAAAGTTTAATGCACAAACTAACAACAAAACATTCAGGACTCATAAGGATAATGTAATGGCAAAAACAGGTTAAATATATGGTTAACTGCAATAGCCTCTATTAACACGAAATTAGCAAGAGTAAATTTATCTAAGTCAGCCCTGATAAAATGAGATACCAGATAATACTCAGTGAATGCCAGATAAATAATTACAGATACAAACTATTATCAAAAATGACTGACATTAAGAACCCTACATGAATTATAAAAACTTCACTAGGCCTACAAATTAAACTTATGCTATACAGTACAAGAAAAAATGCAACAACAGTTATACTCAAATTACGCACAGCTGCTAGATGGTTGGAGACTTCTTGAGCACTCACAATAATAATATCTGTACAGGGGAGGACAGAGATGTGAACAAAATGAGGAGCAGATCTAAGTGGCAATGATGCAGAGATTGAGCTCATTATATAGGGGCTAGCAGAGCTTGATACAACTTGTAATAATGACGCGCAAATGAAGCGATGGGGACAAACGGTCGACAATCCCACACTGGATAACAGAAAGGACGACTTACTCTACTATAACGGTAGAAGGGGGGGACTGAGGCAGAACACGCTCGTGATCAAACATGCAGCAACTGTGCGTTATAATTACACAAAGGATGATGAAATCATAGGCTATGTAACACTATCAATCACAATCAATATCTTTTTGTTGCAACTGATCACTTCTCACGATTTGTGATTTTGGTTTCAAGTAAGGATGAAACAGCAGAAACAGTTGCACGGGTATTCGTTGATAGTGTGATCTGTAGGTTCATCACACCAATGGTGCTAATAAGCGACAATGGTGGTGAATTTAACTCTGAAATTTTACAAGAATATGTAAACAATACAGCATAAAGAAAGTTAATATTTTGGCCTACCATCCAGTTTCCAATGGATTGGTGAAAAGGCAGAATAAAGAAATATTAGGTGTATTACGGCACATTCTCGATTAAAATTATGCAAACTGGGATGGCTGGATCCCCAGAGTTGAAGCATCATTTATCTGTGCAATTAACATATCAACAGGAGATACACATCATTTCATCATTTACAGGTCAGACAAACGTCTCCCTTATGAGACGTTAAAGGGCGAGCAAATTCCCATATACAATTATGACGATTATCCTAAACTTCGCTTACGTGAATTTCAAGAAATACACAATGTCCAAGGAAGAAATGAAAGAATCATTTAATATGAAGGCAAAAGAATCAAATATCAGCATAGGTGATATTGTCTATAGTCTCAGTCACACTAGAAATAAGTCACCTAAATTTGAAGGGCCAAACAGGGTAATCAAAAGAAGGGGCAATAAGGTAGTGATTACCTCACTATCGAGTGACGAAGAAAAAGAAACACATATTGATCACTTAAAAAAGATCTCGAGAAATTTAGATTGCAACTA
The DNA here is from genome assembly GCF_032717465.1 of Coenobita brevimanus. Taxonomy (NCBI): domain Eukaryota; kingdom Metazoa; phylum Arthropoda; class Malacostraca; order Decapoda; family Coenobitidae; genus Coenobita; species Coenobita brevimanus. The sequence goes on along the minus strand of NC_136975.1, from coordinate 9,075,311 downwards.
TAGAAAACAAGAAACGACCGAAAACTCTAATACACACGGTGAATATAAGCCTGAAGCAATCAACATATATCGGAATAAACTGCGGCCGCATACCAAACAGACAGGTATAGGTGCAACTAATACAGCTCTCACCATAACAACGCATTTACATGACTTAGGAATAGATTAGACTCCCTTTATAGGTAACAGGATTGAACAGGCCAAGATATCTGTAGCCTATTATTCATCATCACTATCATCACCCTTAGCATAACTTGCTAACAACAGTGGATTAGATCTCTAATACAGGTGTTCTTTCGGTAGGTAAAGATGAGGCGAATAATTACATGGATCATGTTCCTGTTGATGTCAAGAGGTTCAACTCACATCCTCAACACGTAGTGCGACAGGGTTGCCTGATAGCCCCAACAGCCTCAACAGCAATAGTGCAGGACATAATAAGTACCAAAGTTAGTTTAGACGTACTGCAAGACATATTAAGAATGTTACAGAAGATATCAGGATCACCCACACAGGAAGTAGCTGAATTAATTAAATTAACTGACTGGAAGCTAGAACAGGCTAAGCACGTATTGATCACCATGATCCAGGATATCCCATCAGCTGGGAGCAACACACTGGAGACAAGAAACGACATCACACATACACGTAACAGATGCTGTTTGTTCGACCTAGATGGAGTAGTTTTAGGCAACATTTTTGGACTAGCTACAGAAAATGATCTAGAGGAAATAAATAACAAATTTAACAAAATAGCACAAATTCTCTCCTACCAACATAAGTTAGCTGATACTCAGAACACCTTAATGCTGACCATTGTAAAGAACCTAAGGAAGGCAGAAGCATCAACTCTAGGAATTGTGGAGAAAATAAATGCACTAGAAGGTAACAATACACTATTCCAACACCTCTCTGTGATCATAGAACATACTGATGTAATAATACTACAGTTAAACAATACTAGGGCTCAGTATCAGGTTTTCATGAAAGGAATTCCTAATGCTGGTAACGGAAAGATCACCATTAATTTACTACACATTCACAACCTCCGACAAATAATTAGTCAAGGCAAACATAAGCAAGGATTGATACCTTTGTCTGAGGGAAAAAATCTTATGTCATATTATCCATCTTTGGAAGCAACACTCACAACAACATCAATAGTAGTTCATGTACCGTTCGTAACAGATGATTTTTTCACAATCTATCAAATATACCCTTTTCCTTCTAAGAAAGATGACTCATTAGTCACCATCAACATCAAAACAGAAGTCATCATGGTCTCCAAGAAACAGGACGCTGTCACTTTCACTAGTGAAACAACAATTGAACACAAATGTCGCAAATCATTACACGCATTTCACCTTTGTCCTGCGTACATCTTCACGTTTCAGCCAGCTGAGACAGTCCCTTGTGAAATGGCCATCATGGAAGATCATGACATCCCTCATCACTGCAACTTCACATTTGTCTGGGCAAGTCACATTTTTGTGACTTGCCCAGACACACCTCCAGCCCATATACCAGCATCTGGTTTATACATCTCACCAGATGACTGTGCAGTCTTGACACCTACAGTATCCATATTGCCCACTTAAAACCATTATGCGATTCTCAGCTCCACACACAAATACTTCCAGCCGCAGCCTAGGATGAACTTAAATGCAAGTGCACACATTAAGTTGACTTCACCCAAGTATGAAACCATGCAATTGATAATTATCAGACAATACAACCTTGGGAAGAATACAGTAGGATTATGTTTAACCCATATTATGTATACAGCCCAGCTCCAGTCATCTTTGTAATTTTCGCCATCATACTTACTGTATTACTTTTGGCCGTGCACAGAATGCAAGCAATGATTGCTAACCTGGAATCAGTTTTTAAGAACTGTTCTGTACAAGTGAGACAAAACAGTAAATATTGTAAATCTATCTATCTTTCTATTGCCAGACGCCTCAATCCCGTTTGGGGTGGCCACAAACAAACCGCCTCCAAGTCGCCCTGTCCCCCGCCATTTCACTCCCCTGCTCCCAACTCACACCCCCCTCTCTCATATACCTCTCCACCCCATCTCTCCATCTCATCCTCGGCCTCCCCCTCCCTCTTTCCCCCTCCACCTCACTCACATACACTCTCTTCGTCAGTCTTTCACCCTCCATCCTCTCCACATGGCCAAACCACCTCAGTGTGTTCCTCATAACGCTTCCTATCACATCCACACCAACACCACAACGCTTCTTTATATCCTCATTCGTCAGCCTGTCTCTCCATGTGACTCCACAGGCTCCTCTTAAATAACTCATTTCCACGGCTCTCACTCTTGACTTGTGTCCTTCCAACAACGTCCAAGCTTCACTTCCGTACGTTAGAGTTGGTATCACAATACTGTCATGTAGTAACTTTTTCACTTCCATGCTCACTTCCCTGTTTCTTATCACTGCTTTCAAAGAACCAACAACCTTTCTTCCCTGCTGTACCCTTTCAAGCACTTCACCCTCCAAACCTCCATCCTTACTCATCACACTACCCAAGTACTTAAACGTACTCACATTTTCCAATTCCTCACCATCCAACCTCGCTGTACATTCACTGACTTCACCTCTCTCAAAGACCATCACTTTACTCTGCCCTACATTCACCTTTAGATTCCGTTTCTTACACACTCTCTCAAACTCATCCACCAAGCCTTGCAGCTCCCCTTCGTCTTCACTCAACAACACAGTATCATCTGCAAACAACAGTACAGGGAGTTTCCAAACACTATCCTCTCTCACCAGAGCCACTCCAACATCCACTACCCTACCTTGTACCTCTTTTATTACCCCATCCATGTACAGATTGAACAACCATGGAGACATGACACATCCCTGATTCAACCCAACTTTCAAAGAGAAAAATTCACTTAGTTTACCATCCACACGCACTGCAGCCTTCGCACCATCGTACATACTCTTCACAGCATTCAACAACTTCCCATCTACTCCATATATTCTTAACACTTTCCACAATCCTAGTCTATCCACCCTGTCATATGCTTTCTCCAAATATTGTATATATATTTTTTATAAAATAACAAAATATGGGTTACACATAATACAGGCTTACTTTAATTATACTATCATATCACACACACACACACACACACACACATATATATATATATATATATATATATATATATATATATATATATATATATATATATATATATATATATATATATATATATATATATACAGCAAGTCCTTCTCATATATATTGTATAATTGACTACAGTAGACTTGCCATTGTATTATTTTAATATTACTATAATATTACACATGCCCAATTTCATAACTATAATACCTACATTATCCCAATTATGTAACCTTCACAATATTATGTATTTCACTTACAAATTGACTGTAATGTGTATCTAGTATCTATTAATATGTTTTAACTATTTACTGTCGATGGTACGCCAGTTTCGCGTGACCGAGCGATATGTAGGCATAATATAACACAATACTATATGTAACTACTGTATGTAGCTGTAGGTAACAATATGTAGAACAGGTAGTTATGTCTGAGTCCTCCAGGAAGAGTTAATCAAAGCAATGGACGTAGGACCTCTAAATAAATAAAGGGCTCCTAATCATAATATAAGATGCCATGCCTAATTCTGATACCGAGTGGTACTAAGCCACAAATCATGTAGAAATAAGTATTTTCGATTCACAACCCTTTTCTCCATACCGGCACTCTCAGACTTTGTTTCACGTGACAGTGTAAATACATTCATCATATTAACATTTGGAATTTATCTACCGCCATTGGCAATGTGATCTGAAGTTGCCTAAAACTGTAAAATAAATAATGCAGACTCCATACGTGATAAGTTGCT